>NC_088404.1:28717507-29048507 GCF_034236695.1 Oncorhynchus nerka | reverse complement strand
GCGATGTACTGGGCCATACGCACTACACTCTGTAGTGCCTCGCACCGAGCAATTGCCGTACCAGGCAGTGATGCAACCTCTAGATGTTGCAGCTGTAGAACCTTTTGAGGATCTCAGGGCCCATACCAAAGTTTTGTCCAGCCTTCTTCACGACTGTCTTGGTGTGTTTGGAACATGTTAGTTTGTTGGTGATGTGGACACCAAGGAACTTGAAGCTCTCAAACTGTTCACTACAGCCCCATCAATGAGAATGGCGGCTTGCTAGGTCCTCCTTTTCCTGTAGTCCATAATCATCTCCTTTGTCATGTTGAGGGAGAAGTTGTTGTCCTTGCACCACATGGTCAGGTCTCTGACCTCCTCCCTATGGGCTGTCTCATCGTTATCGGTGATCAGGGCCTACCACTGTTGTGTCATCTGAAAACTTAATGATGGTGTTGGAGTTGTGCCTGGCTGTGCAGTCATGAGTGAACAGGGAGTACAGGAGGGGACTGTGCAGGCACCCCTGAGGGGCCCCCGTGTTGAGGATCAGCGTGGCGGATGGGTTGTTACCTGCCCTGACCACCTGGGGGCGTCCCGTCAGGAAGTCCAGGATGCAGTTGCAGAGGGAGGTGTTTAGTCCCAGGGTCCTTAGATTAGTGATGAGTTTATAGGGCACTATGGTGTTGAACGCTGAGCTGTAGTCAATGAATAGCATTCTCACACAGGTGTTCCTTTTGTCCACGTCTGAAAGGGCAGTGTGGAGTGCAATAGAGTTTATAGTACAGCATGTCTCAGTAATTGTTGCCATATTATTTTCAATGAATAAGTCATGTCATGGTTATTTCTCTTTTCTGAAAGACATATCTATATTTCACCTTGTTTCAAAAGTGACCTTATACCATCTAATACCATCATATACAATGAGGAATGCGCGTGATCAGAAAATGGCTGACTGCCAGTCACCTGATAGATTCTGCTCTCATTCAGTCCCACAACACAGTAGAAGTCTCGTTCAAATTTCTATAGATGGTTGACATCAAGTGGAACCCCTAGGAAGTGCAACATCATTAATATCTCAAGGGGATTTCATTGGGAACTGTGGTGAATACATACCATGCTTAGATTTCTCACTTCCTGTTTTGATTTCTCCTCAGGATTTTACCTGCCATATGGGTTATGTTATACTCACAGACATCATTCAAACAGTTTTAGGAACTTTAGAGTATTTTCTATCCAATACTAATAATAATATGCATATATTAGCAACTGAGACTGAGGAGCAGGCCGTTTACTTTGGGCAACTTATTCATCCAAGCTACTCAATAATGCCCGCCAGCCATAACAAGTTTTAACTATCCTGACTCACATCCTCAAATCACACTATACTGGAGTTAAACAACAATGCAATCTGGACAGTGTTTCCTTAAGAAAAACATTTCACAACCATTCAGCTCCAGCAGGAAGTTTAATGGAAGTCAGCGTAGCGGCAATGCTGTGTCTGGCCGTGCCTGGGAGACCATGGGCAGGTTCCTCTAGCCTGCCTGGCATCCCAGGTGTTTGTATAATGAATGAGGATGTTATCTGGCTGATGTATCATTGTTGAGCTCATTCATGCTTTATGATGATTCTCTACCTGACTGACGCCTCTGGGTGCTTCTCGAATAATTCAGTGGTGTGTAGAAGTTCATTGAACGGAGCTAGTATTGAATTATTTGGTTAATGATGTTTTGGGGAAAGTTAGCAGTGGTTCTGCATGTGCAAAGTGGAGTTTCAGAATCTTTTCATAGTCAATAGTGATGTTTTTCATGGTCTTATATTTGGTGTTTTGGCATTTTGCATTCCATTTAATTTCCAGTCATGTTTTATCTTTTGACATTTCAACACTTTATTTGAGGTGTTCATATGTGAAGCATTTATCAGGCTTACTAATATCTCATCATGTGATTGCATTGTGCATTGTGTGACATTGCTAGTTACTTAGGCTATTAGACTTTGTGTTTCTGTGCCATACGTGAGCAAAAATAAATAAATTGTTACCAGAAATGTTTCTCTCTAATCATAATTATATACCAAAAGACACATTAAATGTGTCTCACCTTAAAACAATACATGGAGGCAATGAATATAAATAGCTTTGTAAACATTACCCCTTCATCACGAACAGTCCCAGAGGTCAGCTTACAACATTTAAATGGTGTCTGTTCGAGCAACACAAGAATGTCACCTTTGTCATCTAGCTCATTCTCATTCAGACACATCATTAATATGGAAATGATTGCTCAATGGCGGTGCATGCCTCTTATTTCACGAAAGCAGACAGATCTATAAAAAAGTAATGCTCTGTGTCACTGCATGCAAGGCGGACAAATGACACCAGAACATTGACTTCCAGATGATGGGAAGGAAGCTCACCGGCCCACTGTGCTTTAGTTATCCTTAGGTAAAGTGGATGTGTGCAAAGAAAGTTCCTTAACCCTTGTGTGATGTTCATGTTACTGACGGACCCACACCATTACTGGGTTTTAAAACAATACAGCTGTAACAATTTATGTAAAAATACTTAATACTTAATACAAAAATCAATTATATTCAAGACATGGTGGAATAAATCATGTTAATCTTGGACAAATATACATGAAACAAGGTTATCACTATTGACGTTTATTACTTTGAACTGAAGAAATTGGAAGGACAAATTTTACGTACAGTATTTTATTGAAATGACAAATGAGGGGCTCATTGAACACAAATTAAGGCCGGTCTTCACACCACATGAGAGACAGAGTTTTACCGTGTGTGTGTTGCAAATGTATTTCTTGCACTTGATGCATGTGTACTGTTAATTCCTGTCCTTCCTGGGTCCATACCCATCGCAGCGCTACTTCTTGTTGCTACCGGCTACAATCTAAAATGATGAAAACACTTTTACTAACATCTCACTCCCTCACTCACATATATACACTGCTCAACAAAATAAAGGGAATACTAAAATAACACATCCTAGATCTGAATGAATGAAATATTCGTATTAAATACTTTTTTCTTTACATAGTTGAATGTGCTGACAACAAAATCACACAAAAATTATCAATGGAAATCAAATTTATCAACCCATGGAGGTATAAATTTGGAGTCACACTCAAAATGAAAGTGGAAAACCACACTACAGGCTGATCCAACTTTGATGTAATGTCCTTAAAACAAGTCAAAATGAGGCTTAGTAGTGTGTGTGGCCTCCACGTGCCTGTATGACCTCCCTACAACGCCTGGGCATGCTCCTGATGAGATCCCTCCCAGACCTGGACTAAAGCATCCGCCAACTCCTGGACAGTCTGCGGTGCAACGTGGCCTTGGTGGATGGAGCGAGACATGATGTCCCAGATGCGCTCAATTGGATTCATGTATGGGGAACGGGCGGGCCGGTCCATAGCATCAATGCCTTCCTCTTGCAGGAACTGCTGACACACTCCAGCCACATGAGGTCTAGCATTGTCTTGCATTAGGAGGAACCCAGGACCAACCGCACCAGCATATGGTCTCACAAGGGGTCTGAGGATCTCATCTCGGTACCTAATGGCAGTCAGGCTATCTCTGGCGAGCACATGGAGGGCTGTGCGGCCCCCCAAAGAAATGCCTTCCGGTATTGCAGTTGTTAGTTATGTGGGTGCAGAGGATGGGGAACCATCATCCTCCTCCTGAATCCTTCTCACAATGGCTGCAGAAGCTGGGGTCCTTGGGATATGTTGAGGTCTCAGCAATGCCTTGCTCAGCTCTTCGAGAAAGAGCCGTCTCCTCTGGAGCTTCCCTCTGTTCCCACCTGGGTTCATCCAGATGACAAACGCGTTGTATGCCGAGATGTCCAAGATGTTGAAGAATATCACAAGTGGCCAGTGTAGGGTTCTTATTTTGCTGCTGTAGCCAGTCACCAGCTTCTCTAAATTGTCCACCCCTCCTTTTGTGGCATTGTAATCCATTAAGAATTCTGTTTTTTGATGTTCCTGGCCACGGGTTCTCCCATCCCTATACAACATACTCATGAGTACCACATTTTTCCCTTTCTTTGGCATGTGGGGCACTAGGGATGAGTCATCCGCGAACACAAACTTAGAGGAATTGATAGGTCTGTTCCATGTATTCAACAGCTGAGGTGGGAGCTCTGGCTTGTTTTTCTGTATTGTACCTACCATTGTAAGCTTCCCCTTGAGGAGCTCCTGTCCCAGCTTGTGCGAGATATTGCATGTGATGTCGTGGCCACGGAGTCCCTGTGTCACATCTAGGACAACCCGCATCCATTGGTTCTTCTCAGGGGCTCCTCCATCTGGCTTCCCAGTATACACTTGTAAGTTTCACGCATATGATGAAGCAGAATAAGAGGCAGCCCAGATCTTAATTCCATATTTTGTGGGTATAGACGGTATGTACTGCCTGAAGGGGCATCGGCCCCTAAATGGCATAAGCTTCTCATCAACAGTAAGGTTGGGCCCAGGGTTGTAAAACGGGGGAAAGCGGTCTAACTCCTTGTCCCACACTGACCTGATTGCAGCTAGCTGGTCTCTCTGCCACCGAGATGGTCTGGTGTGTCGGTTAGCGAAGAAGGTTAATCCTGGAAATAATGTGGAAGTTTTCCAGAGACATTGTTGCACGGAAAAGTCATATGCCAGCAGGCTGCTGATGAGCTGGTTGCTGATGGGCTGGTCCTGGGGCTGGCTGGGGGTCAATCTCATCCTCTTCTTCCAACTCACTGTCAGACTCCGAATTGACAGAGACATGATCCTTATATTTGGAAAATTGTTCATTTTTCAAAGTGGAAGACGCTCCTTCCACACTAGCTTTTCTCTCTGCAAACTAAGGCCCTTTGAGCAGATATTCATTTTTGCTATACTTATTGATTGTGGTAAGGAGCTACACAATCAAGCTACTTATTTGTTGTGTCCCTCCCCAAATTTGCACCTGGCTGGGGTAAAACAAGGTATCAAAATAATGTATTGTAATAACATTGTGCAGGTTCCCACAAGATATTGTGTAGTTTCACACACTACAAAGCATAAAGAGTGCGAGAAAAGCGGGAGACAGGCAGACAGGCAGGGAGATAGCACCAAGAACCTGTCTATGTTGAACAGCAGGCACAGGAAGGAGAAAGACAGAGTGAAGGAACACAGCAAACCTTTTTGTTTCATTTATACTTGTTTTCACCAACACACACACTTTTCCACACTTTAATTACCCTCGGGTCCAGTGGACCCGAACACCACATATGTAATATACAGTTGAAGTCGGAAGTTTACATACACTTAGGTTGGAGTAATTGAAACTCGTTTTTCAACCACTCCACGAATATCGTGTTAACAAACTACAGGTTTAGCAAGTCGGTTAGGACATCTACTTGAGCATGAGCCAGTAATTTTTTTCCATCAATTGTTTACAGACAGATTATTTCACTTATAATTTCACCCACAATTCCAGTGGGTCAGAAGTTTACATACACTAAGTTGACTGTGCCTTTAAAACAGTTTGGATAATTCCTGAAAATTATGTCATGGCTTTAGAAGCTTCTGATAGGGTAATTGATATCATTTGAGTCAATTGTAGGTGTTCCTGTGGATGTATTTCAAGGCCTACCTTCAAACGCAGTGCTTCTTTGCTTAATATCATGGGAAAATCAGCAAAGACCTCAGAAAGAAAATTGTAGACATCCACAAATTTGGTTCATCTTTGGGAGCAATTTCCAAATGCCTGAAGGTACCATGTTAATCTGTAAAAACAATAGTACGCAAGTATAAACACTATGGGACCACGCAGCCCTCACACCGCTCAGGATGGAGATGCGTTCTGTCTCCTAGAGATGAACATACTTGGTGAGAAAAGTGCAAATCAATCCCAGAACAACAGCAAAGGAGCTTGTGAAGATGCTGGAGGAAACAGGTACAAAAGTATCTATATCCACAGTAAAACAAGTCCCATATCAACATAACCTGAAAGGCTGCTCATCATGGAAGAAGCCACTGCTCCAAAACCACTATAAAAAGCCAGACAATGGTTTGCAACTGCACATGGGGACAAAGATCATACTTTTTGGAGAAATGTCCTCTGGTCTGCTGAAACAAAAATATAACTGTTTGGCCATAATGACCATCGTTATGTTTGGAGGAAAAGGGGGGGATGCTTGCAAGCCGAAGAACACCATCCCAACCTTGAAGCACGGGGGTGGCAGCATCATGTTGTGGGGGTGCTTTGCTGCAGGAGGGACTGGTGCACTTCACAAAATAGTTGGCATCACGAGGAAGGAAAATTATGTAGATATATTGAAGCAACATCTCAATACATCAGTGTGGAAGTTAAAGCTTTGTCGCAAATGAATCTTTCAAATGGACAATGACCCCAAGCCTACTTCAAAAGTTGTGGCAAAATGGCTTAACCTCTTTAGGGTACGTGGGACGCTAGCATCCCATCTGGCCAACATCCAGTGAGGTTGCAGAGCGTCAAATTCAATTACAGAAATGCTATTATAAAAATTCAGAAAACAAAACATATTTTACATAGGTTTAAACATTAACTTCTTGTTAAACCAACCACACTGTCATATTTATGAAATGCTTTGCGGCGAAAGCATACCTAGCCAAGAACATACCTAGCCCAGAACATAGCCCAGTGGACAATTATTACAAACAGTAACCAGCCAAGCAGAACCTTTACAAAAACTCAGAAATAGAGATCAAATTAAATCCCTTACCTTTGATGATCTTCATATGGTGGCAATCTGAAGACATTAATTTACTCAAATGTTCCTTTTGTTCGATGAAACCTCTTTATTTCCAAAATCCTCCGTTTTGTTAGCGCGTTTTCTTCAGTCATCCACAGGCTCAAATTCAGTCAAAACAATCGGACAAAAAATATAAATTGTATCCGTAAAGTTCATAGAAACATGTCAAACGATGTTAATATTCAATCCTCAGGTTGTTTTTTAGCCTAAATGATCTATAATATTTCAACCGGACAATAACGTTGTCAATATAAAAGGGAAACAAGAAATGCACATGCGCCTGAAAAAGTTCTGCGACACGTTAGGGTCCACTCGTTCAGACTAGTCTTACTCCCTCATATATAAGAATACAAGCCTGAAACATTTTCTAAAGACTGTTGACATCTAGTGGAAGGCATGGGAACTGCAAATTGAGTCCTATGTCAATGGATACTGTAATGGCATTGAATAGAAAACTACAACCTGAATGTTTTTTTTCTCAGTTTTTCGCCTGCTAAATCAGTTATGTTATACTCACAGACACTATATTAACAGTTTTGGAAACTTTAGAGTGTTTTCTATCCAAATCTACCAGTTATATGCATATCATATCTTCTAGGCCCGAGTAGCAGGCAGTTTAATTTGGGCATGCTTTTCCTCCATAATTCTGAATGCTGCCCCCTACCCTAGAGAGGTTAAGGACAACAAAGTCAAGGTACTGGAGTGGCCATCACAAAGCCCTGACCTCAAACCCATAGAAAATGTGCGTGTGCGAGCAACGAGGCCTACAAAACTGACTTAGTTACATCAGCTCTGTCATGAGGACTGGGCCAAAATTCACCCAACTTATTGTGGGAAGCTTGTGGAAGGCTACCCGAAACGTTTTACCCAATTTAAAATCAATGCTATCAAATACTAATTGAGTGTCACCATTGTTCCTGTTCCCAAGAAAGCTAAGGTAACTGAGCTAAACGACTACCCGTACCACTCACTTTTGTCATCATGAAGTGCTTTGAGAGACTAGTCAAGGACCATATCACCTCCACCCTACCTGACACCCTAGACCCACTCCAATTTGCTTACCGCCCAAATAGGTCCACAGACAATGCAATCTCAACCACACTGCACTCTGCCCTGACCCACCTGGACAAGAGGAATACCTATGTGAGAATGCTGTTCATCGACTACAGCTTGGCATTCAACACCATAGTGCCCTCCAAGCTCGTCATCAAGCTCGAGACCCTGGGTCTCGACCCCTCCCTGTGCAACTGGGTACTGGACTTCCTGACGGGCCGCCCCCAGGTGGTGAGGGTAGGCAACAACATCTCCATCCCGCTGATCCTCAACACTGGGGCCCCACAAGGGTGCGTTCTGAGTCCTCTCCTGTACTCCCTGTTCACCCACGACTGCGTGGCCACGCACGCCTCCAACTCAATCATCAAGTTTGCGGATGACACAACAGTGGTAGGCTTGATTACCAACAACGACGAGACGGCCTACAGGGAGGAGGTGAGGGCCCACGGAGTGTGGTGTCAGGAAAATAACCTCACACTCAACGTCAACAAAACTAAGGACATGATTGTGGACTTCAGGAAACAGCAGAGGGAACACCCCCTATCCACATCGATGGAACAGTAGTGGAGAGGGTAGTAACTTTTAAGTTCCTCGGCGTACACATCACAGACAAACTGAATTGGTCCACCCACACAGACAGCATCGTGAAGGCGCAGCAGCGCCTCTTCAACCTCAGGAGGCTGAAAGAAATTCGGCTTGTCACCAAAAGCACTCACAAACTTCTACAGATGCACAATCGAGAGCATCCTGTCGGGCTGTATCACCGCCTGGTACGGCAACTGCTCTGCCCACAACCGTAAGGCTCTCCAGAGGGTAGTGAGGTCTGCACAACGCATCACCGGGGGCAAACTACCTGTCCTCCAGGACACCTACACCACCCGATGTCACAGGAAGGCCATAAAGATCATCAAGGACAACAACCACCCGAGCCATCCAGAAGGCGAGGTCAGTACAGGTGCATCAAAGCTGGGACCGAGAGACTGAAAAACAGCTTCTATCTCAAGACCATCAGACTGTTAAACAGCCACCACTAACATTGAGTGGCTGCTGCCAACACACTGACTCAACTCCAGCCACTTTAATAATGGGAATTGATGGGAGATCATGTAAAATATATCACTAGCCACTTTAAACAATGCTACCTAATATAATGTTTACATACCATACACTATTCATCTCATATGTATACGTATATACTGTACTCTATATCATCTACTGCATCTTTATGTAATACATGTATCACTAGCCACTTTAACTATGCCACTTTGTTTACATACTCATCTCATATGTATATACTGTACTCAATACCATCTACTGTATCTTGCCTATGCCACTCTGTACCATCACTCATTCATATATCTTTATGTACATATTCTTTATCCCCTTACACTTGTGTCTATAAGGTAGTAGTTTTGGAATTGTTAGCTAGATTACTTGTTGGTTATTACTGCATTGTCGGAACTAGAAGCACAAGCATTTCGCTACACTTGCATTAACATCTGCTAACCATGTGTATGTGACAAATACAATTTGATTTGATTTGATTTGTATTTAAACTTCTGACCCACTGGGAATGTGATGAAAGAAACAAAAGCTGAAATAAATAATTCTCTCTACTATTATTCAGACATTTCACATTCTTAAAAAAAAGTGGTGATCCTAACTGACCTAAAACAGGGAATCTTGGATTAAATATCAGGAATTATTAAAAACGGAGTTTAAATGTAGTTTGCTAAGGTGTATGTAAACTTCCAACTTCAACTGTAATTGTGTAGGGGGGTGCACAGTGTACACTCAATGGAAATGTGTTATTTTACATGTTCTTTACAGAAAATGAGCCAAGGCCAATGAGTCTCAGGATGAAAAAATAATCCATTGTATCATTTTACTTTTAGTAAACATTGAGAATGGGTCACAAAGACCCAAACACCACACAAAGGTTAACAAATATATTAGGTTAGAGCAACGGGAGAGCAGTGAGATGTTGAAAACTGAAGCGATTTTCATCGCTCTATCATTATTGTTTTTCCATCCATCCATTTCCTGTGTATGCTGCCAGATATCAAAATGCTTATTCCCAACTCTACCTCTAAACACACACACACACACACACACACACTATATACACACACACTCAACCCTGGGGTGTGTGGATTGAGTCGAATGTTGCAACGCACAGTTGTCATTAGTGGCCAAACCTCCAACTGAAGAAGCAGCAGATGAAAGCACAGCCATAATTGCCAGACCCACATTAACATTCTATTCTCACTGTGTTCTCCCAGCGCCTCTTTTCCTTTAATATGTTGGGCTGCTTTGATAATCTCACATTGATTTTTCTATTCACCTCCGATTCCTTGTGCCAAAACAAATGTTGATGTTTACAAACCTATCCTGTATCTCCATTTGACCATTATATATAACAAATGCCAGATAGTTAAATTAATATCATTGGATATCTTTATGTGTAAATAATGCCAATGGTGATATGGCCAAAATCATCAATATGGATCCACAGTGCTGATACAGATATTAACTTTTTTTGACTTCGACTTTCAAATAAAAGCAACATGTATAAATGATGCTATTGAATAAATCATGAATTTATGTAAATGCGACCCGATTCAGGAAGCTAGGCATATGTCGCAAGTCATTACTTCAAAGGAGAGGGTTTTCAACATCTTTTCTTTTTTTATCAAAATACATTTTGGGGCAGAAATTCCTTCTGGAACATGGGAACTTTCTTATGCCTTAATAACAAACTTGTATTGCATCTCTAAATATGAAGAAAAGTGTTAAATTATGAGCCTAGTTGGTTGAGAAAAAGTCAGAAACCTATCTGCTAGCCATGATTGGCTGAGATAATGGATGGGCTGGAGATGCCGGAAGATGAGTTTGGATTGGTCTGTCATGTAGCATGCTTCTGTTTATAACGTGAGCTGCTCAGTACATGTTGATATTCCTTTCTAACGCAGTGTTTTTGAAAGATATAACGTTACCATTTAGAACTACAAAAGTTTTACTACTGTCCTCAACAACATTGATGACCAGAATTTAGCAGGTGCAATCGACAGATCGGTTGGAAAAAGTTGTGATGCGCTACTTTCTGCACACACCACAGTCAAAACCGGAGTGACTTGACACAACACTGGCCAAACATTATGTAGCTACAACAAAACAGAGTTCAATGGTTCCGGTCTGCCGTGAAGCATTCATCCATGTAAGAGTCTAGCTACATTTTCAGATATTATACTTTTCTAATTTTGTCAGAAATTCATTTTTATTGCAAGTTAAAGCATACTGTTAACTAGCTAGCAAACGTTAGCTTGCTGGCTCGCTAGCTAACATTAAGTGTATGATCTGTGTAGTAATATTATTCTAATTAGAAACCCATTTGCATTGCTAGTTATACCCTAATGTTAGCTAGCTAACATTGAACCTAGTTGGCTAGTTTTAGAAACCTGCAGATTTATACCCCAGCTGTGACAATGTTTGTATTTGTAGTAGCATGAGTTGGGATTATGCCGGTTCACTGTTTAGCTGGTTTAGCTAGATGTGGCTGGGGGGTTAAAGCATTTCTTTCACATGTCCCATACATTTAGAGAAGTGTATCTGAGTAAGCATCATCTAGTATACAATATTTCATAAATATATGTATCTGGACATTTTCTGATATTGCTGTTATTCAAGTAACCATTTCACTGTACTGTTTACACCTTCTGCATCATGTGCATGAGATAACTTTGACCTAGTGTGTGTTTACCAGAGATGGTTTATTTTTTTAAATTTTTATCTATTTCACCTTTATTTAACCAGGTAGGCTAGTTGAGAACAAGTTCTCATTTACAACTGCGACCTGGCCAAGATAAAGCATAGCAGTGTGAACAGACAACACAGAGTTACACATGGAGTAAACAATTAACAAGTCCATAACACAGTAGTAAAAAAAAAAAAAAAGGGGAGTCTATAGACATTGTGTGCAAAAGGCATGAGGTAGGCGAATAATTACAATTTTGCAGATTAACACTGGAGTGATACATGATCAGATGGTCATGTACAGGTAGAGATATTGGTGTGCAAAAGAGCAGAAAAGTAAATAAATAAAAACAGTATGGGGATGAGGTAGGTAAAAATGGGTGGGCTATTTGCCGATAGACTATGTACAGCTGCAGCGATCGGTTAGCTGCTCAGATAGCAGATGTTTGAAGTTGGTGAGGGAGATAAAAGTCTCCAACTTCAGCGATTTTTGCAATTCGTTCCAGTCACAGGCAGCAGAGAACTGGAACGAAAGGCGGCCAAATGAGGTGTTGGCTTTAGGGATGATCAGTGAGATACACCTGCTGGAGCGCGTGCTACGGATGGGTGTTGCCATCGTGACCAGTGAACTGAGATAAGGCGGAGCTTTACCTAGCATGGACTTGTAGATGACCTGGAGCCAGTGGGTCTGGAGACGAATATGTAGCGAGGGCCAGCCGACTAGAGCATACAAGTCGCAGTAGTGGGTGGTATAAGGTGCTTTAGTGACAAAACGGATGGCACTGTGATAAACTGCATCCAGTTTGCTGAGTAGAGTGTTGGAAGCAATTTTGTAGATGACATCGCCGAAGTCGAGGATCGGTAGGATAGTCAGTTTTACTAGGGTAAGTTTGGCGGCGTGAGTGAAGGAGGCTTTGTTGCGGAATAGAAAGCCGACTCTTGATTTGATTTTCGATTGGAGATGTTTGATATGAGTCTGGAAGGAGAGTTTACAGTCTAGCCAGACACCTAGGTACGTATAGATGTCCACATATTCAAGGTTGGAACCATCCAGGGTAGTGATGCTGGTCAGGCGTGCGGGTGCAGGCAGCGATCGGTTGAAAAGCATGCATTTGGTTTTACTAGCGTTTAAGAGCAGTTGGAGGCCACGGAAGGAGTGTTGTATGGCATTGAAGCTCGTTTGGAGGTTAGATAGCACAGTGTCCAAGGACGGGCCGGAAGTATATAGAATGGTGTCGTCTGCGTAGAGGTGGATCAGGGAATCGCCCGCAGCAAGAGCAACATCATTGATATATACAGAAAAAAGAGTCGGCACGAGGATTGAACCCTGTGGCACCCCCATAGAGACTGCCAGAGGACCGGACAGCATGCCCTCCGATTTGACACACTGAACTCTGTCTGCAAAGTAATTGGTGAACCAGGCAAGGCAGTCATCCGAAAAACCGAGGCTACTGAGTCTGCCGATAAGAATATGGTGATTGACCGAGTCGGTAGCCTTGGCAAGGTCGATGAAGACGGCTGCACAGTACTGTCTTTTATCGATGGCGATTATGATATCGTTTAGTACCTTGAGCGTGGCTGAGGTGCACCCGTGACCGGCTCGGAAACCAGATTGCACAGCGGAGAATGTACGGTGGGATTCGAGATGGTCAGTGACCTGTTTGTTGACTTGGCTTTCGAAGACCTTAGATAGGCAGGGCAGGATGGATATAGGTCTGTAATAGTTTGGGTCCAGGGTGTCTCCCCCTTTGAAGAGGGGGATGACTGCGGCCGCTTTCCAATCCTTGGGGATCTCAGACGATATGAAAGAGAGGTTGAACAGGCTGGGAGTAGGGGTTGCGACAATGGCGGCTGATAGTTTCAGAAATAGAGGGTCCAGATTGTCAAGCCCAGCTGATTTGTACGGGTCCAGGTTTTGCAGCTCTTTCAGAACATCTGCTATCTGGATTTGGGTAAAGGAGAACCTGGAGAGGCTTGGTCGAGTAGCTGCGGGGGGGCGGAGCTGTTGGCCGAGGTTGGAGTAGCCAGGCGGAAGGCATGGCCAGCCGTTGAGAAATGCTTGTTGAAGTAATGGTAATGTGAAGAACAACATTACATTCAGCAAAGTCAGATTAGGATATAGGCTAATTTTTTTTCCTGGAGTTTTTCCTTATCTACTTTTGGTCTTGAATACTTTGGTTGTTTACTACACTACTCACTCTGTTTAGCACATGGCTTTACATGTGAATCCTTAAAGAGATGGGTGGGGCTAAGGCTTAAAACCTCTTATGGATCCTTTCACACACCAATCCCAACATCCAGTGAAATTGTAGCATGCCAAATTCAAACTACAGGAATATCAATATTCAACATTCACGAAAATATATGTGTAATACATGAAAATAAAGCTTAATTTCTTGTTAATCCAGCCGCAGTGTCAAATTTAAAAAAGGCTTTACGGCGAAAGCAGACCATGCGATTATCTGAGGACAGCGCCCCGCATACAAACACATGAAAATCAGATTTCAACCTGGCAGGTACGCGACAAAAATCAGAAATAGCGATATAATTAATGCCTTACCTTTGAAGATCTTCTGTTGGCACTCCAAAATGTCCCAGAAACATCACAAATGGTCCTTTTGATCGATAATGTCTTTCAAGTCCCAAAAATGTCAATTTATTTGGAGAGTTTGATTCAGAAATACACCGGTTTCAACGCACCCAACATGCCTACAAAGTATCTAATAAGTTTCATGTAAACTTGGTCCAATCAACATTCCTAATCCAACCTCAGGTATCCTAAAATGTAAATAATCTATCAAATTTAAAACGGAATATACTGTGACCAGTACTGGATAAAAACAGCGTGAAGCGCGTTCCAGTTCACATGCACCAAACAGTAGAGTCCACTTGGAGTGACACAAAGAACAGCCATACTTCTTAATTTCTCAAAAGAAAAACATCAACCAATTTCTAACAACTGTTGACATCTAGTGGAAGCCATAGGAACTGCAACCAGGTTCTCATAAATAGGGCTTTCAATAGAAACCCATTGGGAAACACAATGACCTCAAAAATGTTCTGCCTGGATGGATTGTTCTTGGGGTTTCGCTTGCCAAATCAGTTCTTTTACACTCACATACATTATTCTAACAGTTTTAGAAACAGTGTTTTCTATACAAATATACTAATTATATGCATATCCTAGCTTCTGGGTCTGAGTAGCAGGTAGTTTACTTTGGGCACACTTTTCATCCGAACGTGAAAATACTGCCCCCTAGCCCAAATACATTTTAAGAGGGTTTTGAATGATGCTGAATGTGTGGGGAAAAAAAGAGCTCTCCAGTAGGTGTATCAAAAAATTCAAGGACCATTTTCTCAAAAGTGGGGTTACAAGTTTGTCGACTTTCAAAGCAGAATTACTTTCCCATTGTTCCTCAAATGCAGTGTATGACATACTGTTTTCTAGCTCTGAGTCTCTACTTCTATCCAATGTAAAAACACAATTTGTGATTATGCTACATTGGACCTAAACCAGATGGTGGATCACAAATGTAGGACTGGACCAAAAGTTTGAGTTACTTACCACACATCAGATCTGAATCTGTGAACGTTTCTTGTTATCCTGGCGTCAGTTCGCCATGGTCCCAGGGAAAGAGGAAAACTCAGTGTAAGATTCATTTAATAAACGTCAATCTACTTGACAAGCAAAATTACATTCTGCCAGCCATGCCATTTACACAGCCGTTCATACCCCATTACACCCATGTGACACTGCAGATAGCAATGAGGGGCTTCTTACAGAGGAACACAGACATCAAGACAAACCCCAAACTAGAACAACCATTTATTCACCATCAAGCAAACTATGACATATCATATAATGAAGCAGTGTGGCAATGAAAACATTAGTACACAGACAAACAAGCTTATCAACTCCATTAGAGGGAACATAAAAAGTAAAAGTACAGATCTGCCCGTATCTGCCTGGGCATGACAAGTCAGACTGTGTTACCATCAGCATTAACTGATTATGCATCCAGCATGTGCCAGCCAGCGAGGAGAAATTGAATGAAAGACATCTCTCCCTGTCTCTGAATCTCTTTGTCTACTTCTCCCTTTTCCTCTCCTCCCTCTTTCCCAGTCCCTCTCTCTCATAAAGTAAGTCAGAGGTATGGGATTTCTTCTAGACAGGTATGATTCAGAGTATGCCATCTACACGTGTTGAAGGCTTTTAAACAACTGCTGCTGAGGAGAGCTAAAGATCTCAGTTCCTGTATTATACAATTCAACAATTCTTTAACCCTTGTGTAGTCTTAACATTCTGTATACTCCACTTGTCCTAAGGGTAAAAATGACCCTCCTTCACTAAACCCAAAACAAAGCAGCTTAATTGAATTTTAAACCCCACATTTGTATTTTTTATTTAAAAAAAAATGATTTCACCTTTATTTAACCAGGTAGGCCAGTTGAAAACAAGTTCTCATTTACAACTGCGACCGGGCCAAGATAAAGCAAAGCAGTGCGACAAAACCGAGTTACACAAACAAACATAGCCAATAACACAAAAGAAAAGCAAAATAGACAAATCTATGTACAGTGTGTGCAAATGTAAAGAGTAGAGGGGAAAGCAATAAATAGGCCCTAGAGGCAAAGATAATTACAATTTAGCATTAATACTGAAGTGATAGATGTGCAGATGATGATTTGCAAGTAGAGATACTGGGGTACAAAAGAGCAAGAGGGTAAGTAATAATATGGGGATGAGGTAGTCGGGTGTGCTATTTACATATTGGCTGTCTACAGGTACAGTGATCAGTAAGCTGCTCAGACAGTTGATGTTGAAAGTTAGAGAGGGAGATAAGACTCCAGCTTGAAATTTATTTTGCATGAAGAAAAAACCTGTCATTCATCACAAACTTTGAATATTTTGGTTTTCCCTCTTCACAATGCAGAAAGACTGCACTCGTTTTTATTACATCACACCTGTCATAACTGTTTTATTTTTTTTTATTTTTTTTATTTCACCTTTATTTAACCAGGTAGGCTAGTTGAGAACAAGTTCTCATTTGCAACTGCGACCTGGCCAAGATAAAGCATAGCAGTGTGAACAGACAACACAGAGTTACACATGGAGTAAGCAATTAACAAGTCAATAACACAGTAGAAATAAAATGGGCAGTCTATATACAATGTGTGCAAAAGGCATGAGGAGGTAGGCGAATAATACAATTTTGCAGATTAACACTGGGGTGATAAAAGATCAGATGGTCATGTACAGGTAGAGATATTGGTGTGCAAAAGAGCAGAAAAGTAAATAAATAAATAAATAAAATAAAAAAAACAGTATAAAAACAGTATGGGGATGAGGTAGGTGAAAATGGGTGGGCTATTTACCAATAGACTATGTACAGCTGCAGCGATCGGTTAGCTGCTCGGATAGTTGATGTTTGAAGTTGGTGAGGGAGATAAAAGTCTCCAACTTCAGCGATTTTTGCAGTTCATTCCAGTCACAGGCAGCAGAGTACTGGAACGAAAGGCGGCCAAATGAGGTGTTGGCTTTAGGGATGATCAGTGAGATACACCTGCTGGAGCGTGTGCTACGGATGGGTGTTGCCATCGTGACCAGTGAACTGAGATAAGGCGGAGCTTTACCTAGCATGGACCTGTAGATGACCTGGAGCCAGTGGGTCTGGCGACGAATATGTAGCGAGGGCCAGCCGACTAGAGCATACAAGTCGCAGTGGTGGGTGGTATAAGGTGCTTTGGTGACAAAACGGATGGCACTATGATAGACTGCATCCAGTTTGCTGAGTAGAGTGTTGGAAGCCATTTTGTAGATGACATCGCCGAAATCGAGGATCGGTAGGATAGTCAGTTTTACTAGGGTAAGCTTGGCGGCGTGAGTGAAGGAGGCTTTGTTGCGGAATAGAAAGCCGACTCTTGATTTGATTTTCGATTGGAGATGTTTGATGTGAGTCTGGAAGGAGAGTTTGCAGTCTAGCCAGACACCTAGGTACTTATAGATGTCCACATATTCAAGGTCGGAACCATCCAGGGTGGTGATGCTAGTCGGGCATGCGGGTGCAGGCAGCGATCGGTTGAAAAGCATGCATTTGGTTTTACTCGCGTTTAAGAGCAGTTGGAGGCCACGGAAGGAGTGCTGTATGGCATTGAAGCTCGTTTGGAGGTTAGATAGCACAGTGTCCAATGACGGGCCGAAAGTATATAGAATGGTGTCGTCTGCGTAGAGGTGGATCAGGGAATCGCCCGCAGCAAGAGCAACATCATTGATATATACAGAGAAAAGAGTCGGCCCGAGAATTGAACCCTGTGGCACCCCCATAGAGACTGCCAGAGGACCGGACAGCATGCCCTCCGATTTGACACACTGAACTCTGTCTGCAAAGTAATTGGTGAACCAGGCAAGGCAGTCATCCGAGAAGCCGAGGCTACTGAGTCTGCCGATAAGAATATGGTGCATAGAGTCGAAAGCCTTGGCGAGGTCGATGAAGACGGCTGCACAGTACTGTCTTTTATCGATAGCGGTTATGATATCGTTTAGTTTACTGAAGTAGAGGTTAATAATTATTGCTAAAGGTACTGCATAGGTTTAAACATACATTTTTTGAAAGAGATAGCACTTGTATAGCCTAAGAAAGTAGCAGAAATGTTCAGAAAGTAGTTTTGAAATGCATTTTATTGAATGGAAACAATAACAGTCTTGAACGTTTTTGGCAACATAGTGATATATTCTTATTTACTGTGTGTTACGAATCCCTTTGGCCCGGCAGTCTAGGGGGAATGGTATCAAGACCCGTAACATAACTCATGCAAAGTGTAATAGTGACAAAGTAACGGCGAGAACGAAATAACCACAGACAACTAATATCTACCGTCAAACACTCAGGGTTTATTTGCAAACACACGGTAAAGAGGGAGGGAAAATGGGCTGAGCTGAACCCAAGAAAAGAAACAAATATCCAAAAATACCCCTAAGTTAGACTAGCCTACTTCAATACAGCTAACTAACTAACCAAAATACAGTGGGGGGGCCGCCCAGTTCTAACTAGGGTTGTTAAACAAAGTTAACCTACGGGTAGTGTATGTCCATGGGCGACTTGTCTTAGTACCCCTTTTTCCCACCATCAAACAAGATAACAAAAACAGCACTCTCAGGTGGGGACAAAGTGACATGTAGTTGTGAAAACAAAACCAGAGAACTACCGAGAGATTGACAACGAGATGGAGCTCCAGAGGAAACAACTGAATGGGTTCTTAAACCAAGGGAAAGGGAATGTGATTGGGTCATGGAAACGGGAGGAGGTGTGTCTTCTGATTAGTGACTGATTGATGACTGATTTGGGAATGATGATTGCCACCTGTGAGGAGGGGAGAAAGAGAGAAAAGAAATACACACACAGGATACACACAGCATACTTGTATCCGTAACACTGTGCAATGAGAAATTCAACAACATAATACTAGTCTTCTCCCATTTTTTGAGCCATTGCCCCCACCCACAAGGTGTACAAACAACAACAATAAATACGAATAAAATAAGATAATAGATACAAAACAAAAACGTGAAAAACATAACTCAATCAACTCTAATTAGCACATGTAGGAAGGTATGCAAGTGTGTGTGCGTGGACTTTGCAGATGTATTTATCACATGTGCAGCACATAGTATTTGTTTTCCAGTCCTTCTTTGGGGGGCAGAATTGGCATCTCATCCTCTTGCTTGCCCCAGCTGCTGCCTCAGGTGGATCATGACAAGATTCAGCCCCCTGAACAGCTTTCACAAGCGCTATAGAGGCTGATGTGCAGGGGAGGCACTCCAATCTTTGAATGTCTGAGGTTACAAGTGCCTTTCCCAGCTGCTCCAGGAACTCCCTCCTCTTGTTCCGATTATCAGGCATCCAGGTAGGGTTGATCTTGTTCCGTATCACGAAGGCATTGTATGAGGACACATCAATGATGTTATGGAAGATGACCAGGGGCCAGCGGGCAGTCATCCTCCGGCAGTTGTAAGCTCCAATCACGTTGTCCAGGTTGTCCACGCCTCCTTTGTTGTGGTTGTAGTCCAGGATGATGGCTGCTTCCTGTCCTCACGATCACTGATCTCAGCCGTTTTGTGCAGTGTGCTCAGGAGGACCACATTCTTGTTCCTCTTTGGGAGGTAAGAAACCAGAGTGATGGCAGAGGTAAAGGCAAACTTTGATGAGAAGGCCTCTCTCCCCCTTGTTGCGAGGAGTGCAGCGGGGAGCTCAGGCTTGTTCTTTCTAACTGTGCCAACCATGGTGATCTTCCTCTTCAGGAGCTGCTGGCTGAGTTCAATTAGTAGAACACATAATCTCCATTTCTCATTGTGTGTGTGTGTGTGTGTGTGTGTGTGTGTGTGTGTGTGTGTGTGACTTTGGTTTTTGTGGTTTGTAAACTATGTTATAACTGCCAGGTCCAAAATGACCCCAAGACAATCTTTGTACCCTGGTGGTGTACAGTTGTCATGGAAATATGAACATAGACGGTTTCACTTTTTCTAATGTTGGGGTCACTCTAGCAAAAGTCATAACATTTCAGGTTGAAAAAATATAATTTAGGGGGTTTTCTCTGCTGTTAAACATAGTGGTGGGTCATTTTTGACCCTTAAGACAACACAATGATTAATAATCCACAAACAATGTGATTGATCTCTTTTTTGTTTCGAAGAGATCTATTACATGGTTTGACATAGTTTTTTAAATTCTTAATTATCCCCATGCAAATCCTATACACATAGATCAACTTCAAACCATTCAGTCAAGAGGACAGTCAGACATGCAACAGCATACTCTAATATCAAAATACACACCATATGTCATACTATATGGTTAGTATTTGGACCCATTGTAGGCAATCGAAAGCACAAGGGAATCTATAACAAAATATTATCCCAAAATACAAAAAATGCCTGGAGATGATTTGTCCCATTTTGTTATTTTATTATACCATTAAGTGTTTTATGCAAAGTAGTTGTTTTTGTACTTTAATCACTTTTATTTTAGTAAATTGAGAATACATTTGCTTGTATGTTTTGTTTCGTTCAAATTAAATAGCCAACAACGTGAGAAAAACATTTGACAAAAATGGACAGAACATTTGAAAAACCTTATTTGCTACATGGTTGATGTGTGAGGCTTCTCAGACAGTGATGTCTGTGGTATCGAGCTACACTGTCCAAGAGGAGGAGGAGGCAAGGCACGAGGAACCTGAGGCTGGAGAGGGAGCACAGTCTCTGTGTTGTGAAAGGACCAGACCTGCCCCTCCATCCATCACTCCATCCAAGGCCCTGCCATAGAGTCTGTCTACCCACACAGACATCTCGCTCATACTTCTCTATCATTCTTTCTCTCTACATAGCCTTGTCCTTTGCACTCTCCTCTCTATATTTATTTCAATCTTTCTCTCTCTCTCCTCTTGCTGTCATTCTATCCCTCTTTATATCTCTCTCATCCTGGATGATACAGCCACCTCTAATTCTCTAAGCCAGAGAAGGAGGAGAGGGGAGATGAGTAATAAGCACAGGTCTGCCAGTCAGTCAGTCAGCCAGGCAGTCAGTGTGGGAGCCTCCTCCAGGGGACATCCCCCTGCAATAGAGGGGAGGAGAGGAATATGGATGTGTCTAAACAGGGATCATAAATTGAACAGTCTATAGCGGTCCCAGTCGTCAGTGTCACTGCTGTCGTATCTGGTATTAATACATAAATCAGCACTGAGCTTATGTTGTGCTGTAAAACTCAACAGATTGTCAACGTTTTACATCAGGATTAGAGGTGGTTTAGATTAAGTAAGCATGGGGAGAACTTGAGGGATAATCTAAATGGCACAGAAATCCCACTGATGCCCTCCCCTCGCTCCGCACACTTGTCTCAGTTGAAAAGTTGAGTGACTTATGGAGTTGTAAACACTTGCTCATCACATAGTTGAGAGGTCTCAGGGGGACAGGGGCCTTTGAGTGGTGCTGCTGAGCTAAATCTAATTGAGGAGGCTAGCTGCCTCCAGGTTTCTGCTCCGCTCTCCTCAGTATCAAACTTTCATTAAATAATGGTTTACTGAGCTTTCACAGATACTATCTCTTATCCTGCACTGCACAATTTAAAGATCTCCAATAAAACAGAGCCCAATGGAAAGTCTCTTTGCCAAACTGAAATCACTTGTTTTTTTTCTAATTTGTTCTCCAACAAGTCTTATGCTCCTTTTCTCTCGTCTTGTTCGATAGCCAGTGATACTAGACTATCTCTGTAAGGACAAAAGACACATTTGCTTGGGACAGATAGAAGATGGATCCCGAAAGTCCCAAAAGGCTGATAAGTGCATATTTCTTTATGCAGGCACTGATCTTGACATGTGTCTGTTATGTAGCTTTCTGTACACTCTGTAGGAAGGAACACATGGATTTACATATAATGACAGGGCCACATAGGATATTCTCTGTGAAACAACATACCAACAAATGCTAATTTAGGTGAGTTAATGTCTATTTTGTCTCCGTCATTGTTACGTCATTGTTACGTTTACTTGAGTTGCACAATCTCTGATCAGCATCAGAGCACAACACTTCTCTGCCAATTTTCCAGAAAGAACTCTTATTGATGATGTAAGCCCAGTAATAACAGAAACAACCACATGTTGACGTGTTCTACTCCATGAGCAGTCTCTTATCAAACGTACTGTTTTGTCTGAATTATCGTGACTTTCCCCTGTGTAGATTGATCCGGTGGAGCATTGGAACCAATTTCATGAGTGAAAAACAGGGCTTCATTTACTAGTGTGTCCCAGCTCCCAGCCTGGAGCAGGAAAAGCTTGTTTGTGCAGCGAGCTCAGCGTGAGTCAACCACAGGAGGATTGGCTTGCTTTGTACATGGTACACAGCATATTTATGTATTTTGCTCAATTTTAATTTGTGAAATGTGCTGTTCACTGCCTCAGATGTAAAGCATTGGTCTAAATCAGAACAACAAACGTCAAAGGGGGGGATTTGTTCCTGGTACTTAGAGATCCTGTCTCTGCTGATGTTGGAGAAGATCGTTCCACAAAACAACTCAAATCAGCATAACAATGTTCCCTTGCATTCTCATACATTTACATAAGTGGTTTGTGCTGCATTGATGAACTATGCAATTATTTCATGGGTCTGTGTGGGTGATGTGTACGTACACCAGCCGAGCCCTGTGGAAACAGATGAAGCTGAGTGCTGCAAGCCTCCATTCCTCCAATGTTCCACCTCTCTACCGCAGCACACTCCATCTGTGCGGTAGCATCTGATGTTTAGATACCTTTGACCTCAAATCAAATCAAATTGTCTTTGTCACATACACATGGTTAGCAGATGTTAATACGAGTGTAGCGAAATGCTTGTGCTTCTAGCATTGTTTAAAGTGGCAAGTGATACATTTTTTACATCAATTTCCCATCAATTTCCATTATTAAATTGAGCTGGAGTTGAGTCAGTATGTTGGCAGCAGCCACTCAATGTTAGTGGTGGCTGTTTAACAGTCTGATGGCCTTGAGATAGACACTGAAAAACAGCTTCTCGGTCCCTGCTTTGATGCACCTGTACTGACCTCGCCTTCTGGATGATAGCGGGGTGAACAGGCAGTGGCTCGGGTGGTTGTTGTCCTTGGTGATCTTTATGGCCTTCATGTGACATCGGGTGGTGTAGGTGTCCTGGAGGACAGTTAGTTTGCCCCCGGTGATGCGTTGTGCAGACCTCACTACCCTCTGGAGAGCCATACCAGGCATTGATACAGCCCAACAGGATGCTCTCGATTGTGCATCTGTAGAAGTTTGTGAGTGCTTTTGGTGACAAGCTGAATTTCTTCAGCCTCCTGAGGTTGAAGAGGCGCTGCTGTGCCTTCTTCACAACGCTGTCTGTGTGGGTGGACCAATTCAGTTTGTCCATGATGTGTACGCCGAGGAACTTAAAACTTACTACCCTCTCCACTACTGTCCCGTCGATGTGGATAGGGGGGTGCTCCCTCTGCTGTTTCCTGAAGTCCACAATCATCTCCTTTGTTTTGTTGACGTTGAGTGTGAGGTTATTTTCCTGACACCACACTCCGAGGGCCCTCACCTCCTCCCTGAATGCCGTCTCGTCGTTGTTGGTAATCAAGCCTACCACTGTAGTGCCATCCGCAAACTTAATGATTGAGTTGGAGGCGTGCATAGCCACGCAGTCGTGGGTGAAGAGGGAGCACAGGAGAGGGCTCAGAACGCACCCTTGTGGGGCCCCAATGTTGAGCATCAGTGGGGTGGAGATGTTGTTACCTACCCTCACCACCTGGGTGCGGCCCGTCAGGAAGTCCAGTACCCAGTTGCACAGGGCGGGGTCGAGACCCAGGGTCTCGAGCTTGATGACGAGCTTAGAGGGTACTATGGTGTTAAATGCTTAGCTGTAGTCGATGAACAGCATTCTCACATAGGTATTCCTCTTGTCCAGATGGGTTAGGGCAGTGTGCAGTGTGGTTGCGAATGTGATTGCGTCGTCTGTGGACCTATTGGGGTGGTAAGCAAATTGGAGTGGGTCTAGGGTGTCAGGTAGGGTGGAGGTGATATGGTCCTTGACTAGTCTCTCAAAGCACTTCATGATGACGGCATCCCCAGGACGCGGCTGGGGATGCCGTCTGACCTGTGTCTGCTCCGCGAGCCCAATAAGCCACCAGGGCACACCCCTCCATCCCCAAGACCCTCTGGCACATGGTGCTCAGGGAGAAAGAAAAGGGGTTCATCGTATCTTTCCAGTTTGGGAGGGGTAGACCCCAGCCCCTTCGGCCCTGTCAGCCCCTGTCGACTAATCCCCTGTCCCTGCCGAGAGCCTTGTTCAGATGATGCCACTTTCTTTGTCACCAGTAGCACACAATATGAGATTAATGCATCAGAATGCCGTGCTATAACCATAGCAGGAAAATAGGGCTTACAGCTGCATGTCCAAGGTCTTCTGGGGGTCTGGTCGCACCTGGATGATGTCAGTCAGGAAGGAAGCCACGCCGGTTAAGTTCCCCAACTGTGTGAAATGTGTTGACAATGTCAGGGTTGACATTCTAGATCTTACTGCCTTTTTTATTATGGAGATATGAATATTAAATACTTTATTTTGCTTGTTTCATTTGAATGTTTTTTGTTTTTTTGTATTATTAAGGTGATTGCTTACTGTCAATTCATTGTGTCTCTGAGGGGTCACTACCAAAATTCAGACACATCAAAGCAGTGTTCTATTAATTCACAATACCTAGTTATTAAATCCTATTTTAAGTCTAATGCTCCACATAGACCATTCGATTACATCAGAAACAGTAGGTAATGTGGCCAATTTGTTCAGATTAACAGTCTAACTGGTCAAAGGCAGCTGGATGTTATTCCTAATGATCATCGAACATCTGGCTTCACATGATGATGTAGCTACAGATATATGATCTTCATTTGATCACCCAATTGTTGCAGGAATTTTCCGGTGAGGCAGGAAATGCAAACGTGCAGTGTACTCAAGGTTTACAAAGTCTACAAAAGTTTGTAATTTGCACTTAAAAATGTCAGACTTGATTTGACCTATCAAAAAATGTATCAACCCCTATGGCAATAATTATAATCCACACAATAATTCACCTTATTTTCCTGCTGTGAGAAACTGGTCAAATTAACATCTGACATCTGTAGATCCTCCTCCACATACAAATCTAACAGGATGAGACTGGATCAGCCTGGATCTATAGGAGCGTAGGAGCACAGTGCCCTCTCTCTCCTGACCTGGTTTCTCCTTCACTCTTCCTCTCCTCCTCCTCTCCTCCACTCCTCCTCTCCTCCTCTCCTCTACCAGGGCTGTTTGTGGGCCAGATTAGCATTACCCTCCATATCTTTGAACCTGTGATGTAGCTAATTTAGAGGAGAGAGGGATGATGTACAAACCACTTAAGTGAAAACGTATGTGTCCTACTAATAAGTAATTAGAATGAAGGGAGAAATAAATAAATAAACATTAATTCTGCCTACACAGCAGTTTTCACTATGGCCTGTTGGAGGGTGAGAGTGGCTTATCTGGTACTGTAAAGTGGGTCTGAGACTCATCCTCTCTAAATAGCATTATGTCAAGATGTAAATCTTCAAAGAGGCAATCAGTCAAAACAACAACAACGTTTTCCCCAGCACTGTTTTGGTTAAAAGGTGAGGGATGGGGTTGGAGAAGTGTATCCACTTTCAAATTCAGAGTCAGAGCTATGGATGAAAGGACTGACTGTCCATGATACCAAAAGTATAGTTTGAACCATGTTTTTAGGCTATACAGTGTTAGTTTACATTGTTTTCGTTCACAAACAATAGAGTAAAACACACTTATAAGAATTAATCAGTGCATGTCATTAAAACCCTTCAGATGCCAATAGAATTCTAGAACGCTGTTGTAGATTGAGAATTTTTAAGCTCATTTTCTCACACATTTCAAACAAACAGACATAGCTCAAAATCTAAAAACGAATGACAATTACAGCCTAACATAATATTAATTTGACACCACATTCATGTCAATTGGAAAAACACAAATTGCGTCTTCCATTGTGTAAAGACACTCACTAGCAAAAACAGATTAACACTTAACACAACAAAAAATCATTGAGTTTTTAAATTGTAGTAAATTTGACTTAATTACTCACTCAAAATGTACCAAATATAATATATCTATTATTTACATATAAATGCAACAATTATCCAAAATGTGACCAGAGAACAATATTCAGATTGTATTTCAAAACCCATACAAAGTAGGCTATCTGATTGACAACAATTCTTACTTCTGTAACAATCTAAAAATGTAGAAGAAAACTATTCAGAGACTGTTTCAAAATGTAGGTAACCTCTCTCAATAAGATTTAGTACAGACCAAGCCCTACACAAAATGTAGGTAACCTCTCTCAATAAGATTTAGTACAGACCAAGCCCTACACAAAATGTAGGTAACCTCTCTCAATAAGATTTAGTACAGACCAAGCCCTACACAAAATGTAGAGGTCAGAGAGAAAGAGAAAGAGGTCAGAGCACAGGTTTGACTTAGCAAACGAGGATCGGATGTCGTCGACCTTCTTTTCAAAATGGTTGACGAAGTCATCTGCAGAGAGGGAGGAGGGGGAGGAGGATTCAGGAGGGAGGAGAAGGTGGCAAAGAGCTTCCTAGGGTTAGAGGCAGATGCTTGGAATTTAGAGTGGTAGAAAGTGGCTTTAGCAGCAGAGACAGAAGAGGAAAATGTAGAGAGGAGGGAGTGAAAGGATGCCAGGTCCGCAGGGAGGCGAGTTTTCCTCCATTTCCGCTCGGCTGCCCGGAGCCCTGTTCTGTGAGCTCGCAATGAGTTGTCGAGCCACGGAGCGGGAGGGGAGGACCGAGCCGGCCTGGAGGATAGGGGACATAGAGAGTCAAAGGATGCAGAAAGGGAGGAGAGGAGGGTTGAGGAGGCAGAATCAGGAGATAGGTTGGAGAAGGTTTGAGCAGAGGGAAGAGATGATAGGATGGAAGAGGAGAGAGTAGCGGGGGAGAGAGAGCGAAGGTTGGGACGGCGCGATACCATCCGAGTAGGGGCAGTGTGGGAAGTGTTGGATGAGAGCGAGAGGGAGGAGTGGTCGGAGACTTGGAGGGGAGTTGCAATGAGGTTAGTGGAAGAACAGCATCTAGTAAAGATGAGGTTGAGCGTTGAAAGATTAGTGGAATCTGTGTGGGTAGCTGGACAGGTAGGATGACTGACAATGAAGGTGAACAGGTGGTCACGGGTCAGGTGACAGAGGAATGTATGAGACTGAGGCAGGAATTCCTTTAACCATAAAGTGGTATATTTACTGGGTAGTCTGTGCTGCATCACAAAGGAAACAAATAACATGTATACAATCAAATTCATAATCAAAGATCAAATCATATCAGTCATTATTAACATAACTTAGGGAATTCAACAGTCCAGTTCATGAAGAAGTCAATAGTAATCATCCGTGAGTCATTTAGGCTCATAACTATTTATCATAAATCATGAGAATACAAACAGTGAATGGTTATACAATCTATAATCCCCATGATCAAAGTCAATCAGTTAGCAAACAATGACGTTTCTCCTTTCACGCTTCCAATTGTCTTCATGTGTACATATAAATAATTTCAATACACATGAACCATATCGATTGTATAATTGGCCTATGAGCATCCGTAGGGCCGTGATCTTTGACAATTCACATTACACAATATGTTTGAAGCTGCGCTCCAAGCCGCGCTCCGCGGTGATAACTATTAACAGTAACTGAATGGCCCACTCTCCCGATCGCCACAGATAATTCAGAAAGGTAACATGAAAGGTAACAGAGTCGGTGGACTTACGTGGATTCATGGACGCACAGAACTTCTGGGTGAGATGGAGTTAAGGAAGAGAAAGCAGCGAGATCAGGCGATGGCAATTTCCTCCTTTTATGGAGTTGAGATCTGTCGGACATTTCCAGCTGACCTAATTAAAGCGCCCCTGGCCCAGCTGAGTAAATGGCAATGAATTAAAGGAGTATTCCACCAACTCCATGGGCCTTTTCTACATTGTAATTGCTCCTCAGTTAGCCATTTTCTTATTGTAATTCATTACAAGCTCTAGAACAGATAAAAGTTCCTACCTCTTTTAAAAACAACTCCAAAACCCCTGCCATTGTCACTTTAGGCCCACGCTGTGAGGTACATGGGTGAATGGTAGGACATGGGCAGAGACACGCTATGGAAACATAAGCTCCCCTCTTGGGTGTGCTTTCCCTCTTCCCCTCCCTTTTCCTCTGACTCTCTACATCACATCCTTCACGTTCACTGACCTAGAGGAACAGAGGAACTGAGGGAGAGGAGATGAGCAACAAATAGGATATTATTGTGGTCAGGAACATCATCTTTCTCTATCCCTCTCACACGGTTTCTCTCTTCCTTCCTCTTTTTCTCAACCATACACATACTCTCTTCCTTCCTCTTTTTCTCAACCATACACATACTCTCTTACTTCCTTTTTTTCTCAAACATACACATACTCTCTTCCTTCCTCTTTTTCTCAACCATACACATACTCTCTTACTTCCTCTTTTTCTCAAACATACACATAATCTCTTCCTTCCTCTTTTTCTCAACCATACACATACTCTCTTCCTTCCTCTTTTTCTCAACCATACACATACTCTCACATACTTTCAATAATACATTTTGTTATACAGTTACACTCCTCCCATCCCACCCACCCACCCACCCACCCACACACACACACACACACACACACACACACACACACACACACACACACACACACACACACACACACACACACACACACACACACACACACTCTCTCTCCTCCAATCAACTCTTACTTTCTTGGCTGTCAGACTAACTACTGTACAGAGTTCGCCAATGTTAGCTGATTAGTTATGAAGCTGGGACAGTTTCCAAATTAATTGCATCGGTAAAACAAGCAACTTGTCAGCTGGTTATAAAAACAAATATCCGACTCATCATATAAGCTGTCAAATAATAGGGAATATAGCATATTAATATATGCAAGTAGCAAACCATAAGATAAGCCCAACAGATCAACATGAATTGTAGAAGGAAAAAAAAGAAGCGCTGCTAAGATACACAATAGTCGGTTTTGGTAGACAGAAGGCGCTCTTTGGTAAAAGGGGTAAATTGGTCATCAAAAAGAAAGGAGAACGAAGGCACTCTTTATATAATTAATTAAAATTCCTTTATTTGTATGGCATGTTCTATGGAAACGAAGATTAAAAACTCTGACGTATTTCTGCTACATGGCCTTCGTCAGGGAGGACGAGGGTATGATAATGCAATAAACACGATTAACCTTAATTTCAGTGGCTAGTTAGCTGGTAGTCTATGGCTAGCTAGTGAAAGCTGAAACAGCTGAGTTTGACGCTTTGTGAGCGCAGCCCAAATTTACCGCTACGCACATCTTTTCTTGCCTGACAGACTAAGTAGTTAGCTAGCTAGCTATAGCTTGGGCCATTCCCATATGAATTACATCGGCAAGAAACAACGCTAAACAAAGATTTAGATGAGACAGAATGCAATCATTCAAGCTCGACCGCTGATGTGCTCGCCTGCACCAATCAAGTTATCATGACATGACAGGGCATGCTAATCTGTGAGCTATTCCCCAAGTTTCACAGCATCAAACATCGACAACACCGAACATATATACATTTACATTTAAGTCATTTAGCAGACGCTCTTATCCAGAGCGACTTACAAATTGGTGCTTTCACCTTATGACATCCAGTGGAACAGCCACTTTACAATAGTGCATCTAGGTCTTTTAAGGGGGGTGAGAAGGATTACTTTATCCTATCCTAGGTATTCCTTAAAGAGGTGGGGTTTCAGGTGTCTCCGGAAGGTGGTGATTGACTCCGCTGTCCTGGCGTCGTGAGGGAGTTTGTTCCACCATTGGGGGGCCAGAGCAGCGAACAGTTTTGACTGGGCTGAGCGGGAACTGTACTTCCTCAGTGGTAGGGAGGCGAGCAGGCCAGAGGTGGATGAACGCAGTGCCCTTGTTTGGGTGTAGGGCCTGATCAGAGCCTGGAGGTACTGAGGTGCCGTTCCCCTCACAGCTCCGTAGGCAAGCACCATGGTCTTGTAGCGGATGCGAGCTTCAACTGGAAGCCAGTGGAGAGAGCGGAGGAGCGGGGTGACGTGAGAGAACTTGGGAAGGTTGAACACCAGACGGGCTGCGGCGTTCTGGATGAGTTGTAGGGGTTTAATGGCACAGGCAGGGAGCCCAGCCAACAGCGAGTTGCAGTAATCCAGACGGGAGATGACAAGTGCCTGGATTAGGACCTGCGCCGCTTCCTGTGTGAGGCAGGGTCGTACTCTGCGGATGTTGTAGAGCATGAACCTACAGGAACGGGCCACCGCCTTGATGTTATTTGAGAACGACAGGGTGTTGTCCAGGATCACGCCAAGGTTCTTAGCGCTCTGGGACGAGGACACAATGGAGTTGTCAACCGTGATGGCGAGATCATGGAACGGGCAGTCCTTCCCGGGAGGAAGAGCAGCTCCGTCTTGCCGAGGTTCAGCTTGAGGTGATGATCCGTCATCCACACTGATATGTCTGCCAGACATGCAGAGGTGCGATTCGCCACCTGGTCGTCAGAAGGGGGAAAGGAGAAGATTAATTGTGTGTCGTCTGCATAGCAATGATAGGAGAGACCATGTGAGGTTATGACAGAGCCAAGTGACTTGGTGTATAGCGAGAATAGGAGAGGGCCTAGAACAGAGCCCTGGGGGACACCAGTGGTGAGAGCACGTGGTGAGGAGACGGATTCTCGCCACGCCACCTGGTAGGAGCGACCTGTCAGGTAGGACGCAATCAAGCGTGGGCCGCGCCGGAGATGCCCAACTCGGAGAGGGTGGAGAGGAGGATCTGATGGTTCACAGTATCGAAGGCAGCCGATAGGTCTAGAAGGATGAGAGCAGAGGAGAGAGAGTTAGCTTTAGCAGTGCGGAGCGCCTCCGTGATACAGAGAAGAGCAGTCTCAGTTGAATGACTAGTCTTGAAACCTGACTGATTTGGATCAAGAAGGTCGTTCTGAGAGAGATAGCAGGAGAGCTGGCCAAGGACGGCACGTTCAAGAGTTTTGGAGAGAAAAGAAAGAAGGGATACTGGTCTGTAGTTGTTGACATCGGAGGGATCGAGTGTAGGTTTTTTCAGAAGGGGTGCAACTCTCGCTCTCTTGAAGACGGGAGGGACGTAGCCAGCGGTCAGGGATGAGTTGATGAGCGAGGTGAGGTAAGGGAGAAGGTCACCGGAGATGGTCTGGAGAAGAGAGGAGGGGATAGGGTCAAGCGGGCAGGTTGTTGGGCGGCCGGCCGTCACAAGACGCGAGATGTCATCTGGAGAGAGAGGGGAGAAAGAGGTCAGAGCACAGGGTAGGGCAGTGTGAGCAGAACCAGCGGTGTCGTTTGACTTAGCAAACGAGGATCGGATGTCGTCGACCTTCTTTTCAAAATGGTTGACGAAGTCATCTGCAGAGAGGGAGGGGGGGGAGGGGGAGGAGGATTCAAGAGGGAGGAGAAGGTGGCAAAGAGCTTCCTAGGGTTAGAGGCAGATGCTTGGAATTTAGAGTGGTAGAAAGTGGCTTTAGCAGCAGAGACAGAGGAGGAAAATGTAGAGAGGAGGGAGTGAAAGGATGCCAGGTCCGCAGGGAGGCGAGTTTTCCTCCATTTCCGCTCGGCTGCCCGGAGCCCTGTTCTGTGAGCTCGCAATGAGTCGTCGAGCCACGGAGCGGGAGGGGAGGACCGAGCCGGCCTGGAGGATAGGGGACATAGAGAGTCAAAGGATGCAGAAAGGGAGGAGAGGAGGGTTGAGGAGGCAGAATCAGGAGATAGGTTGGAGAAGGTTTGAGCAGAGGGAAGAGATGATAGGATGGAAGAGGAGAGAGTAGCGGGGGAGAGAGAGCGAAGGTTGGGACGGCGCGATACCATCCGAGTAGGGGCAGTGTGGGAAGTGTTGGATGAGAGCGAGAGGGAAAAGGATACAAGGTAGTGGTCGGAGACTTGGAGGGGAGTTGCAATGAGGTTAGTGGAGGAACAGCATCTAGTAAAGATGAGGTCGAGCGTATTGCCTGCCTTGTGAGTAGGGGGGGAAGGTGAGAGGGTGAGGTCAAAAGAGGAGAGGAGTGGAAAGAAGGAGGCAGAGAGGAATGAGTCAAAGGTAGACGTGGGGAGGTTAAAGTCGCCCAGAACTATGAGAGGTGAGCCGTCCTCAGGAAAGGAGCTTATCAAGGCATCAAGCTCATTGATGAACTCTCCGAGGGAACCTGGATGTTAAGCTTGAAAGGGCTGGTAACTGTGACAGCATGGAATTCAAAGGAGGCGATAGACAGATGGGTAAGGGGAGAAAGAGAGAATGACCACTTGGGAGAGATGAGGATCCCGGTGCCACCACCCCGCTGACCAGAAGCTCTCGGGGTGTGCGAGAGCACGTGGGCGGACGAAGAGAGAGCAGTAGGAGTAGCGGTGTTGTCTGTGGTGATCCATGTTTCCGTCAGAGCAAAGAAGTCGAGGGACTGGAGGGAGGCATAGGCTGAGATGAACTCTGCCTTGTTGGCCGCAGATCGGCAGTTCCAGAGGCTACCGGAGACCTGGAACTCCACGTGGGTCGTGCGCGCTGGGACCACCAGATTAGGGTGGCCGCGCCATGCGGTGTGGAGCGTTTGTATGGTCTGTGCAGAGAGGAGAGAACAGGGATAGACAGACACATAGTTGACAGGCTAGAGAAGAGGCTACGCTAATGCAGAGGAGATTGGAATGACAAGTGGACTACACGTCTCGAATGTTCAGAAAGTTAAGCTTACGTAGCAAGAATCTAATTGACTAAAATGATTAAAATGATACAGTACTGCTGAGGTAGGCTAGCTGCGTTGTTGACACTACCCTAATCAAGTCGTTCCGTTGAGTGTGAAGTTTCTACAATGCTGCTTTTCGGGGCAAGCTGGCTAGCTAGCAGTGTTGGTTACGTTACGTTGCGTTAGGAGAACGACAATAGCTGGCTAGCTAACCTAGAAAATCGCTCTAGACTACACAATTATCTTTGAAACAAAGACGGCTATGTAGCTAGCTATGTAGCTAGCTACGATCAAACAAATCACACCGTTGGGACTGTAATGAAATGAAATGAAAATATGATACTACCTGTGGAGCGAAGCGGAATGCGACCGGAATGCGAAAGTTCTATTCAGTAGACGTTGGCTGGCTATTGGCTAGCTAGGAGTGTCTCCTACGTTAAGGACGACAAAATAGCTGGCTAGCTAACCTCGGTAAATTAAGATAATCACTCTAAGACTACACACTCTAACTACACAATTATCTTGGATACGAAGACAGCAAAGACAACTATGTAGCTAGCTAACACTACACTAATCAAGTCGTTCAGTTGAGTGTGATAGTTACTACAGTGCTACGGTAGACGGTGAACGTGTTGGGCAGATAGGAGACGACGAAATACGATAATTACACAATAATCTTTGATACAACGACGACTATGTAGCTAGCTAAGAAGAAATTGCTAAGATTAGACAAATCAGACCGTTGTACTATAATGAAATGTAATGAAATGTAATGAAAAAGTTATACAACCTGCAGACCGAAGCGCGGATGCGACCGGCTCGCTCCAACCCGGAAGTTTCACTCACCTCGAAATCATCTCTTTTCAAATGCAGTGATGTGTCTGAATCCGTATCACCAACCAACATAGATAAAGCCCCTTTCACAGTGAAAAGTGTTGTCTGCTTCAGCGCTGTCATTTTGTGTAATTAGGTACATGTTTAGGGGACAAGTCAAATCAACCTTTATTTGTCACATGCACTGAATACAACAAGTGTAGAACTTGAAATTCTCACTTAAAAACCCTTAACCAACAGTGCAGTTCAAGAATAGTTAAGAAAATATTTACCAAATAAACGAAAGTAAAAAATTATGAAAGTAACACCATAAAACAATAATAACGAGGCTACATACAAGGGTACCGGTACCAAGTGACTATGCATAGATAATAAACAGTGAGTAGCAGCAGTGTACAAAACAAATGGAGGTGGGGGGGTGTTAATGTAAATAGTCTGGTGGCCATTTGATTAATTGTTCAGCAGTCTTATGGCTTGGGGGTAGAATCTGTTAAGGAGCATTTTGATGCTAGACTTGGCGCTCCGGTACCGCTTGCCGTGCGATAGCAGAGAACAGTCTATGACTTGGGTGACTGGAGTCTCTGACAATGTTTTGGGCTTTCCTCTGACACCGTCTATTATATAGGTCCTGGATGGCAGGATGCTTGGCCCCAGTGGTGTACTGGGCCGTTCACACTACCCTCTGTAGCGCCTTAGGGTCAGATGCCGGGCATTTGCCATACCAGGCGGTGATGCAAACGGTCAGGATGCTCTCAATGGTGCAGCTGTAGAAACGTTTGAGGATCTGAGGACCCATGCCAAATCTTTTCAGTCTCCTGAGGGGGAAACAGTGTTGTCGTTCCCTCTTCATGACTGTCTTGGTGTGTATTTAGAATGATAGTTCATTGGTGATGTGGACACAAAGGAACTTGAAACTCTCGACCCGCTCCACTACAGCCCTGTCGATTTTAATGGGGGCCTGTTCTGATGATCAGCTCCTTTGTCTTGCTCACATTGAGGGAGAGGTTGTTGTCCTGGCACCACACTGCCAGGTCTCTGACTTCCTACCTATAGGCTGTCACATAGTTGTCGATGATCAGGCCTACCACAGCATACCCTGTGTCTGGTTTCTTGTTGATGACAGCCACACTAATACGACAACAGGTTGTTAGCTACTTCATTTTGTGTTATTGACACAAATATTATTGTTTGAAAAACAAGGCTGTTTGTGGCCGCTATAATATTTCAAGAAAGGCCGTCGACTGTCGCTATGGGTTCAAAAATGAATGTAGCAACTTTAGATTGTCCCTAAAGACTGGATGTGCTCGTATTTTGAGTTGTACTGTACACTCAGACAGTCATCTAATAGAGATGATGTAGTAGAGGAAATAAAGTAATTCAGAGAGCTGGAAAGACAGAGAGAGCGAGAGAGTGAGGGAGAGAGAGAGAGAGAGAGAGAGAGAGAGAGAGAGAGAGCATGCCTGCAGTATCAACCAAAAATAGCTGAATCTCTACCTTTGCTATAGGGTGATTGACAGATGAATGTGTTTACATCGTTCTGACACAATACCTGCTGCAGTACCACACCTCTCCTGATGTGATCACTCGAAGGAGATCAGCCATGACTGTTGCTAAGAAACTGTTGCTATAGTTAGAGCTAATGACAGTGAGATAAGTAGATTTGTGCGTGAAAGAACTCCTAGTAAAGGTGGTAAGGTAGTGTTGGAAGGGAGGGGAGAGTGAAATGGGGGAAGTGTGTGACGGATATAGCTCCAGCTGAAGCTTAGGTGTTGAGCAAATTGTCTGCTATGATCAGGGTTTTAAAACTACTCTTGTTTTGACACATTTTGCTACGTTGCTAGTTATAAGTAGAGTTGGCAAATGCATCTGTCACTCTGTGATGATAAAGTCAGGAAGAATAGATTGAGAGTAGCATCACATCTATGCCTACAATATATCTTTGAATCTTTGTTTCTGCATGTTTACTGTATGTATTTCCCTTATTAAATACACAATCGATTCATACCTCTTCTGTGGAGAGGACAGCTTGCAAAGTGTTAGGCTGTAGAGTTGGTTCTTGAAATATTCCAGCAGGCCTAAAGCTCTCAGGCAGCCAAGGCTGATATCGCACTTTGTTCTAGATTTGCCTCTGCATCACTGTCAATAATGCTGTGGGAAAGCTTCACCCCAGCTCTTCACTGGAGTGGATGATGCCTGCTCTGTTCGCTGTGCTTCAGCTGTGTATTCCCTGTTGGCCAAGTCTTTTTGGATACACCTTTCTTCTCTCTCTCATTATCCATCCAGCAGACTGTGAGATGTACTTACCTTCCAGCAGCATCTCCAAACAAGCCTGCACTGTTGATGTCATATGGTTGTGTACTGCTAAATCCACTGGGAATTAGTGTGTATGTACGGTATGTATACTCTCCAGGGTAACCTGAAATCCCAAAGGGATAGATTGATTGGTTTTGGTTTCAACAGACTATGTATGATCTGCACTGAACTTGTTAGATGGATGTGCGAAACAACTTTCATATTCCACCTGAAGCAAAATGGATGAAAGTTCAGAATAACTACTGAAGGTGCACAACAGTTTTCTCTGTAACTGATTGAGGTGCACCACAGTTAGGGTGGTGTCACCTTAGTTGGGGAGGGTGGGCTCGTGGTAATGACTGGAGTGGTTTGAGGCCATTTCATTCCCTCCGTTCCAGCCATTATTGTGAGCCGTCCTCCCCTCAGCAGCCTCCACTGAGGTGCAGATTAACAGAGTTTGGCAGTGTGGTTTATCCACTGTACATAGAACTGGAACTGCTGAGGTGAGACCGCAACATAATCATCATGTTCAAGATGGAGAGATATTATGGGGAACTTAACTGATAGATGAAGAGATATTGATATGAACATAAAGCAACATGCTGAAAAGACACGTTTAAATCACAGCAACACACATGCTTTGTTATTACTTTCTTTTCATTCCTATTTTGTCTCAGTTGTCTTCCTGCCCTTAAAAAAGCATTGAAGTGCATGACGTGCTCAAACAAAGGAGATGGTGGCATATTTTGAGACTTAGAATGCAAATATAAGACTGCCATCTGTTTGTCCATTTTTATCAACAACATGAGAGATCTCTCCATCTCACCTGTACATCTAATCCTTCCATGTGTCAGCTTTACAGCTTAAAAATATACTTTAGGGAAAAAAGTCATCAAGAAATTGATGATGAACCATGTCTGTCCCTCGTGAACGCAGTGACAAATACAAAGGTAGGGAGATAAGAAAGGGCACCGCCAGAGCCCAGGCGACATATACACACACGCACACACACATGCACACACACACACATATATGAGCCTGAGCTGTCATGGAAACAAGATAAAATGATGGGGGGAGAAAATGGCCCAGAGATGAAAGGATAATCCGTGTTCTTTGGAAACAGGAAATTAGTTGGAGAAGAGGGCCCTGGAGTGTAACTCAAAATGAAATAAAATAAAATGTTTGTTTGTCATGCACACAGTTTTCCACAGAATAAAATATGCAGTTAAATGCTTGTGTGCTAGCCCCTCAACATTGCAGTACAAAATCAATATCAATAATAATCAAAAGTTAATCAAAAATGTGACCCACCACCTGGATTTGGTCCCATGTATATACCATTTGAAATTGTGTTTTTTATATGGATAAAAGTAGAGACTCAGAGCTAGAAAATGGAATATCAAACAATGGGAAAGTAATTCTGCTTTGAAAGTTGAACTTGTAACCCCACATTTGAGAAAATGGCCTGTGAATATTTGGTACACCTACTGGAGAGCTTTTCTTAGTCTACACCCATTCAGCATCGTTCATAACCTCTGAAGTCTTAGACCCACCAATATCTTTAAGAATTCACATGTGAGGCCATGTGCTAAACATAGTAAATACGGTTGCGTAGTAAACAACCAAAGATTTCAACACTAAAAGTGGTGGAAGTAGTAACAAAAAGTAGTAGTGAAAATACACTTTTTCTAGTCCTTGGTTTATATCCTAATCTGAATTTGGTGCAGGTCATGTTGTTCTTCACATTAATGTCTCTGGTAAACACACACTATATCAAATCAAATCAAACTTTATTTGTCAGATGCACAGAAGGTGTAAACGGTACAGTGAAATGGTTACTTACATAGTGGATTCTTTTGTTTAGACATGTAGTTAGCGAGCGAAACAATGAATCATAATCCCAACAGTGGAGGCTGCTGAGGGGAGGATGGCTTATAATAATGGCTGGAATGGAGCAAATGGAATGCATCAAACTATGTGTTTGATGTTTTTGATGCAACTCTCCACATGCCACTCCAGCCAATACCATGAGCCCATCCTCCCCAATTAAGGTGCCACCAACCTCCTGTGAATCCCAACTCATACTACCATTCACCATGCATGAATCTGCAGGTAGCTAGTAGCTAACCAAGTATGTTCAATGTGAGCTAGCTAGCTACCATTAGGCTATAACTAGCAATGACTTTCTGAGATACAAATAATATTGCTACACAGATCATACATGTAACGTTAGCTAGTGAGCAAGCCAACCAGCTAAGGTTAGCTAGACACCTAACAGTGCGCTTTAATTTGCAATGAAAACAACTTTCTGACAAAATCAGAAAAGTATCATATCTGAAAATGTGGGTAGACTCTTGCCCGTATACATGGATAAATGCTTCTCCCTCTTTGTCATGGATGCCACAGTTTCCCTTAGTTTGAAGATGTAATCCGGAGACAGGTGTTTCATACAACAGCCTTCTGTATTCTCTTTTTGACTCTCCACAATCATCTCTCTGCTATTTCAAAATTCTGTAAACTTTTTCCGTGACAACACTGTTGATCACTGTTATCAGAAGACTCGACAATGTCTATTTCACTGAAAATATTTTTACCTAATTCAGGGATTGCCTTATTGTCAGATTCATTTTCAGAGTTAGCATGGCAAGATCGTCCTCAAGAAAGTAGTCCATCACAGCTTTTCCCACTGATCGTTGTCCATAGCGCTGTTAACTTCAGGGTAGCAATGTTGATAGCATTAGCAACACTTGTTCAGTTCTTTCTATCGTTCAAGAAAAGCTGCGGTAGAAAGGATTATCCACACATACTGAGCAGCTCGGAATGGCAGACAAATCCAAACTCATCTCTGGACATGTCCAGCCCACCCATTGTCTCAGCCAATCATGTCTAGCCAGAAGGTTCTTGTATTCTTCTGTGGCTGACCAACTAGGCTCATCATTTAAGTATGTATATGTATTTAAAGATGGCATACAAGTTTGTTATTAACCCTTGGGCTACATTGGCCCACGCAGAAATCACATTAACATAATACAACAATCCACATTAAAATCTGTTTTTTTAAACTAGAGATGTGTGTTTTTTTGCATGGGCTCTGTCTCAATCTAGTGCATCCACCAATATCGCCCTTCCACATTTGCAGTGAATGCTGGCATACTTTGAGCTGTGTTTTTCAGACCATGAGACATCACAAAATTTGGTCTTCTCACAAAAACTCACAAAAACATCTGTACCAAACGGTTTGGCCAACATTACCCCTCCATGGAAAAATGAGACTCTCACGAAAATTATGGTGTTCTCCGTTTTGCTCTAGGACTCCCATAAGCCTCAAGACTCATCTGAAGGTCCATGGTACCAGCTTAAAAAATGTATGGAAGAATGGAGATTTAGTTCCTAAAAAAAGTGGATGAATACATGCAATCTTTTTTATATCTCTCAGCCATAGGACAGACACTTCAGAACAAACTTCCTTCAGATATTTTGAAGAGGACTATCTGTTGTTCCATGTAGTGAATCTGTTATTCAGTGCGTTTCTATTGGCTAATAGCAATAATGCCAAATTCATTGTTTCATCCGATAAATGTTTTATATCTTTTGTTGATACCTTAAGGGTTTGGATCGGTGTCTCGCTAGTGGGACAACTTCCGGTGAAACCGGAGGGTGAGCAATTCAAATAAATAATCAAAAATATTATGGATTATGGATTTTAAACATTTATGTACATTTATGTGCCTTATATCGGCTGAAAGCCTAAATTATTGTTAATCTAACTGCACTTTCCGATTTACAGTAGCTATTATATCAAAAACATGCCATGTGATTGTTTGAGGACGGCTCCCTACGTGAAAATATTTTTCCACTGGCACAGGTTTCATACATTCACATATAACGGTTAAATATTAACTTACTTTTTGAAAATCTTCCTCTGATTTGTCATCCAAAGGGTCCTGCTAAAACATGTAGTGTTGTTATGTTAGATAAAATCCTTCTTTATATCCAAAAAAGTAGGTTTAGTTGGGCCATCGATTTGTGTAATCCACTCGTTCAACTTCCAGAGAAAGTAATCCAAAAATCTACCCCTAAACTTTGTTTCAACAAGTAAAAATACAAGTATATTTACTCCTCAGATACCCTAAAATGTAATCAAACTATAATATTTATTTAAAAAGAAGTATGTTCAATAGAAATTGAAAGAATAGAAAGATTTAGTAGGTGAGTAATGTCTTCATGGCGGGCTCAAACACAAACTTCCAAGACTGTGTCCTACTAAAACTGATATTTCTTATTCGCCTGAAACCTTGAACATAGACTGCTGACACTCTGTGGAAGCCATAGGAATTGCATTCAGGGAGCTAATTTTCAATATGACCTTTCTCTGGCATTTCTAAGAGGATGGTCTCAGAAAAAAAAAGTCTGGTTGGTTTTTATTAGGATTTTCTTCTACCATATCTATTGTATTATATTCTCCTTTATTATTTTAACATTTCTACAAATTTCACAGTGTTTGCCTTCCAATGGTACCAATTATTCAGGGAATGAGCTACAGGCAGCTTGGGCACGTCTTTCAGACAGGAAGTGGAGAAAAAAGGGGCCCAGCCTTGAAAAGAAAAAATCAAATAACTAAATTATCCTTGGTTTTGATCATCTTAAAACAATTCCATATGTTAGCTTAGAACACCCCCCCCCCCTCTCTCCTGTGTCCTGTAGTCCACAATCAACTCCTTGACTTTGCTGACATTGAGGGAGAGAATGTTATCCTGGCACCACTCTGCCAGCGATCAACCCTCCTCCCTTTAGGCTGTCTCGTTGGTGATCAGGCCCACCACCATATGTGTGAGCAGCAAATTTAATGATGGTGTTGAAGTTGTGCACACAGTCATGGCTGTAAATGGAGTACAAGAGGGTGCTGAGCATGCATCCCCGGGGCGCCCTCATGTTGAGGGTCAGCGTAGAAGAGGTGTTGTTGCCAAACCTCACCACTTGGTGTCTGCCCGTCAGGAAGTCCAGGATACAGTTGCAGAGGGAGGTCTTCATCCCTGAGCCTAATTACGAGAAGCACAATTGTGATTGCACCATTTGTATATCTGTAGGGGCGGTGTGCAAATTGTAGTGGGTCCAAGTTGTCAGGTTTGGTGTAGCTGATGTGATCCTTGACCAGCCTCTCAAAGCACTTCATGATCACAGAGTGATGCGTGGCAATAGTCATGTAGGCAGGTTACCTTCCTTTGCTTGGAACAATGGTGGACAGAATGGTGAATATTGTGAACATCTTGAAGCATTTGGGGATTACAGACTTGGGGAGGGAGAGGTTGAATATGTCCTTAAACACTCCAGCCAGCTGGTCTGCACATGCTCAGAGGACACTGCGAGGCATACCATTTGGGGATGCTGCTTTGCAAGTATTCAAGTTTTACTCATGTAGACCACAGAGATCGGGAGCACACAGTCCTCTTCAGCAGTAGGGGCCCTCATAGGAGGTTTAGTGTTGTTTACCTCAACGTGAGCTTAAAAAATGTTTAGGTCATCTGCGAGAAAGGCATCAGTGTTCGTCAAACAGCTAGTTTTAACGTTATAATCTGTGATCGATTGTAATCCTTGCCACATCATTCTTGCGTCGTAGTCCTTGAATGGTGATTCCACTTTGCCCCTGAACTGTCTTTTTGCATCTTTCATTAATTCGTGCAGGTCATAGTTGGTCTTCTTGTTGGGACATTGTTTTCTATACATTTCCTGATGAACCCCGTGACTGAGTCAGTGTACTAATCGATTTTAGCGCAGAGGCGACCAGGGACATTTCCCTGTCCACTTGATCAGTTTTGCAGCATAGATTCTGATTGGTCAGACCAGTGTTGAACATATCTTATCACAGCTTCTTTCTGCAGAAGTTTCTGCCTTTAGCTGGGTAGAAGCAGGATGGAGGCGTGATCTGATTTGCCAAAGGGGGGACTAGGGAGGGCCTTGTAGCCATCTGGCGAGGGCCAATAACAATGGTATCTCACTGCCCCTCGTAAGACGGGGCAGTGAGATAGAACTTCGGTCTTGTTTTTTAAAGATTTACTTTGTTAAAGTCAACAGCCACAATTAATGCGGCTTCTGGATTTGTGGTTTCCTGTTTGTTTAAAGTCCTGTATAATTCCTTGAGTGCCAGCGTGATGTTGGGGAGGAGTGTAACCAGCTGTGATGATAACCGATGATTATTCTCTTTGGAGGTAGTTGGGTCGCCATTTAATCATCAGTTATTCCTGATTCATTGAACAAAATGTCAAAGTGTTTCTAAATTACAACAGTCACACCAACAGTTGTTGATCATGAAGCATACCCCACCTCCTTTGTTTTTGTCTGACAACTCTTTTGTCCTGTCTATGTGATGTATGGAGAACCCAGCAAGCTAGCTAGTTGGGTTCAGCACCGAAGGGGAGAGACATGTTTCAGTGAGGAAAAGTACATTAGTCTCTCATGTTCCGTTGGTAGGACATCCTCAGCCTGAGCTCGTCCACCTTATTGTCCAGAGACTTAACATTAGCTTGTAAAATACTAGGAAGTGGTGGGCGATTGGTCTATCTGCTCAGTCGTACTAGAACGCAGGTTATCATTCCACGTCTCTGCGGGCACCTTTTGGTTAAGGCACCAGTTATGACTGCTTCATGGTCCCGGTACGGAAAGTTGAATTTGAGGTGAGCAACCGACAATCTGATGTCCAGAAGTGCTTGGCATTCACAGGAAATAATAGGAGAAATGTTATGGCCAAGAAGGCAGGCCTGTTGCTCAGGATGACTACTCTCTGCTTATGGTGGATAAAGACAATACCTCAGGAGCTGGCCTTTTGGGTTCTGGGGAGAAGGCCCACCTGGTCAACAACACCACTGAGGACACTTTAATGAGTCTCACATTGAGAGCTCCACGGAGGAATCCCTGTGGAATGGGGATGACGTAGGAGGTTACAATGGGCAGCATTCGGGGGATGCAGGCCATGAGTAAGACAAAATTCAGAGGCCTACCAATGAGAATGGAGAGAAGAAGCTACACGGTGTTAACATGGAGAGCCCAGAGATTACCGTCGTCCTAGACAGCACTATGGAGTCTGTCTAAGACTCAGCAACTCAGATTGCAGAGTCTCACATCCTCTACCGAGACAAAGAAGAAGAGGAGGATGTAAAGGATGAGTATACCAGAAGCTCTCTAGCCAGTAATATCCACTGCAGGTACTTGGCTGATCCACAAGGGGTAACTTGAAAAGAGCCATGAGACCATAGGTTTATTGGTAAAATGCATGAGGGGATACTTCAGGTGTACTCAGGCAGAGTAAAATATACTTGGTGGTACAGTAATTGAAAAAGGTTGGGAACCACTGCTCTAGGCCCAGATGCATATTTGTAATATGAGCCCCTACCTGTAGGCATAACGTTGAGCTAGATACAATTTAGTAGTTGTATTTAAAATGATCAGTTTACCTTATTACACAGCATATTTGCAGATGTTAAAATAAAAAAGTATTGTGAGTGTTACATCTGAGTGTTTATTCTAGTGGGGTTAACACCAGAGGGATTGGGATTGACACCACCTGCAGTGAATTAATGAGGTGTTATTTGAGTCAGAGGGGAATCATCACCAAATTGTGTTTTTTTTGCCCGCCGTGGCGCTGCAGACTGCTATATCATTCTGCTAATACAGGACTGTTAAAGGCCCAGTGCACTACTTTTGTGAAAAATATTTATTTAAAATGGTTTATTTATTTATCCCCCAAAAATGTATTACGATTTTTCAGGGATGCTGTAGCACCCTTGGCACCCTTACTTCCCGTGGCCTTGACAGTAGCAGTACAGCCCAATTAGAAACGTATAAAAGGGCTAGGATATAGGGCTATGGGCTAACAATTTTTTTAAAATTTTATTTCACCTTTATTTAACCAGGTAGGCTAGTTGAGAACAAGTTCTCATTTGCAACTGCGACCTGGCCAAGATAAAGCAAAACAGTGTGACACAGACAACAACACAGAGTTACACATGGAGTAAACCATAAACAAGCCAATAACACAATAAACAAGTCAATGACACAGTAGAAAAAGAAAGTCTATATACAGTGTGTGCAAAAGGCATGAGGAGGTAGGCAATAAATAGACCATAGGAGCGATTAATTACAATTTAGCAGATTAACACTGGAGTGATAGATGAGCAGATGATGATGTGCTAGTGGAGATACTGGTGTGCAAAAGAGCAGCAAAGTAAATAAAATCAAACAGAATGGGGATAAGGTAGGTAGATTGGGTGGGCTATGTACAGATGGACTATGTACAGCTGCAGCGATCGTTTAGCTGCTCAGATAGTTGATGTTTAAAGTTGGTGAGGGAAATAAAAGTCTTCAACTTCAGCGATTTTTGCAATTCGTTCCAGTCACTGTCAGCAGAGAACTGGAAGGAAAGGCAGCCAAATGAGGTGTTGTCTTTGGGGATGATCAGTGAGATATACCTGCTGGGACATGTGCTACGGGTGGGTGTTGTTATCGTGACCAGTGAACTGAGATAAGGCGGAACTTTACCTAGCATAGACTTATAGATGACCTGGAGCCAGTGGGTCTGGCGACAAATATGTAGTGAGGGCCAGCCGACTAGAGCAGACAGGTCACAGTGGTGGGTGGTATAAGGTGATTTGGTAACAAAACGGATGGAACTGTGATAGACTGCATCCAGTTTGCTGAGTAGAGTCTTGGAAGCTATTTTGTAGATGACATCGCCGAAGTCGAGGATCGGTAGGATAGTCAGTTTTACTAGGGTAAGTTTGGCGGCGTGAGTGAAGGAGGCTTTGTTGAGAAATTGAAAGCTGATTCTAGATTAGATTTTTGGATTGGAGATGTTTAATATGAGTCTGGAAGGAGAGTTTACAGTCAAGCCAGACACCTAGGTATTTATAGTTGTCCACATATTCTAGGTCGGAACCATCCAGGGTGGTGATGCTAGTCAGGCGGGCGGGTGCGGGCCGCAGACGGTTGAAAAGCATGCATTTGGTTTTACTAGCGTTTAAGAGCAGTTGGAGGCCACAGAAGTAGTGTTGTATGGCATTGAAGCTCGTTTGGAGGTTAGTTAGGACAGTGTCCAAGAAGGGCCAGAAGTATACAGAATGGTGTCGTCTGCGTAGAAGTGGATCAGGGAATCACCCGCAGCAAGAGCACATCATTGATATATACAGAGAAAAGAGTCAGCCCGAGAATTGAACCCTGTGGTACCCCCATAGAGACTGCCAGAGGTCCGGACAACATGCCCTACGATTTGACACACTGAACTCTGTCTGCAAAGTAATTGGTGAACCAGGCGAGGCAGTCATTAGAAAAACCAAGGGTATTGAGTCTGCCGATAATAATACGGTGATTGACAAAGTCGAAAGCCTTGGTCAGGTCGATGAAGACGGCTGCACAGTACTGTCTTTTATCGATGGCGGTTATGATATCGTTTAGTACCTTGAGCGTGGCTGAGGTGCACCCGTGACTGGCTCGGAAGCCGGATTGCACAGCAGAGAAGGTACGGTGGGATTCAAAATGGTCAGTGATCTGTTTATTAACTTGGCTTTCGAAGACTTTAGATGGGCAGGGCAGGATTGATATAGGTCTGTAACAGTTTGGGTCTAGAATGTCACCTGCTTTGAAGAGGGGGATGACTGCGGCAGCTTTCCAATCTTTAGGGACCTCGGATGATACGAAAGAGAGGTTAAACAGGATATAGGGGTTGCAACAATGGCGGCAGATAGTTTTAAAAAGAGAGGGTCCAGATTGTCTAAGCCAGCTGATTTGCACCGGTCCAGATTTTCAGCTCTTTCAGAACATCTGCTGTCTGGAGCACAGGGGCAAACCAACACAGCAGAGGTCCCCGGTCCAAATCACTTTTAACTCTACTTCTGGGGTGTGTTTATCAATTATTTTGGGGAAGGAGGAGGTGATAGGGAATTGGAAACAGCTGTCTCAAATCAATGTAGTCCATTCCAGTCTAGGGGATCACAGCACACCATGCAAGCAAACAAATAGTTAATTAATGCAATTCAATTTCATACGTGAGATTGTCAGAAATTATGTAAAAGGCAATTGTAAACCTCACAGCACGCAATTAAAAATAATGACAGTCTCTAGTTTATTAAGAGTCAGTGTCACTTGTGACAGTGAGACTTCCTCACATCTCAATCTCCATAGGAGATAGGAGGTTTTAGTCATAGGAATCGTGAACCTTTGTGCTACCAATGCGACCAGTGTGCCTCCATTTATTCTCCTATTGTGAATGCCCCCCATCCCCTTTCATCCACCATACATTTCAAAATTACATTCAATTGATTGGGACTTTCATTCTGCCTTGTGCTTTTGGTTTTGCTGAGCTTTTAACTGGTGGGGTGAAGACCCTTCCTCTGTACAAGACTGGCAGGATGCACAGACCAATATCAAACCAGGGATGCTCTGAGGGACTCTGCTTGATCTACGTCCATCTGCTTCTATATAAAAGGAGACCTTCAATCTCCAAATCCTGTCCAGCATTACAGAACAGCCCCCCTTTAGCAGCCCAGACCAGCTCTAGGTGAGACAGATTACAATCACGTATTTTTATAAAAGCAGACTAAAGGGCTTATTTTTTATTCCGGGCTCCCTCCCTGTCTCCTCACATGTGACTGAACGAGAGAGAGAGAGGGGGAGTGTATGAGGGACGGAGGGAGGGAGGGAGGGAGAAAAGGAGAGATAGAAAGAGGAAGGGAGATTTGGAGGGAGTGTGTGTGTGAGAGAGAAAGAGGGAGGCTAAATCTAAAGCAATGCTGTAGAGTGCTGTGACAGCCTAGGCATTTACTTGAGCAGAGACTGCTGCTGTAGCAGGAAGGACACAGCAGCGCTCACCAGTGTGCTGTCACTCACTGCCTCCGCCCCAGCCACGCCACGACCACGCCACGGGGGACGCCGAGAAGGGGAGGTACACAGGACGCACACTGGGAGGAACCACTACACCTCTCACATGCCACCAGCATTACGACTCTCGGAATACACTGTTGTCTTTTTTTCCTTAACTTTCCGTTACAGTTTGTCTCTCTACAACCTTCATCTTCTCCTCCAGCTCTATCCATCTCCTCCCCACTGCTATTTTCTTCCTCCGCTTCTGTTTGAAGGGCGATTCATGAAAAGAGGGAGTGTGGCTTGAATGAGAGAATCAACTGCTGGATCTCACCAGGTCAGGCAGAGAGGAAGTACCAATAGAGACCTTGAGGGGCATCTTCTGCATCCCCAGAACCTCGATCTCTATCTCCCTGGGACTCCTCCTGCCCTACACACTCCCTAGCGGTCCTGCCCTGCATTGCCCTGTCTTGAGAGCTTCAGCCAGGCTAAACAAACCAGTGGATGTGTTGATATTGTGTGACTGAGAGGCAGAGCAGTTGTGTTAAAATCTAGGCCTCAAGCTGTTTTGAGTCTTCCTGGCACACAGCTGAATTCGAAAAGTTAAAGGTGGTAAACTCATTGGATCTTGAGTTATGTTTTTTGTTTTACTTTGCTGCTGCCATATCAGCACTTACAAGAAACAAAATGAACTGAAGTGAGTTGACACTGTGCTCAGAATATATTGGAGCTAGAGAAATATAAATACAGATATTTATTTTTCACAAACTTTTTCTCTGCTCATGAAATTGCGCATCGTTCATCAAGCATTCCGAGAGCACTTGAGAGACCCTGTGCAACTCCATGACTCTGCATGTTAACTATGTTAACTGGACATTTCCTTGCACTGGTGAGTGTCTTTCCCGTTTTACATTTTTATGTAAATTTTACACTGAATTTAGAATGTTTGAATATTGCAAACACAGCGGACACGTCTCTTTTTCCCGTTAGTGGGTTATCATCTGTGTGAACATGACGTGGTGTATTATAGGAAAAGACAGTGTCAGCAGTTTCTTCTGACTATGCATGTTTGCCATGCATTTAGTTACATACAATTGTGTAGAAATATGTGGGTAGGCTGTGGAACAGTCTGTCTGGGCTTCTCAGTCATAGTGTGCAACTAATTTCTGTGTTTGTGGTCAATTATACAACAATTTGATTGGTGTGAGCTACAAATGTTCATTGACTTGCTGTTCTTACAGTACATTTTCTTGCTGAGTGCTGGTGGAGAGGCAGTGCTGGTGGAGAGAGATTGTGTCAACTACAGGAAACACCAGGAAATATCTGGGTCATTTTTATCAAATTTAACTACCCTAAAGGCACTCAATTGGTGGAATGACCCACCTATTGAGTTATTGCAATAGTGGTACAGTAGTTCCCTTGTCTGGTAAAAAAAAAAAAAAACTGGCTGGTGATTGTAAGTCAGTTTCAGTATATCCACTCTTACTCACCTTCAATGGCATCCTAGCTTTAGGAAAAAAACGCCACTATTACTCATATTAGTCATCCGAATGTGTAATGCATGCACTGTCAGCCTGACAAAGCTGTTAGCCAGAAGCCAACATACTAGCTGCCTGGAAGTCCTTTCATTGGTGGAATGGTTGCGGAAGCACATCCTCTAGTCTGTCACATTAAGTGTTGTCTTTGTGAAAAAAACGTATTCAGTATGTTTCATAATTGGGTAGGAGGACTGGGCACAATAAAGTGTTTGATTATGTTTTTTCATGGAAAGCTTTTGTTGAGAGAATAATTTTAAAACAAAGTGAATGGTAACTGAATGGTTTATTTCAAGTATTTGAAAGAAAAAAATACTATTCAAAGCCAGGTGTGATTTGCACAGAATGATCATCTTCACAAGTACCACTTTGATGCTATTGGTGTCCCTGCCTCCCACCTGCTCCCACCCCACCTCTCATCACATCAACTGTAATTACATATTACTATAATCATGTATATGAGAGACTGAGGATTCACCTCACTATAATACACTGTTGCTAAAAGTGGATGCCTGATCTCTGTGTGCTCTGTCTAGGTGTCTGGAGAGCAGTCGGTTGGTGGGCGGTTTCTATTTACCTCAATCACACTTGTTTGACACCCGCTGTCTATGGAGATAAGAGGTGAGCACCTCGCAGCTCACACATGCTCAGATTACGGTAGCCCTTTTGTTTGTCTGCAATCAGGAGGTCTAAGATGCTGGGGTTAACGTCCCCCTGGGAGTGTGGGTATGCACTGAGGCGTGGGGGTGGGATGGTGTGTGGTCTCCTTGATGGCCCTCAGATGAGTCTCAAAGCAGAGAGGAAGTCATTACAGCTGATTAAGTTATTAGTAATACATTTTTTACTCATGCATAATGGATCACAAGCATCATCTGCCTGGGTCTTCTAAACCAGAGGGAACAGGATTCATTCAGTAATATTGTGTCAGTCCTCGCTCAAATAGGCCATCAGAAATCCATGAACTACTTTACTTTCAATATGAATACTGTATGCATAGATCTGAACACACAACACTTAAACACCAGTCCCATACTATCTGATGTAGGATAAATCATTTCAATGGCATAGTAGTAAGACATACACTTGTGAAGTACAGATAAGATATGTAATGGAGTCACTCAACACCAACTCTGACTATCAATCTCATTGTTTAATGTAGACGCTACCCACTCTGGTTAAAAAGAACAAGATTGACAAATGACTGTTCCTTTCTCTTTTCACAAAACCACCCCAAAGAGGGACTGGTAGAGTGTGCCAGCAGTGAACAATAGAGTCTCAGACATTCTTTAGAAGCGTAATCCAGCTGAAATTCCACACAGGTAGCACTAGTCTCAGAATAAATGCCATATGTTGTTGAACAAGGAAAACAATTGGAACAGCATCAAATACATGAAGAGAACAGGGGCACAATGGAGGGTGAGGTGCAGTTGGCTTCCATCAGAGGAAGGAGGGCTTATAACATGGTGTTCTCATACAAGGCTTCTAAATAACCCATTAATTTATAGCAGATTTTTTCAGACATATCTATGCTTTAAGGGCAATTCATGTTTACATAGCCATTGGTGTTTGTTTGTCTGTGTAACTTTTTTCTTTCCACTTTATGACTCATCTGTAGAATGAGTTTTGTTGTGACATTACTCCTGTTTTAGGAAAGTGTGGAGAGCCATAGGGCAACAGGCACATTTCAATAACAAAGTGGGAAGCCTTGGCTTGGTGACTCCACATGGGCTCAGTGAGGTGAGCAACCAACCCTGCATTGAGCTCCTCTATCCTGGGGATGCATCTGTTCTGTGTCCCTGTGCTTATCTAAGCTCCACACTCTCCCTTATGTAGCTGTGGAGTGGCAAGCATGGAGAGATGTCAGGGAGAAATAGGGAGATACGAGAGCTAGCGAACGAACAGAGCTCTTCACTCCTGTCCTCTGCTTCGGTCCAATCGGAAAACGATGCATTGCCAGGTTATCACTTATGATCCTTTCTCTTTTCACAAAACCACCCCAAAGAGGGACTGGCAGAGATGTCAGGGAGAAATAGGAAGATACGAGAGCTAGCAAAAGAACAGAGCGCTTCACTTCTCTCCTCAGTGGCGTGGTGCAGGGAGATTTGGGGACTTGATGCCTTATCAAATGGCCCTGCTACCACAGAGGCGTGGTGCCAAGGAGAGCAACAAGCCCACTCAGTTCGACAGGCTGACCTGAGAACAGAAGGTTGTCTTTAAAAAGACTCAAACCACACCACAAAGACATGATGGTGAGTTGGACAATGGACGGTGGATTCCAAGTCATGACTGGCAGATAAAAACTTGAGGAATGTGAGTAGTCCTGCATAGAACCTGGGTAACTTCCAGACTTCTACTATACTGTAGGTGAGAGGAGTGAGGGCTCCTGTCATGTACAGTACCAGTCAAACGTTTGGACACCGCTACTCATTCCAGGGTTTTTCTTTATTTTTACTATTTTCTACATTGTATAATAATAGTGAAGACATCAAAACTATGAAATGACACATATGCAATCATGTAGTATCCAAAAATGTTTTAAACAAATCAAAATATAATTAATATTTGAGAATATTAAAAGTAGCTGTGACGTGTAAATGAGTGAAGAGGTGTGGAGTCAGGCGCAGAGAGCAAAGGATGTGGGAAAAACAACACGCTTTAATGTCCTGGAAACATAACATGTACAAAAGTGGAAACACAAATGAACAGAAATATAAACGGACAGCGTGAAACCCAAATGCAAACAAAATACACTCAAACAAAGAAACAGGAGAACAAGCCCGCACGAAACAGAAGCGGGCTGAACAGACTATATATAACCCTATCCTAACAACCAAACAAGAAACAGGTGATACCAATTAGACAGAACTAAACGAACACAGAACAACGGATCAGCGATAGCTAGTAGACCGACGACGACGACCGCCGAGCGCCAACCGAACAAGAAGGGGAGTCACCTTCGGTAATATTCGTGACAGTACCCCCCTCCTGACGCGCAGCTCCCGCAGCGCGCCGACGCTCGGCCTCGGGACGACCCGGGGCCGAGGCGCTGGGCGATCCGGACGGAGGCGATGGAATTCACTCAACATAGATGGGTCTAGAATATCCCTCACCGGGACCCAGCACCTCTCCTCCGGACCGTACCCCTCCCAGTCAACGAGGTACTGCAAGCCTCTCACCCGGCGTCTCGAGTCCAGAATAGCTCGTATCTTGTACGCCGGGGTCCCCTCGATGTCCAGAGGGGGCGGAGGAACCTCCGGAACCTCATCTTCCTGCATAGGCCCAGCTACCACCGGCCTGAGAAGAGACACATGAAATGAGGGGTTAATACGATAATACGAAGGAAGTAATAATCGATAACAAACCTCATTTATTCTCCTCAGGACTTTAAATGGCCCTATACACTGCGGACCCAGCTTCCGGCAGGGCAAGCGGAGAGGCAGGTTTCGGGTCGAGAGCCAGACCATGTCCCCAGGTGCAAACACTGGGGCCTCACTGCGGTGACGGTCAGCGCTCTTCTTCTGCCTTATACTCGCTTGGCGTAATGACTCTTGGACCGCCCTCCAGGTCTCCTTAGAGCGCTGTACCCACTCCTCCACCGCAGGAGCCTCAGTCTGGCTCTGATGCCACGGTGCCAGGACTGGCTGGTACCCCAACACGCACTCAAATGGTGACATGTTGGTAGAGGAGTGGCTTAGTGAGTTCTGGGCTATTTCTGCCCAGGGAATATATCTCGCCCACTCCCCTGGCCGGTCATGGCAATACGACCGCAGAAACCTACCCACCTCCTGGTTAACTCTCTCCACCTGACCATTACTCTCCGGGTGATACCCTGAGGTCAGGCTGACCGAGACCCCCAGACGTTCCATAAATGCCCTCCAAACACGAGAGATAAATTGGGGGCCCCGATCAGAAACTATATCCTTGGGCACCCCGTAATGCCGGAAGACATGGGTGAAAAGAGCTTCCGCAGTCTGTAGGGCGGTAGGGAGACCGGGCAATGGGATAAGACGGCAGGACTTAGAGAACCGATCCACAACGACCAGGATTGTAGTGTTACCCTGAGAGGGGGGAGGTCAGTAAGAAAATCTACCGAAAGATGGGTCCACGGCCGTTGTGGAACGGGAAGAGGTTGTAATTTACCTCTTGGCAGGTGTCTAGGAGCCTTACTCTGGGCGCACACCGAACAGGAGGAAACATAGAATCGCACATCCCTCCTCAAAGTGGGCCACCAGTACTTCCTCTCAAGACGTCGCACTGTCCTATAAATACCTGGGTGACCCGCCGAGGGTAGACAATGAGCCCATCGAATCAATTGATCACGGACAGCCAGCGGCACGTACCTACTACCCTCCGGACACTGTGGAGGCGCAGGTTCCCCCCTATGCGCCCGCTCGATGTCTGCGTCCACATCCCATACTACTGGTGCCACCAGCTTAGCTGCCGGAATGATGGGAGTAGGATCGATGGACCTGTCCTCAGTGTCATAGAGTCTTGACAGCGCGTCAGCCTTAGTGTTAAGGGAACCTGGTCTATATGAGATAGTGAAACGAAATCTGGTGAAAAACATGGCCCACCTTGCCTGACGAGGATTCATTCTCCTAGCTGATCGGATATACTCCAGGTTACGATGGTCAGTCCAGATAAGGAAAGGGTGCTTAGCCCCCTCAAGCCAGTGTCTCCACACCTTCAGGGCCTCAACCATAGCCAACAACTCCCTATCCCCCACATCATAATTCCGCTCCGCTGGCCCGAGTTTCTTTGAAAAAAAGGCACAGGGGCGGAGTTTCGGGAGGCACACCCGAACGCTGTGAGAGCACCGCTCCAACCCCAGCCTCGGATGCGTCCACCTCTACTATAAACGCCAAAGAAGGGTCCGGATGTGCCAACACCGGCGCCTCAGTAAACATCGCCTTCAACTTATGAAAAGCTCCGTTCGCCTCTGCTGACCACTGCAAACGCGCCGGCCCCCCCTTCAGCAGTGAGGTAATAGGGGCAGCTACCTGACCAAAACCCCGGATAAACCTCTGGTAGTAATTGGCAAATCCCAAAAAACCGCTGCACCTCCTTTACCGTGGTCGGAGTCGGCCAATTACGCACGGCCTTTATGCGGTCACCCTCCACTACCAAACCAGAGCTGGAAATGCGATAACCCAGGAAGGAAACTGATTGTTTGGAAAACTCACATTTCTCCGCCTTCACATACAGGTCATTCTCCAGCAGTCGTCTAAGAACCTTGCGCACAAGAGATACATGCTCAGTGCGTGTAGCGGAGTAGATCAAAATATCGTCAATATACACCACTACACCCTGTCCGTGCAGGTCTCTGAGTATTTCATCCACAAAGGATTGAAATATAGCTGGAGCATTCTTTAAACCGTATGGCATGACGAGGTACTCATAATGGCCCGACGTAGTGCTAAATGCAGTTTTCCACTCATCTCCCTCCCGAATACGCACCAAATTATAAGCACTCCTGAGATCCAGTTTAGTGAAGAACTGCGCTCCGTGAAATGATTCCACTGCTGTAGCAATGAGAGGTAGTGGGTAACTAAAACCCACTGTGATGGAATTTAGACCTCTATAATCAATACACGGACGTAACCCACCATCTTTTTCTTCACAAAAAAGAAACTCGAAGAGACAGGTGACATGGAGGGCTGAATGTACCCCTGTCCCAGAGCCTCGGTGATATAAGTTTCCATAGCCACCTTCTCCTCCTGGGACAAAGGATACACATGACTCCTGGGGAGTGCAGCGTTACTCTGGAGATTTATCACGCAATCCCCCTGCCTATGGGGTGGTAATTGGGTCGCTTTCTTTTTACTGAAAACGATAGCCAAATCGTCATACTCAGCTGGAATGCGCACGGTGGAAACCTGGTCTGGACTCTCCACCGTTGTCGCACCGATGGAAACCCCTACACACCTGCCTGAACACTCATCAGACCACCCCTGTAGAGTTCCCTGTTTCCACGAAATCGTAGGATTATGAATAGCTAGCCAGGGAATCCCCAGAACAACTGGAAATGCAGGTGAATCGATAAGGAACAAACTAATTTGCTCCTTGTGATTCCCCTGCGTAATCATCTCCAATGAAATTGTGGCTTTCTTTACCAGCCCTGACCCTAATGGTCGACTATCTAAAGAGTGCACGGGAAAAGGGGGGTCTACTTTTACTAACGGAATCCTCAACCTCTGAGCGAGTCCGCGATCTATAAAGTTTCCAGCTGCGCCTGAATCTACCAGTGCCTTATGCTGGATAGAAGGAGAATAATTAAGGAAACAAATTAATAGGAACATGTGACCAACAGGAAACTCTGGGAGAGTGTGGTGCTTACTCACCTGGGGTGACCGATGAGTGTTCTGCCTGCCCTCACGATTCCCAGATGAATTCCTCCAGCACCGACCAGACGTGTGCCCTCTCCGGCCACAACTGGTACAGGAGGAGCTTCCTCCTCCGATCTCCCTTGACGCAGTCCCTCCTAGCTCCATCGGGATAGGGGCAGGATGATCAGGAGGTAGAACTGACGGAACGTCCACGAGCAGCTAGCAGATGGTCCAACCGGATCGACAGGTCTATCAGTCCATCCAGGCTAAGCGTAGTATCCCGACAGGCCAGCTCCCTACGGACGTCCTCTCTCAGGCTACACCTGTAATGGTCTATCAGGGCCCTGTCGTTCCAGCCTGCTCCCGCAGCCAAGGTCCGAAACCCCAGCGCGAAGTCCTGCGCGCTCTTCGTCCCCTGTCTAAGATGGAACAATCTCTCACCCGCCACTCGACCTTCTGGAGGGTGATCGAACACGGCCCTGAAACGGCGGATGAACTCCGGGTAGTTGTCCTTCGCTGAGTCGGGCCCGTTCCAGACCGCATTAGCCCACTCCAGGGCTCTACCGGTCAGGCAGGTGATGAGGACCCCTACTCTCTCCTCCTCCGAGGGGGCCGGCCGAACGGTGGCCAGGTAGAGTTGCTGGTAGGAGGGTCGGTGGGGTAGTCGTAGGGAAACCATTCCTCTCCCAACGATCCATCCTCTCCATCATCTGATCCATCGCTGATCCTAGGCGATGGAGGATGGACGTGTGATGTTGAACTCGCTCTTCCATAGTGGGAAGAGGAGTGGTCGCTGCTCCTGCTGACTCCATAGAAGGTGCGGGCTTCTGTGACGTGTAAATGAGTGAAGAGGTGTGGAGTCAGGCGCAGAGAGCAAAGGATGTGGGAAAAACAACACGCTTTAATGTCCTGGAAACATAACATGTACAAAAGTGGAAACACAAATGAACAGAAATATAAACGGACAGCGTGAAACCCAAATGCAAACAAAATACACTCAAACAAAGAAACAGGAGAACAAGCCCGCACGAAACAGAAGCGGGCTGAACAGACTATATATAACCCTATCCTAACAACCAAACAAGAAACAGGTGATACCAATTAGACAGAACTAAACGAACACAGAACAACGGATCAGCGATAGCTAGTAGACCGACGACGACGACCGCCGAGCGCCAACCGAACAAGAAGGGGAGTCACCTTCGGTAATATTCGTGACAGTAGCCACCCTTTGCCTTGATGACAGCTTTGCACACTGTTGGCATTCTCTCACCCAGCTTTATGAGGTAGTCACCTGGAATGCATTTCAATTAACAGGTGTACCTTGTTAAAAGATCATTTGTGGAATTTCTTTCCATCTTAAAATGCGTTTGAGCCAATCAGTTTTGTTGTGACAAGATAAGGGTGGTATACAGAAGATAGCCCTATTTGGTAAAAGACCAAGTCCATATTATGTCAAGAACAGCTCAAATAAGAAAAGAGAAATAACAGTCCATCATTACTTTAACCTCTTCAACCTATGGGGGCGCTATGTCATTATTGGATAAAAAAACGTGCCCGTTCTAAGCGCAATATTTTGTCACGAAAAGATGCTCGACTATGCATATAATTGCCAGCGTTGGAAAGAAAACACTCTGACGTTTTCAAAACTGCAAAGATATTATCTGTGAGTACCCCAGAACTGATCTTACAGGCGAAACCAAGATGAAACTTCAAACAGGAAATGAACAGGATTTTTGACTCTGTGTTTTACTAACATCTCCTTATATGGCTGTGAATATGCTGTGAACGAGCTTATGCGCTCTGCAGTTCATCCAAGATGTCTGCAGCATTGTGGCGTATTTGTAGGCATATCATTGGAAGATTGGCCATAAGAGACTACATTTGCCAGGGGGCCGTCCGGTGTCCTTTGTCTAAATTGGTGCGCAATTGTCAGTAACACTCATTTTGCCATGGGATACAGAAGCAGAAGCACACTTCCAGGAACGACACATCATTGAAGAGATATGTAGAAAAACACCTTGAGGATTGATTCTAAACAACGTTTGCCATGTTTCAGTCGATATTATGGAGTTATTTTGGAAAAAGTTCTGCGTTTTTATAACTGAATGTTCGTTCTTTTTTGGTAGCCAAAAAAACGGACCGATTTCTCCTGCACAAATAATCTTTCAGGAAAACTGAACATTTGCTATCTAACTGAGAGTCTCCTCATTGAAAACATCCAAAGTTCTTCAAAGGTAAATGATTTATTGAATGTTTTTGCTGGTTTTTGTGAAAATGTTGCCTGGTGATGCTAACGCTAAATGCTAAATGCTAACACTAAATGCTAAATGCTAGTTTTGCTATGGTAGAGAAGCATATTTTTGAAAATCTGAGATGACAGTGTTGTTAACAAAAGGCTAAGCATGAGAGCTAGCATATTGATTTCATTTCATTTGCGATTTTCATGAATAGTTAACGTTGCGTTATGGTAATGGGCTTGAGGCTATAGTCATGATCCCGGATCCAGGTTGGCTCGACGCAAGAAGTTAAGACATGAAGGTCAGTAAATTCTGAACATTTCAAGAACTTTGAACGTTTCTTCAAGTGCAGTCGCAAAAACCATCAAGCGATATGAGGAAACTGGCACTCATGAGGACCGCCACAGGAAAGGAAGACCCAGTTACCTCTGCTGCAGAGGATAATCTCTTTACAGTTAGCAGGCTCAGAAATTGTAGCCCAAATAAAAGCTTCACAGAGTTCAAGTAACAGACACATCTCAACATCAACTCCTCAGGGGAAACTGTGTGAATCAGGCCTTCATGGTCGCATTGCTGCAAAGAAGTGACTACTAAAGGACACCAATAAGAAGAAGAGACTTTCTTGGGCCAAGAAACACGAGCAATGGATATTAGACCTGTGGAAATCTGTCCTTTGGTTTGATGAGTCCAAATTTGAGATTTTTGGTTCCAACCACCAAGTCTTTATGAGACGCAGAGTAGGTGATGGATGATCTCCGCGTATGTGGTTCCCATCATGAAGCATGGAGAAGGAGATGTGATGGTGTGGAGGTGCTTTGCAGGTGACACTGTCTCCTTCAAGACTGTTGGAAAAGCATTCCAGGTGAAGCTGGGTGAGAGAATGCCAAGAGTGTGTAAAGCTGTCATCAAGGCAAATGGTGGCTACTTTGAAGAATGTAAAATATAATATATATTTAGATTTGTTTTAAACTGTTTTGGTTACTACATGATTCCATATGTGTTATTTCATAATTCCGATGTCTTCACTATTATTCTACAACGTAGAAAATTATCAAAATTAAGAAAAACCTTTGAATGAGTGTGTGTCCAAACTTTTGACTGGTACTGTATGTGTTGTTACTTCCTGATGATGATCAAGTGGACAGGACTAGGTTTTGCATCTGCTTGACTGTGTCTCATGGTGGAACTATTGGGTGTATCCTCCATTGGTTCCCGATTAAGCCGTCTTATGCCCCATACATCCGTTTGACAGATTCAGATTAGTTGCCTGCTTGTCTGTCTGTCTGTCTGTCTGCTGCTTAAGCATTTAGCGTCTGAGAGGGGAGAGAGAGAGAAAGAGAGAGAGAGAGAGAGAGAGAGAGAGAGCACCAATGTATGACAAAAGTGAGATGGCAGAGGTAATGAACTGCTCCCGCCCTGGCTCACCTCTCTGTCTGTGGTTATCTGCCCACCATCTGAGCCGAGATTTTCTCTGAGGATAACTAAGGCTGATGATGGATGGGAGGGAGTCACGGAGGCAAGCTGGTTATGTGCATGTAGCTAATGGAGAATTATTCAATATGCCTGTTCAGATCCACCAATATTTTGATTGGAACCTCTAAAGAGCCTTAGTTAGTAAACATTCACCAGCGGTACAGTAGAATCTACCGATGATAGATAATAGAGCAATAGTAGGCTTAGACATTGATCCATTTATAGAATTAGGCCAATGTGTTTTAATGGATGGAGTTAGTGCCTGAAATCTAGACAAGGTAAAACATGCTTACAATCTTACTCTAAAGTTTTTCTCAATTGCTAAAACACTAGCAATTGGCTGAACAAAGTTCTCAGTTGCCTGGACTCATTTAGCTAATTATGCAGTCTGTTGTCAATACCTTAAACCATTTCACATGGTAAAACACAATTTGCAGATCTCACTTAGACTTTTCAGCAAAGCTCTAAACACATTCTCATTCTCAAAACACATTCTGCACTCTAATGCACATGTCATCCATACTGGTAAACACAAGTGGCAACAATCAAATACAAATAGAGAACATATGTCATTGATTGAACACAACCACTCACAATTGATTTAACCTGTTTCAAATGATGCGACACAACCAATATAAGCCAGTTCAGAGAGCAAACAGGTTGTTGAAGGTGGGAAGGAGAAAGTCTGAGAATGGATACTGTAGTACAGTGCATTGTGGGCTGTATACTGTACAATGGACAAATTATATGGCCCTGAACATTGCGCTTTCCATTTATTAACAGTACTGACTAATCAATCGATTTTGACTGGTTGCAGGTTCATATCAACAAAGAACAAGAATTACAGTATCACAGGGACAAAGGACAGTTTGTGAAATGCAGGGTACAGTACTGTAAATATAGGGGTACACGGAGGAGGAAGAACAGAAAACAAAATTGCAAAGAGCAAAGCAGAGTAGTAATTTCTGATCAATTTTGAACTACTATGATAGAACATGTTTTCGTTCATCAAAAGGAAAAATGTGAATATATTTTTATTATATATGCTGGAAGGAGTCTCAACCTCGGGCGTCCTCTGTACCTGAGACCATCTGGAACAGACAAGAGAGAGAGCGAGAGAGAGAGAGAGAGAGAGAGAGAGAGAGCGAGAGAGAGAGAGAGAATGTCTGGCTGGGTCTGCCCTTAATTTGTATTTCATCATAATTACAGGCAGACTGCAGACTGACGGCTCTATTTAGAGTGACTAAAGAGGGTGAACAGCAGGAAGAGGTTCAACTTCTGAGTGGCAGTAATGTCCGCCCCTGACGGTGGGAGAAGGGAGCTGGGGGTGGCAAGGCTGACAGGGGAGTCTGTTGTATAAGATGGAAAGGGAAAGGCAAAAGTTTAATTTGAATGAAGAGAGTAGCTATTGAGAATAATTAGTAACTCGGTTAGTAGCACTCACTTTCAATGGCCATTATATAATATAATATTTGTATTGTTTGATCCATTGGTAAAAAAAAATATCTATTTACACAGTATATTTAATTTATTTAACCTTTATTTAACTAGGCAAATCAGCTAAGAAAAAGTATTATTTCCAATGACGGCCTACCCTGGCCAGACCCGGACGACGCTGGGCCAACTGTGCGACGCCATAAGGGACTCCCAATCACGGCCGGTTGTGATACAGCCTGGAATCGAACCAGGGTCTGTAGGGACGCCTCTAGCACCGAGATGCAGTGCCTTAGACCACTGCCACACTCAGGAGCCCATGTGTCAGTTGGTCTGCATTTCCGTTCTTCCAGATGACCTGTATGCTTACGGAGTCTTCAGTTCATTCCATTCCATTTCTTACTGTTGATTAGGTGTTCATGTATTCCTCTCTTCCTCCGCTGGCTCCAATTAGACCGCACACTGCCAGATTTCCCATGCTTCACAGGGCACCCACTGGTCAATTGTCAGGCACCATCTGTAGCATGGCAGAGCATAGTAGGACATTGACACCACATACCATGATGAGCTGGCTACCATGTTACAGAAAGAGGCCAATCATCTCAACATCCCACTCTTCCTTACCCTGTTTTTAACTCCAGAAGACTACCATAGATGAATATTAGCCCTTAAATGACTTGCTGATATAAATGTATTCACTATTTTGGTGACTACTTAGTATTGTTTTAAACCTGTAAATGCTGGATTTGTCAATGTGTAGTTAATACATGCATAATCTATGAGCAGATTTACTCTCTTAACTCAATTTGCTACAAAATTCCTAGTTTGAAAGCAAAAGTTTTTCTGAAATCTGTGCTGAGCCATTTTCCCTACATTTCCCCCCATGTGGGTCAGCCCCCTAACAGTTATATTTCTAGCCAATGAGCTTCAGCCCCTCGCCATTTAAGTGACAGCTAGTAAGACGCACACACAGATGAGCAAGAGAGAGAGCAATGAGGTGGTGCATATTTATGTACACGCTGTAGACGCAACATTTACCTAATTATGAGTTGAACACCTCCCTTCAATCTATACTAATTAAAATGGATTTAACAAGCGACCTCCATAAGGGATCACAACTTTCACCTGAATTCACCTGGTCAGGCTATGTCAATGAAAGAGCAGGTGTTCTTAATGTTTTTTATACTCAGTGTACAGTATGTGAGGTAGTACAACATTTTCAGGGACTACTTTTGGCTCGTGAGCGCTACTTTTAGAACTACTGGTTAAAAAGTACACAAAAGCACCAGTTAATCTCTATAATGAAAATCTAAACAGATGTTTATGTATGTTGTTCAGAAATACCCCTTGTGTCAACAGATCATTAGATTGTCATTCAAAGTAAAAAGGGCTCAGTGGTGGATTACGGGGTAGTTGATATAGGATGTAAACCTTTATCTTTTCAAGATGTACAAAGTCGATACATATATAATAGATAGTCAATTGTCTGTACGTCAAGGGGAACTTATTTGATGTTCTCAGCTTTGTTCGGTAGTCTGTGAATCCAACAATCTAGATGATTTACCAAATTCTGACACATGGCACTTTGTTATTAGTACAGTTTTTCTCTGAGGTGCCAAAACTGACCTGGCTGCGTCATCATCCAGACTGTGGAGCTGAGAAAGCAGAGCTAACAGTCTGAGGCATCAAATGGATCACGTTGTGATAGCACACATGGCCTCATATATATACACACACACACACACACACACACACACACACACACACACACACACACACACACACACACACACACACACACACACACACACACACACACACACACACACACACACACACACACAGACTGAGCTCTCTGATTTCCTTCCAGTTGCAAACCTTGGGGGCTGAAGCCTCTCAAAAACATTCTATAAATATTGTTTTATTTGGACATTAATCTCTGTTCATTTATCCAACATCAGATGAGGAGAAAAAAAGACATTTGTCAAAAGATTATCTCTTTCTTGGCTTAGGGGCTTCTATGTTTTTTTTTTCATGATGTTGCTTCCCTTTATTCCTTGTCTGATTCTTCACACTTGCTTAGGCTATAGATGTTCTCTCCCTGAAGCCATCACCCTCTTTTCACTTAGCCTGTAATCACATATTGAATAATTGCAATACAGAGACCACAGTGGTAGGTAAGCCTAAGAGAGGTCACATGGGGATTTATGAAGATTTTTTTTAGATTCATAGACACATCCACACATTCTAATACACACATTCATCTCATGCCTATTGAAAAATTAAGACCGTACCAGAATGGCTGATAAAGCAACACATTTATGCCAGTTAAATTAATTAAAACGAACAACACCAATGGCCAATATCCTGGCAATAAAAATATATTCTAATGCCAAATACAAAAAATAACAATAAACAGTATCCACTTCCATTGCCATAATAAACACTATATCATCGCCAGCACTGTAAATAAGAGGGTGTAACAGGACCCAGTCATTCCTCAGTAGTAGGTTCTTAACAGCTTGAGGCATATGGAGGGGAAATGGGTGAACCAGTGTTGTTGGCAGTTGAACAGTAATTATTAAGAAACACCTGTTTGGCTGGCTGGCGAGGCGACTCAGGTTCCCACTAAACAGCGGCGGGCTAATGAAGGTCTCCTCTCTTTAATTGTTCCTACTATAAATAGTGATGGATGGGAGGGCGGAGAGCACCAGACTGATCCCCGCGTGTCACTATCAACCCCCGGAACATGTCATTACACCTGCATGGCTCAAATAACTATGGTGGAGAGTGCTACTGTGTGCATGTATGTATGCATGTGATTGGGTAAGGGTGTGTAGTTACTATATTTAAGAGCGTGTGTAAAGTTACTATAGGTACTGCTTATCCCCCTCCTGTTTTATATCATTCATATATTCCAGCTATTCAGCAGATGACAAACCAACTGTTTTCAAGATTTGGGTAAGGGTGGGTAAGGGTGTGTAAAAGATCAACTTTGCTCAAACGTTTTAGAAATGCAGTTCATTTCACCCGTACACTGTCACAGCATAAGAACAAGTGCCTCGAAAATAAACAATAGACAGATTGACTTTTGAAATGATATATTGTACATTTTTTATCAGTTCCATATAAGGACAGCTAGATACAAACAGGATATCAAAAGCACATGAACATCCTCATTTTGGTTCAATTGTTCCATCCTGAGTGGAGACTAAGTGAATACAGTGTATTGTACTGTGCAGACAATCCCATTAAAGTGGCTAGGTGAACAGAAACGTTTGGATCTGCAGCCAATGCATAGTCAAGGTCCTTCTAATCAGCAATTCAAATCATGAACAGAGTGATTCCTTTTCAAATTGGCCCGCATACTCCCTAGCTCTGAAATTGCCTCTGCCTGAGACCAAACCTTGTTGGAGTGGACATTTAATACAGTGCTCATTACTAATTGCAACATTACCCAACATTAACAGTATCTCCAAATGGCCTTTCTTTGACGTAAGGCCTGGATGAGAACAAAGCAGAGTTAAACAGCATTTGAAGCATTGCCACTGGAAAGCTACTTCCCCTGCTGTTCTGAGGTCACCTTCACTGCACTGATCTGGCCCAAATGATTTTGGCTGCCAACACTGTTTTCCTCCACAATCCTTTTAACCTTTTCACATGTGAGTTCCAAGTATCTTTAGCATTTTTTTATGTATGTGATGTCAGAATGAACTTAACCTTTTATGGAAGCGGTTCCTATATAGGAATTGAAATTTCTGAAATTTCAAGTGCACCACGCATAGTTTATGATAAAAATCAAAATGTCATCAAAATTGACATCCAATATACCAAATTAAAGCTACACTCGTTGTGAATCTATTCACCAAGTCAGATTTGTAAAATGCTTTTCGGGGAAAGCATGAGACGCTATTATCTGTACCATGCAACCTCACAGAAATGCAGCATTACAAAAAACGACAGATTTTTCGTTAGCGCTCGCAAACGAAAAGGCTGAAATAAAATATAAAACATTCCTTACCTTTGACGAGCTTCATTCTTGGCACTCCTAGATGTCCTATAAACATCATTTAGGGTCTTTTTTTCGATTAAATCGGTCCATATATAGCCTAGATATCGAGCTAGGAATACCTTGGGAATGGAGGAAAAAAATTAGCATTTTTTAACGTAACGTCATTTTTTAAAATGCCAAAAGTCGACGATAAACTTTCACAAAACACTTCGAAATACGTTTGTAATGCTACTTTAGGTATTATTACACGTTAATAAGTCATAAAATACCTCATTAGACCGTGTGGAATCGTTAGCTGGTCCGTTGAGAAATACATGGCTGAAAATGGTCGTTCGAAAATCTGGGCGGTGGCAGTAGGAAAGTAGTTCTCTTGTTTGGGTTAGACCAAGAATCAATTGCGAAACTAATGACGTAACTGTAGACAGCATGGGGAAGCTGTAGCCAATGAGAACGCGGCTCTATTTAATTCTGTTCTCTGTAAACAATTGCCTGCAGGCGCGGACAAATATATTTTTACACTTTCAGTGAACAGATTTTCATGACCTATTCGACCGAAACGCACGTTCTGTAAATGGCACAGGCGTGATTTAAACACTTTTGGAAAGGTCTGACTGTTTCCTTTGCACACAAACTAACCAAATGAACGTACCATATTCCTGGCATGAATAGCAGGGCGCTGAAATGTTGCGCGATTTTTTTTTTTTGACTGCGAAAATTCGCTTGCTCCTCAACATTAATGTTCCAAAATGTGATTGTTACGCAACAGGACAGTTAACCCAAGCTGCCGTCAAACCAAAACAGGCTGGCTGCTAATTATCGATAGACTATTTTTCAACTTGTCAATTTCAAATGATTTTCGAGCTAGTTTTATTTTCGAAAAACAGTTTGAATTGAGGTGTGTTCCGCCACCTCATTAACTTCTTATGGCTGCAATCCCGTTAACGGGATAATTTTGATCAACAACCGCTGAATTGCATAAACAAAAGGCTAAGCTGTGTTTTACTATATTGCATTAACAAAATTCAAATAATAGTAACATTACTAAAAATATTTATATTCATGAAATCACAATTGCAATATAGTAAAACACAGCTTAGCCTTTTGTTAATCCACCTGTCGTGTCAGATTTTGAAAATATGCTTTACAGCGAAAGCAATCCAAGCATTTGTGTAAGTTTATCGATCGCTCAACAAAACATTATGAACACCTAGCATCAGGTAGCTTGGTCACGAAAATCCGAAAAGCAATCAAATTAATGGTTTACCTTTGATGATCTTCGGATGTTTTCACTCACGAGACTCCCAGTTACACAATAAATCTTCCTATTGTTCCATAAAGATGATTTTTATATCCAAAATACCTCCGTTTGTTTGTCGCGTTATGTTCAGAAATCCACAGGAAAGAGCGGTCACGACAACGCAGACAAATTCCAAATAGTATCCGTAATGTCCACAGAAACATGTCAAACGTTTTTTTATAATCAGTCCTCAGGTTGTTTTTAAAATATGTAATTGATAATATATCAACAGTAGGAGAGGGAAAGGCAATGGTTGCCCAAACTCTGTTGCGCATACCAAACGCTGCTGGCACCCGGCCATACAATGACGCAATATCTTTCTCGCTCATTTTTCAAAACAAAGGCCTGAAACTATGTCTAAAGACTGTTGACACCTTGAGGAAAAGATAGGAAAAGGAATCTGGTTGATATCCCTTTAAATGGAGCAAAGGCAGGCCATGGAACATGGAGTTTTCAAAATAGAAGCCTCTTCCTGGTTTGATTTTCCTCAGGTGTTCGCCTGCAATATCAGTTCTGTTATACTCACAGACAATATTCTGACAGTTTTGGAAACTTTAGAGAGTTTTCCATCCTATACTGATAATAATATGCATATATTAGCAACTGAGACTGAGGAGCAGGTAATTTACTTTGGGCAACTTATTCATCCAAGCTACTCAATACTGCCCCCCAGCCATAAGAAGTTAACTCACATAGAAGTAGCCCATTTCACTGTTGCGGACAATTTATGTTTGAGGCTAAGCAGTTCCCCAGTGTTTCCACAGATCAAGTATGCAGACATTTGCGCAGTCTTGCACAAACTTTTTTCCCTGGAAAATGTTCTGGCTGGCGCTCACATTGCCTTCATTGTTGTTTTCCTTACAAATATTAACTTTGTACATGTGTACGTTCCAATCAAATTAAGTGACTTATTTTCTGTATATTGTTTTGCTGTTTCTACTGTAGCATACACTATGTATGTATGGAGCATAATGTATTTACAGTTTTATTCACATGATTTCAAATACTGGTGACAAATCATGCATTCCAATTATTGCATACACTGTAATGGACACCTATGATGTGTGTCAATATTTTTTTGAAGGTTGTACTAATTATGATGAGCTAATGCTAAGCTATTTGCCAGCTATGTGTGGTGCCATGTTTGTTGACATTATACAATGCATTCTGGGTGTTACGTAAATGTCTGTCAGGCCAAAGATGGTTCACTCGTATTTCGAGTAAACTTCCAGAAGTGAATGAAGGGCAGTGAATGATCATAGACAACACACCCCCTTCAACATTCATACTGGAAACAGACCAAACTTGTCTTGTCTCCTCTTCTTATCTTTGGTTGACGCGAAAAACAAACATGGTGGCGTGCACAAACTACCCATCGTCGGATTAATTTTTAGAAAGTATTTTACTAAATTATTTTGATCAATGGTGAGCTCACCCGTGGTGTGATGAATTGTAAATAGTAGCTAATTGCTATTAACTAATATATATTGTGATTTCTGTCAGCCAAGAGTTAGCTAAATATGACCACTTGTGTTATGTCAATCTTTTCTCAGTTAGTACTAGGACTAATATAGCTTACATTTTACAGTCTGGATGATTGTGTTATGCGGTTGCTACTTCTATGAATGTCTGAACATTGCATCCAAAATTAAACTGGTCACATTCAGGAAAAAACGTTGTAAGGGCTGTGTTTGTGCAAAATGTTTTTGTGAAAAAACAGTGTGGCCAGCTCAAACGCTGACTGTTGTGTCAATTGGAACTGAACGTTTTAAATAAGCATTCTACTCACACCAGTTGGAGCGTACGCTGCAGGGACCACTGTAGAATGATCACACCCGTTTGTTGGTATATGTCAAAGGCTTAAGAGAGAAGGGAATAGCATCATAACTTTAAAATACTGACCTAAAACTTTTGGCTCACATCAATTACATGAACTGATGTAACAGTCAATTGTATTTCCTCTGTTGTGTAAACGGGTCAAAAGTATGCAGTCAAAATAACCATAGGAACTGTCCATGGTAGTGAAGCACACACAGGGCATATTCAATAGGGCTCAGAAAGTAATGCACTGCTGAAATCTGTCTCCCCCTCTATTTGAACCATTCCTAAAATTGGAACCAGCTCATTCCCTTAACAACAAAAATATTTGGGGGTGTTCTAGTTCATGTTATTCTTGCAAAACTTCACTGAGAGACAGTGGTGGGTGGGGGAAAGCGGAAGGAGTAAAGGAGAGGAGGGGGGAAGGTAGAGAGGTTAGGAGAGGGAAGGATGTAGGTAGGGGGTTAGATGGGGTCACCGACTCAGGGCGCAGGATGAATAAAAAGCGGTAGACCTAAGAGAACTAGAGGGGAGAAAATCATTAGGGCTCAGTCGAATCTCACAGCCCCAGTGACCTGGATAACGACAGCTCACCCTGAAAACAGAAAAACAAAAACAATAGCACCAGGACAGGCCAGTATACAGACTTCATAGCATTGTAATGTCACCTTCCAGGTACCTGTGTGGAATTGAAGTCAACCAGCATGGCCCCTTGAAACAAACACCATTACATGGTTGAGGTGGATGTTGTTTCAAAGCCTAACACAACAAGATGGACAGCACTTTCTAAGGTGATTATTAATTCAAAACACCCATATGCATAAGCATAGCATTATGCCATTATCCAATATTACATGTTACAGTGAATTTGTATTTGATTTTGAATAGCCTAGTAATAGGTCATTTTTTATATTTTCATAATTAACAGGACTACATTACCTTTAGCTACCGAATAACTCACCACCATGAGTTTCCATCTCTTCCCCTCTCTCCTTCATCCTTTCTCCAGCGCGCAGACAGAGGGTCTGTATCCCCTCCCAACTCAGACCACTCCCAGACAGTACAAGCACAATTCTTACTTGAGAAATTGCCCTTTTGCTAACAAGTCATTTTTCTTATATTTTTGACCATTTTAATTGAAAACAATAATTTGTTAAGCATAAATTATTCCCGTTGATGTTACTGTCACCTCTCTCTCTCTCTCTCTCTCTCTCTCTCTCTCTCTCTCTCTCTCTCTCTCTGTGTGTCTCTCTCTCTCTGTCTCTCTCTCTCTCTCTGTGTCTCTCTCTCTCTGTGTCTCTCTCTCTCTCTGTCTCTCTCTCTCTCAAATCAAATCAAATCAAATTTTATTTGTCACATACACATGGTTAGCAGATGTTAATGCGAGTGTAGCGAAATGCTTGTGCTTCTAGTTCCGACAATGCAGTGATAACCAACAAGTAATCTAACTAACAATTCCAAAACTACTGTCTTATACACAGTGTAAGGGGATAAGGAATATGTACATAAGGATATATGAATGAGTGATGGTACAGAGCAGCATACAGTAGATGGTATCGAGTACAGTATATACATATGAGATGAGTATGTAGACAAAGTAAACAAAGTGGCATAGTTAAAGTGGCTAGTGACATAAGAATGCAGTCGATGATCTAGAGTACAGTATATACATATGCATATGAGATGAATAATGTAGGGTAAGTAACATTATATAAGGTAGCATTGTTTAAAGTGGCTAGTGATATATTTACATCATTTCCCATCAATTCCCATTATTAAAGTGGCTGGAGTTGGGTCAGTGTCAATGACAGTGTGTTGGCAGCAGCCACTCAATGTTAGTGGTGGCTGTTTAACAGTCTGATGGCCTTGAGATAGAAGCTGTTTTTCAGTCTCTCGGTCCCAGCTTTGATGCACCTGTACTGACCTCGCCTTCTGGATGATAGCGGGGTGAACAGGCAGTGGTTCGGTGGTTGATGTCCTTGATGATCTTTATGGCCTTCCTGTAACATCGGGTGGTGTAGGTGTCCTGGAGGGCAGGTAGTTTGCCCCCGGTGATGCGTTGTGCAGACCTCACTACCCTCTGGAGAGCCTTACGGTTGAGGGCGGAGCAGTTGCCGTACCAGGCGGTGATACAGCCCGCCAGGATGCTCTCGATTGTGCATCTGTAGAAGTCTGTGAGTGCTTTTGGTGACAAGCCGAATTTCTTCAGCCTCCTGAGGTTGAAGAGGCGCTGCTGCGCCTTCTTCACGACGCTGTCAGTGTGAGTGGACCAATTCAGTTTGTCTGTGATGTGTATGCCGAGGAACTTAAAACTTGCTACCCTCTCCACTACTGATCCATCGATGTGGATAGGGGTGTTCCCTCTGCTGTTTCCTGAAGTCCACAATCATCTCCTTAGTTTTGTTGACGTTGAGTGTGAGGTTATTTTCCTGACACCACACTCCGAGGGCCCTCACCTCCTCCCTGTAGGCCGTCTCGTCGTTGTTGGTAATCAAGCCTACCACTGTTGTGTCGTCCGCAAACTTGATGATTGAGTTGGAGGCGTGCATGGCCACGCAGTCGTGGGTGAACAGGGAGTACAGGAGAGGGCTCAGAACGCACCCTTGTGGGGCCCCGTGTTGAGGATCAGCGGGGAGGAGATGTTGTTGCCTACCCTCACCACCTGGGGGCGTCCCGTCAGGAAGTCCAGAACCCAGTTGCACAGGGCGGGGTCGAGACCCAGGGTCTCGAGCTTGATGACGAGCTTGGAGGGTACTATGGTGTTGAATGCCGAGCTGTAGTCGATGAACAGCATTCTCACATAGGTATTCCTCTTGTCCAGGTGGGTTAGGGCAGTGTGCAGTGTGGTTGAGATTGCATCGTCTGTGGACCTATTTGGGCGGTAAGCAAATTGGAGTGGGTCTAGGGTGTCAGGTAGGGTGGAGGTGATATGGTCCTTGACTAGTCTCTCAAAGCACTTCATGATGATGGAAGTGAGTGCTACGGGCGGTAGTCGTTTAGCTCAGTTACCTTAGCTTTCTTGGGAACAGGAACAATGGTGGCCCTCTTGAAGCATGTGGGAACAGCAGACTGGTATAGGGATTGATTGAATATGTCCGTAAACACACCGGCCAGCTGGTCTGCGCATGCTCTGAGGGCGCGGCTGGGGATGCCGTCTGGGCCTGCAGCCTTGCGAGGGTTAACACGTTTAAATGTCTTACTCACCTCGGCTGCAGTGAAGGAGAGACCGCATGTTTTCGTTGCAGGCCGTGTCAGTGGCAATGTATTGTCCTCAAAGCGGGCAAAAAAGTTATTTAGTCTGCCTGGGAGCAAGACATCCTGGTCCGTGACTGGGCTGGGTTTCTTCTTGTAGTCCGTGATTGACTGTAGACCCTGCCACATGCCTCTTGTGTCTGAGCCATTGAATTGAGATTCCACTTTGTCTCTGTACTGACGCTTAGCTTGTTTAATAGCCTTGCGGAGGGAATAGCTGCATTGTTTATATTCGGACATATTACCAGACACCTTGCCCTGATTAAAAGCAGTGGTTCGCGCTTTCAGTTTCACGCGAATGCTGCCATCAATCCACGGTTTCTGGTTTGGGAATGTTTTTATCGTTGCTATGGGAACGACATCTTCGACGCACGTTCTAATGAACTCGCACACCGAATCAGCGTATTCGTCAATATTTCCATCTGACGCAATACGAAACATGTCCCAGTCCACGTGATGGAAGCAGTCTTGGAGTGTGGAGTCAGCTTGGTCTGACCAGCGTTGGACAGACCTCAGCGTGGGAGCCTCTTGTTTTAGTTTCTGCCTGTAGGCAGGGATCAGCAAAATGGAGTCGTGGGTCAGCTTTTCCGAAAGGGGGCGGGGCAGGGCCTTATATGCGTCGCGGAAGTTAGAGTAACAATGATCCAAGGTTTTACCAGCCCTGGTTGCGCAATCGATATGCTGGTAAAATTTAGGAGTCTTGTTTTCAGATTAGCTTTGTTAAAATCCCCAGCTACAATGAATGCAGCCTCCGGATAAATGGTTTCCAGTTTGCAAAGAGTTAAATAAAGTTCGTTCAGAGCCATCGATGTGTCTGCTTGGGGGGGGATATATACGGCTGTGATTATAATCGAGGAGAATTCTCTTGGAAGATAATGCGGTCTACATTTGATTGTGAGGAATTCTAAATCAGGTGAACAGAAGGATTTGAGTTCCTGTATGTTTCCTTCATCACACCATGTCTCGTTAGTCATGAGGCATACGCCCCCGCCACTCTTCTTACCAGAAAGATGTTTGTTTCTGTCGGCGCGATGCGTGGAGAAACCCGTTGGCTGCACCGCATCGGATAGCGTCTTCCCAGTAAGCCATGTTTCTGTGAAGCAGAGACTCTCTCTGTGTCTCTCGCTCTCTCTCTCTCTCTCTCTCTCTCTCTGTCTCTCTGTCTCTCTCTCTGTCTCTCTCTCTCTCTCTCTCTGTCTCTCTGTCTCTCTCTCTCTCTGTGTCTCTCTGTCTCTGTCTCTCTCTCTCTCTCTCTCTCTGTGTCACTCTGTCTCTTTTCTAAGAGTGTATAGATTTGAGGTGTACTGTAAACATGATGCAACATGTTGAAAAACAGCACATTTCGAATAATGCTGTGAATATATAAAGGTGAGCTTCATTAACGACAAGAACAACAACTACAACAGTGATCTATTAGGTACATAATTTACATCATCATCATTGACAAAATCTTCATCACAATCATCATCATCATCGTTGTTGTCACCATCTTCATCTTTGTCGTCAATAACAACAACAACAACAACAACAACATGCAGACAACATGACACGGTGAGTGCCGTACAGGTATGCAATCCTTGTTGAGTCATTACAAGCCAATACTCTGTTTGTGTGGTTATCTGCCTCCATATCCATGCAGTGTTTTTCTTGCAGACTACCTTTTCAAAGCTAAGGCATGACTGTCTCACCCTCTCCTTATTTGTTTATTTCTTGAAAGTGAATAAAATAAATGCTTCCAGGTTTGTTATTTCAAACATTTAAAAAAATACAAGGCAAAATGCATTGACATTAAATGGAAACTTGTTAAAAGTAGATTTTGAAGGGATACAAGAAAACACTTCTATTCAGAGGGAATTATTAATGTCAGGGATATTCCGCTAAACCCAAGTTTTGCACAATTAATAAGCCGAGATCTTTTGAAAATTCATCTTGACATTTAAACTGGTGAGTCCTGACAAGGCGAGGAATCTATTTTCGTTACCAGTTAAGGAAGAAAAAATGTCCCCATGTTCTTGAATTCTGAAAAGCATTTATGGGGGGGGGGAGCATTGTATCTTTGAAAGTGCTCCATCAGATGTCAGTCCTAAAGAGGAGAGTTGCCAAAATCTGTTGAAAAATCTCAAATAATTACTGCAGAGACATAGCAGAAACTGTAAATATTTGATGGCAACTCTCTCTCTCTCTCTCTGTAAAATGTTGTCTAATCAAGGCTCCAACCAATCCAGTTGTTGGGAGAATATTATTTGAAAGAGTAAAAACTGAAGACTAGAAACTTGAATCAGAACTGAATAATTATTTGATCCAACAACTTTCACAGATGGTTAAATGTAGTAAAATAACTGGTCTGATTACTTTGATAGACTACTATATCAAGCATATTACTTTGGATTGTGGAGCATTTAGGTCAATAAAATATCAGTTGTAGTGTGATTAAGATGAAAACATTACATTGAACTACTCTTGGGTACCTTAACATTTTAACAACATTAAAAGTAACATCTAAAACGCTTCTTAGTTTTCAAAATAGCAAAGAAAACGTGTAAACTTCATCTGCTTACCTTTCAGATCGCAAAGTGAGCTCCCATGAAGCTATTAACACTTCATTAATGTGCAAATCAGTTAAATTCATACACTGGCTGGCATTTTTTTGTTTGTTTTACTTCCCTTGTCTTGTCTTACTAAAGTATGCTATTAGTCCTATTTTTATTAATTTTTCCCTACCCCCCTTCCTCCATCACATGGCATAGGCATAGCTCAGTAATACAACAGTACACTTGTGGAGTCAATATAATGCAGCACCCAACAGAAGAATTTTGAACTCCGAAATACCAAAAGGGATTTACAACAATTCATTAATTAAATGAACACCCTATAGACAAAAACAACCTGCCAATATTTAAGATTGAAATATGAAAAAGTAGATTTTTTTTGTGGAATAGGTATGTCATGAAGTTGTTGATTTTATGTTATATACTTACATGAGTATAGGCTTATCAACACATTAACAATAACATACAATTTAGTTGAGAACAGAAGAATGAATGTCAAGTAAAGTACATAATATGAGAGGGAGGCAGTCTTGGCAGAAGTAGGGAGATTTTGTTTTATTTCAGTCCTGGCATGTGGGATAGTGAAGAGGTGGGTGCTACAGGTGGTTCTGCCAGTCTCGAAGGTGGACATGAAGAGGGAGACTGTAAAGTCCAGGCACAGCTGTTCTCATTGCTCTTGGAGTGTTGCCAGTGCATGTAGTGCATCTGTGTATCTCACTGTGCCCAGGATGATATTTCAAGCACATGTCCCTTAGCAGATTAGATCAAGCCACATGACTTTAACAGTAGCTGTAGATAATGTAAGGAAACGTGGGATCTTAGAGGGTGGTTAATCATGGAGGACATCAAGTGGATCCAGGTCTGGGGAAGGGATACGGTATGCGTCTCAGAGCATGGCAGAACCCCTAGATCCTGAAGAACAGGAGCCGAGTAAAATGGATAGGGAAAGAGACATAGAAGGATGCACAAAGAAAGCACAGGTTACAGGTAGATCCAGGCCAGTTTGAATTTTCCCCATGTTGCTTACACCTATCCAATCCACTCAAGTCTACGCAAGTGTATAGGGTGTAAGTGCTAGGTGTTGATTTTGGATTCAGGATACGCTCTTTCTTAATTTCTCTTGCTTTGGTTTTTCATGTCCTCTCTATTCCAAACCTTTTTAAAATGGATTGGAGGAGAATATCTGAAGTTCCTCAACTGTAAGGGTAGTATTCTTAGGTTGCTGGTTTGGTTAGGGCGTGTTCACCTTCAGGTATCAGTCAGAATGTCAGTCACTATAAACATGTTACTACATATAAAAGGGCTTAAACTATAGCACCACTAACACATTAATGACTAGGCCATTCAAAATGATTGAATGGATGGAATATGACTAATTCATATAAGGACCCCGGAAAGGGTGGGACCTAATACAATTTCCAATGTAACATGCTCCGGCGCCACTTTAGGCTTGACCAGCTAATAATTACAAATTCCCTTAAAAATCCAAATAATCTGAAAATGCACATTAACGTGCTATAATACTCAAAATGGTATGCATACACAAATCTGATACAAAGAGTGTAAGAGCACCCTTCTAACCGAAATGACTGGTGTGACCTCGACCCGTCATCCACTAATAAATGAAATACACAGACAGGCCGCACATGTTAAAAACCACTGCAGTAATAACCAAACAAAACCGTGTGTAGGTGTTTACTAAAATGATTGATGCGTCATACCTAGAGTGAGAACAGCTCAAGAGAGGCAACCTTTCATACAAAGCCACTGTGTGACTTATTTACTGATCTGTGTCTGTGCCTGTTTTGCTACGCTTTTACAATGTTGGTGGGTACAGTGCCTTGCGAAAGTATTCGGCCCCCTTGAACTTTGCAACCTTTTGCCACATTTCAGGCTTCAAACATAAAGATATAAAACTGTATTTTTTTGTGAAGAATCAACAACAAGTGGGACACAATCATGAAGTGGAACGACATTTATTGAATATCTCAAACTTCTTTAACAAATCAAAAACTGAAGAATTGGGCGTGCAAAATGATTCAGCCCCCTTAAGTTAATACTTTGTAGCGCCACCTTTTGCTGCGATTACAGCTGTAAGTCGCTTGGGATATGTCTCTATCAGTTTTGCACATCGAGAGACTGAAATTTTTTCCCATTCCTCCTTGCAAAACAGCTCGAGCTCAGTGAGGTTGGATGGAGAGCATTTGTGAACAGCAGTTTTCAGTTCTTTCCACAGATTCTCGATTGGATTCAGGTCTGGACTTTGACTTGGCCATTCTAACACCTGGATATGTTTATTTTTGAACCATTCCATTGTATATTTTGCTTTATGTTTTGGATCATTGTCTTGTTGGAAGACAAATCTCCGTCCCAGTCTCAGGTCTTTTGCAGACTCCATCAGGTTTTCTTCCAGAATGGTCCTGTATTTGGCTCCATCCATCTTCCCATCATTTTTAACCATCTTCCCTTTCCCTGCTGAAGAAAAGCAGGCCCAAACCATGATGCTGCCACCACCATGTTTGATGGTGGGGATGGTGTATTCAGGGTGATGAGCTGTGTTGTTTTGCATTGTTGCCAAAAAGTTCAATTTTGGTTTCATCTGACCAGAGCACCTTCTTCCACATGTTTGGTGTGTCTCCAAGGTGGCTTGTGGCAAACTTTAAACAACACTTTTTATGGATATCTTTAAGAAATGGCTTTCTTCTTGCCACTCTTCCATAAAGACCAGATTTGTGCAATATACGACTGATTGTTGTCCTATGGACAGAGTCTCCCACCTCAGCTGTAGATCTCTGCAGTTCATCCAGAGTGATCATGGGCCTCTTGGCTGCATCTCTGATCAGTCTTCTCCTTGTATGAGCTGAAAGTTTAGAGGGACGGCCAGGTCTTGGTAGATTTGCAGTGGTCTGATACTCCTTCCATTTCAATATTATCGCTTGCACAGTGCTCCTTGGGATGTTTAAAGCTTGGGAAATCTTTTTGTATCCAAATCCGGCTTTAAACTTCTTCACAACAGTATCTCGGACCTGCTTGGTGTGTTCCTTGTTGTTCATGATGCTCTCTGCGCTTCTAACGGACCTCTGAGACTATCACAGTGCAGGTGCATTTATATGGAGACTTGATTACACACAGGTGGATTGTATTTATCATCATTAGTCATTTAGGTCAACATTGGATCATTCAGAGATCCTCACTGAGAGAGTTTGCTGCACTGAAAGTAAAGGGGCTGAATAATTTTGCACGCCCAATTTTTCAGTTTTTGATTTGTTAAAAAAGTTTGAAATATCCAATAAATGTCGTTCCACTTCATGATTGTGTCACACTTGTTGTTGATTCTTCACAAAAAAATACAGTTTTATATCTTTATGTTTGAAGCCTGAAATGTGGCAAAAGGTCGCAAAGTTCAAGGGGCCGAATACTTTCGCAAGGCACTGTATATCCGTGGTCAGTGGACGGTTCTGAAAATAAATGTGTTCTTTGCATCACAGAGCGGTGGCAAGGAAATAATTAAATCCAATTGTTAGATGCTACTACCCCCTTCAACTCAAAACCAAACATGGATGTCAATTAGTGATGGGTCGTTCGCAAATGAGTCAGCTCTAAGAGCCGGCTCGTGTTGGTGAGCATTCGGAGCCGGCAGCATATCAGAAGACCCAAATCAAATCAAATCAAATCAAATGTTATTTGTCACATACACATGGTTAGCAGATGTTAATGCGAGTGTAGCGAAATGCTTGTGCTTCTAGTTCCGACAATGCAGTGATAACCAACAAGTAATCTAACTAACAATTCCAAAACTACTGTCTTATACACAGTGTAAGGGGATAAGGAATATGTACATAAGGATATATGAATGAGTGATGGTACAGAGCAGCATACAGTAGATGGTATCGAGTACAGTATATACATATGAGATGAGTATGTAGACAAAGTAAACAAAGTGGCATAGTTAAAGTGGCTAGTGACATAAGAATGCAGTCGATGATCTAGAGTACAGTATATACATATGCATATGAGATGAATAATGTAGGGTAAGTAACATTATATAAGGTAGCATTGTTTAAAGTGGCTAGTGATATATTTACATCATTTCCCATCAATTCCCATTATTAAAGTGGCTGGAGTTGGGTCAGTGTCAATGACAGTGTGTTGGCAGCAGCCACTCAATGTTAGTGATTGCTGTTTAACAGTCTGATGGCCTTGAGATAGAAGCTGTTTTTCAGTCTCTCGGTCCCAGCTTTGAGTGGCTTTGACCCGAATCTATTTATAAAAATAAATACAAATTAAGATATGAATAATCAAAATGTTTAAATGAATAGAATGAACTAATTCAAAGAACAAAAATAAATAAAAAATAATATAGGCCTAAATGCTCAAGTGCACACACATTCATTCTGACTGTCTGCACAGACTAACAACCTGTTGTTCCTGTCAATCAGACACGTAGTGTCAACCAATGAACCAAAGATGCGTCAGGGAGGGCCGAGCAACTCACTCACAGTCACACACTTTGCAGCCAAGGAGAGAGAGAAAGGACAGCTGTGAAAGCAACAGCTGGAAAATGAGTCGGAAGCACAGTAGCATTTGGATGCATTTTAATAATGTAGACAATGTTAGAGCACAGTGTAGAATTTGCTAAAACAAAATCTCATATAAAGCCGGTTCTACGCACAACCTACACTGGCATATGCGAACTGTGCACCCAACTGTGAAGCTAGCTGTGGCGGAGCTTCGAGAAACGAGTGGGTCTGCTAGTGATAATGGTGGAGCAAGCACCTCCACATGTGGCGATATATCCACTCAGTCAAGTAGGCCTACTCAGCGACGCACATCAACGCAGTCTTCTATGGACCAGTTTATGCCAAAGTCTATGTCTGTAGCAAAACAAGGCCAAATTGATATTGCTAAAATGATTGCCACCGATTTCCAGCCATTTTCGATCGTGGAGACCGAGGTTTTAGAAATTATAGCAATAGTCTAAATCCAATGGACACAATTCCAAGCAGGAAGGCCCTTTCAAAATCACTTATTCCACAACTGTACGAGAGCACACAGGCTTCAGGGAAAGAGTCCAAAAAGCTGCAGTTTGCCTTACCACTGACTGCTGGACATCAAGGGTAACCACTTCTTACATGTTGGTTACATGTCACCTCATTGAAGATTTTTCTATGACAGACACACCTCGGAGAACTTGGCAGAGGAACTCTTGAGAGTGGCCAAAGAATGGCAAGTAAGATGGAAAAGTGGTCTGTTGTGTTAGCGACAATGCAGCTAACATAACCAAAGGCATGAAAATGTTCCAATGGACCCATCATCCATGTCTTGCCCACACAATCAACCTGATTGTAAGAGATGCTCTGAAGGTGATGAAGCCCACAGCGGACAAAGTGAAAGCAGCTGTGGAATACTTCCACAGGAGCATAGTAGGTGCTGAATATCTAAAGTCTACACAACGCCAGATGGGGATGCCTGAGCTGAGGCCTAAACAAGACTGCACTACAAGGTGGAATTCAACATTTTATATGTTGAAGCGGTTTTTTGAGTCAAAGGATGCTATCATCTCTACCATGGCCATTGTCAATGCACATGTAGATGTTCTGACTCAAGAGGAATGGGAGGTGGTGGAAAAGGTGTGCAGAGTCCTTTGAGCAGGTCACTGTGGAGATCAGTCGAGATAGGTACAGTAAGCAGTTATTACTACATCATTATTTAATCCAGTATTATATATGTATATGAGCATTAGATGAAAATGTAGTATCAGTAGACAAAACATGAACCTGAACTAATAAGTTACTGTTCTCTCTTTTCAGCTATGTGACAGCCTCAAACATGATACTCCTGTGTAAGTGTTTGCAGCGAATCACAGCCAGCCACCAGAGAGAAGCAAATGTAACCACAGGACATGTGACAGAGTTGATGGACACCCTATGTTCATCAATGGACAGAAAGTTCCACAGAATGGAATATAATCACGTGCTATCAGAAACCGCTGCACTTGACCCCAGGTTTAAGAAGCTAGCCTTCAGTGATGCCAGAGCGAATGATGAGGCTCTTCAAAGAATAACCTCAGCAGCAGGGAGGGACAGCCCCAGCAGTCAGCTGGCTCAGGCACCAGGGCAACAGGAATTAGAGGGATCAGATGGAGCAGAAGCACCAGCAGAAGTGCCACAAACGTCTGCTGTTTGGATGCTGTTTGACAAGAAAGCAACTGGGGATGCAGCACTAAGGAATCCCTCAGCAGATGCCATAATGGAGGTCCGATCCTATTTGGAGGAGCTGATGGAAGAACAAGGCCTCTGTCTACCCACGGCTTACTAAAGTCATGACAGGGAGACTCTGCATAGTGGCCACATCCGTTCCCTCTGAGAGGGTCTTCTCGAAAATGGGACAAATAATTACTGAGAGAAGAAACCGTATCGGCCCCTCGAAAGTGAGGCAGCTTGAATGCAAATCTCCTATAATAGCAAACTATGGTCAGCATTGCTGTGTGCTGCTGGTAATAACGTGGCAATTAAGAAGAGAGAGAAAAAAGGGACGTTGTTTAATGTTTGTTGTTCAGAGTGTATTCGTTTTGAATTTATATGCAATTAGTTTATATACATTTATATACATTAAAAAGTTATACTTTAAATGCAAATGTTTAATAGCATTATTTTTATAACAAACTAAGATACAAAATCTTGGTCTAGAAGCTGGGCTAAGTAATATTCAAGATATAGTACGTTTAGTTAAAAATTTGTTATGGCTGCAATCCCGATATCGGGATAAGTGTCATCAACAACCGCTGAATAGCATAGCGCTACATACAATAAATATTACTATAAATATTTATATTCATGAAATCACAAGTGCAATATAGCAAAAACACAGTTTAGCCATTTGTTAATCCACATGTCGTGTCAGATTTTTAAATGATGCTTTACAGTGAGAGCAATCCAAGCGTTTGTGTAAGTTTATCGATCGCACGATAAAACATTAAGTACACTTAGCATCAGGTAGCTCGGTCACGAAAATCAGAAAAGCAATCAAATGAATCATTTACCTTTGATGATCTTCGGATGTTTTTACTCACGAGACTCCCAGTTACACAACAAATGTTCCTTTTGTTCCATAAAGATTATTTTGGGATCCAAAATACCTCTGTTTGTTTGCCGCATTATGTTCAGAAATGCACAGGAAAGAGCGGTCACGACAACACAGACGAAAATTCCAAATAGTTTCCATAATGTCCACAGAAACATGTCAAACTTTTTTTATAATCTATCCTCAGGTTGTTTTTAAGATATATAATCGATAATATATCAACCGCAAATATCTTTCACAGTAGGAGAGGGGAAAACAATGGCTGTCCAAATTATGTTGTGCGAGCAAAACTCATGTGACCACTTGACGCGATGTTATCGTTCTGGCTCATTTTTCAAGATAAAAGTCTGAAACTATGTCTGAAGACTGTTGACACCTTGAGGAAGCGATAGGAAAAGGAATCTGGTTCTGTAACGGCATTCAGAGGTGGAAGAAGGATCGGACCAAAGTGCAGCGTGGTAAGTGTTCATGATGATTTATTCAAAACGAACTGAACACTGAAATACAAAACAATAAACGATGTGAACGAAACGAAAACCGAAACAGTACCGTGTGGCCCAAACACTCACACGGAAACAAACACCCACAAACCAAAAGTGAAACCCAGGCTACCTAAGTATGATTCTCAATCAGAGACAACTAACGACACCTGCCTCTGATTGAGAACCATACTAGGCCGAACACAAAAACCAACATAGAAAACCAAACACCCCAACTCACGCCCTGACCATACTATTTAAAGATAAAACAAAGGAAATAAAGGTCAGAAAGTGACAGGTTCATATCCCTTTAAATCCAGCAATGGGAGGCTATGGAACATGGAGTTTTCAAAATAGAAGCCACTTCCTGTTTTGATTTTCCTCAGGGTTTCGCCTGCAACATCAGTTCTGTTATACTCGCAGACAATATGTTGACAGTTTTGGAAACTTCAGAGTGTTTCCTATCCAATACTAATAATAATATTCATATACAGTGGGGCAAAAAAGTATTTAGTCAGCCACCAAGTGTGCAACACCTTGAGGATTGATTCTAAACAACGTTTGCCATGTTTCTGTCGATATTATGGAGTTAATTTGGACTGAATTTTCGTTTTTTTTCTTAGCCAAACGTGATGAACAAAACGCAGCGATTTCTCCTACACAAATAATATTTTTGGAAAAACTGAACATTTGCTATCTAACTGAGAGTCTCCTCATTGAAAACATCCGAAGTTCTTCAAAGGTAAATAATTTTATTTGAATGCTTTTCTTGTTTTTGTGAAAATGTTGCCTGCTGAATGCTAGGCTTAATGCTATGCTAGCTATCAATACTCTTACACAAATGCTTGTGTAGCTATGGTTGAAAAGCATATTTTGAAAATCTGAGATGACAGTGTTGTTAACAAAAGGCTAAGCTTGTGAGCCAATATATTTATTTCATTTCATTTGCGATTTTCATGAATAGTTAGCGTTGCGTTATGGTAATGAGCTTGAGGCTATGATTACGCTCCCGGATACTGGATTGCTCGACGCAAGAAGTTAACTTCTTGGTGACATTGGGGCAATATTGAGTAGCTTGGATGAATAAGGTGCCCAAAGTAAATTGCTTGCTACTCTGTCCCAGATGCTAAAATCTGCATATTATTAGTAGTATTGGATAGAAAACACTAAAGTTTCTAAAACTGTTTGAATGATGTCTCTGAGTATAACATAACTCATATGGCAGGCGAAAATCTGAGAAAAATCCAACAGGAAGTGGAAAATCTGAGGCTTGTAGGTTTTCAAAACTTGGCCTATCGAATACACAGTGTCTCTGGGGTCATTCACTTCCTAAGGATTCCACTAGATGTCAACCGTCTTTAGAAACTTGTTTGAGGATTCTACTATAAAGGAGGGGCTCATGAGACCTGTTTGAGTCAGTGATCTGGCAGAGTGCCTTGGCTCTCGTTCCATTGCTTTTCTACAGACATAGGAATTCTCTAGTTGGAACATTATTGAACATTTGTTAAAAACACCCTAAAGATTGATTCTATAATTAATTGGACAGGTTTCTACGGACTGTTATATAACTTTTTTAACTTTTCGTCCGACGTTCTGCTGGACCTACACGCGTTTGGATTTGCTTACCAAACGCCCTAACAAAAGGATCTATTTGGACATAAATTATGGACATTATATAACAAATCAAGCATTTATTGTGGACCTGTGATTCCTGGGAGTGCATTCTGATGAAGATCATCAAAGGTAAGTGAATATTTCTAATGCTATTTTTGACTAATGTTGACTACCCAATATGGTGGATATCGCTTTGGCTTCTTTGTTGTCTGAACGCTGTTCTCAGATTATTGCATGGTTTGCTTTTTCCGTAAAGTTTTTAAAAATCTGACACAGCGGTTGCATCAAGGTGAAGTATATCTCTAATTCCATGTATAATAGTCGTATAATCGGTATCAATGTTTATTATGAGTATTTCTGTAATTTGATGGGGCTCTAAGCTAAATCATTCCATGTTTTAGAACTACTGAATGTAATGTGCCAATGTAACATTAGATTTTTTTATAAATATGCACTTTACTGAACAAAACACACATGTATTGTGTAACATGAAGTCCTATGAGTGTCATCTGATGAAGATCATCAAAGGTTAGTGATTCATTTTTATCTCTATTTGTGCTTTTTGTGACTCCTCTCTTTGGCCTGAAAAAAGTGTGTTTATTCTCTGTTTATTAAAGTTAGTTTATTCTGTGGCTTGGTGGTGATCTAACATAATCGTTTGTGGAGCTTTCACTATAAAGCATTTTTTAAATCAGAAACTGTGGCTGGATTAAAGAGAATTCATTGGCTGTTGGGGAACCCCTTCTTTCCCAAACAGGTTTTAACTAACCTCCACAAGAGCTTCAATGCCATTCAACTCTCCTTCCGTGGCCTCCAACTACTCTTAAATGCAAGTAAAATGCAAGAAAAACTAAATGCAGGCGCTTCAACCGATCGCTGCCCGCACCTGCCCGCCTGTCAAGCATCACTACTCTGGACGGTTCTGACATAGAATATGTGGACAACTACAAATACCTAGGTGTCTGGTTAGACTGTAAACTCTCCTTCCAGACTCACATTAAGCATCTCCAATCCAAAATGAAATCTAGAACCGGCTTCCTGTTTCACAACAAAGCATCCTTCACTCATGCTGCCAAACATACCCTCGTAAAACTGACCATCCTACCGATCCTCGACTTCGGCGATGTCATTTACAAAATAGCCTCCAACACACTACTCAACAAATTGGATGAGGTCTATCACAGTGCCATCTGTTTTGTCACCAAAGCCCCTTATACTCTCCACCACTGCTACCTGTACGCTCTCGTTATCTCTGCTAGGTAAAGCCCCGCCTTATCTAAGATCACTGGTCACTATTGCAGCACCCAACCACAGCACGCGCTCCAGCAGGTTCCTTTGGCCGCCTTTCCTTCCAGTTCTCTGCTGCCAATGACTGGAACGAACTGCAAAAATCACTGAAGCTGGAGACCCATATCTCCCTCACTAGCTTTAAGCACCAGCTGTCAGAGCAGCTCACAGATCACTGCACCTGTACATAGACCCTTTACACCCTTGAGTCTTCTTGTGTATGACGCTACAAGATTGGCACACCTGTATTTGGGGAGTTTCTCCCATTATTCTCTGCAGCCCTCTCAAGCTGCAGAGCGTCGTTGCACAGATTTTGTTCAGGTCTCTCCAGAGAATTTAGATCGGACTCAAGTCTGGGCTCTGGCTGGGTCACTCAAAGACATTCAGAGACTTGTCCCAAAGCCACGTGTGTGTTGTCTTGGCTGTGTGCTTAGGGTCGTTGTTCTGTTCGAAGGTAAACCTTGGCCCCAGTCTAAGGTTCTGAGCTATCTGGAACAGGTTTTCATCAAGGATCTCTCTGTACTTTGCTCCGTTCATCTTTCCCTCAATCCTGACAAGTGTCCCAGTCCCTGACGCTGAAAAACATCCCCACAGCTTGATGCTGCCACCACCATGCTTCACCATAGGGACGGTGCCAGGTTTCCTACAGATGTGACTCTTGGCATTCAGGCCAAAGAGTTCTATCTTGGTTTCATCAGACCAGACAATCTTGTTTCTCATGGTTTGGGTCCTTTAGGCGCCTTTCGTCAAACTCCATGCTGGCTGTCATGTGCTTATCACGGCTCAGTCTAAGACCCAGATGCAGACACAGGAGGCGGATAGTAAAAGTACAAAGGGCAAGCCAAAGGTATGTCAAGGGAGGCAAAGAGTCGTAATCAAAATCAGAGACGGGCAGATACAGGACGGCAGGCAGGATCAGATTCAGGACAAGTCCGAACTTTGGAAGACCAGGAAAAAACATACTAGAGCACAGGAAACACGGGAACATGCTGGTAGGACTTGACGGGACAACTGGCAACAGACAAACAGAAAACGCAGGTATAAATACACAGGAGATAATGGGGACAAATGGGAGACACCTGGTGGGGGGTGGAGACAAGCAAAAGACAGGTGAAACAGGTCAGGGTGTGACAAGCATTTTACTGAGGAGTGGCTTCCGTCTGGCCACTCTACCATAAAGGCTTGATTGGTGGTATGCTGCAGAGATAGTTGTCCTTCCACAGAGGACCTCTGAAGCTCTGTCAGTGACCATCAGGTTCTTGGTCACCTCCCAGACCAAAGCCCTTCTCGCCCGATTGCTCAGTTTGGCCGGGCGGCCAGCTCTAGGACGAGTCTTGGTGGTTCCAATTTTCTTCCATTTAAGTATGGCTGAGGGCATTGTGTTCTTGGGGACCTTCAATGCTGCAGACATTTTTTGGTACCCTTCCCCAGATCTGTGCCTCAACACAATCTTGTCTCGGAGCATTACAGACAATTCCTTTGACCTCATGGCTTGGTTTTTGACTCTAACCTGTTTTTTTTTACTCTAACACTGTCAACTATGGGACTTTAAATATGCAAGTGTGTGCCATTCCAAATGATGTCCAATCTATTGAATTTACCACAGGAGTATCATAGCATGGGTCGGAATACTTATGAAAATATGGTATTTTCTGTTTATTTTTTAGACATTTGCAAATATTTCTGAACTTGGTTTCGCTTTGCCATTATGGGTATTGTGTGTAGATTGAGCAATTTAAAAAAAAAAAAAAATAATAATGTTGAAAAAGTCAAGGAGTCTGAATATTTTCCGAATGCACTGTATATCAGGATTATTTGTATCAATTGTTCAACTGTTTGCAAACTCTGCCATGACATGTGCTGCAGCAGTAGGCCTAAAAGCAGAAACGTCGCTAGACCATCACATTCGTCTTGCTAGTTGCGCAATTAGAGGGGAAGTACACTCAAAATAAAATACAAATATATTTTTTTACCTCAAATGGTCTTTTGATGTGATTTAAGTATTGACATTGACTCAGAATATACATTTGCGTTGTTTATCTATGAATTCTTGTAATATTGAGAGTTTAAAAAAATATATATTGTATTACATACATTTTATGGAGTTGTTTATTAACCATTAACCATTATTTTACCAGGTACAGTATATTTACAGAAAACACATCTAGTCTACACCAAGGACCCAGCGAAGAATTGCAGGGTGGAGGTGAAGAGAATAATTTGTGCTTATATGAAAGCTATAAACAAAATGAGTAGCTTGCGAGATGTTTCATTTTTTTGAAGTAGCTTTCATGCAAGAAAAGTGTTAACTATATTGGTTGCTCATGACAACCGGTAATGGACTTCAGGTACCCTGCAGCTATGGAAGCAGACCTCTGTGGCTCACCCCTACTCCTCTGTATTGCTGTGTATACAGTATCTTGCATTATATTAAATTCACTTGTGCATTTTTTTATTATTTTAGTTGCTTACTATTTGCTTTATTTTACCGACATACAATCACTTCCATTAACAAACATTTATTTGTGATTTTGCAGCACCTATAACCTTTATCTATATCACTCCAAAGTAATGTATCACGACAATTCACCTGTAGCTATACTAACCACTTCTGACAGTGTAACATATCTAAAATAGATCATCTCTCCCCATAATAGCAGCACCCCCCTCTCCCTGCAAAGTCTATATTTATAAACAGTTTTTCATTCTATACACTCTGTACATAAATTGCCCAGAGCCTGTAGAAAAGAGGGAGCTTACTGCGTAGGCTTTGACATTGCGGATACAATGAGACCAAAGTGTTCAGTACCCTCCGAAAGAAATCTTGACAAGATCTCTCCCCCTTCTGGCAGGCGCCTAACAAGGCCTCAGCAACTATTCCCAGCAGGAAGGCGTCACATAAAAAGAGGGAGATCAATAGCGTTTAGTGTTTAATATTTTCCACATAAATTATAACAGTGCCATGGGACCATGCAGCTCTGCTTGTTTCAGCCCATCTAGGAGACATAGTAAAACTACAGTATGCTGGTGCCTGCTCCATTTCCAAAGACATTTTGAGGTAGTTTTAAGGACATTGATGGTGCAAAGAGTACATTATATACATAACATGACCATAAGTCTGTGGACACTTCTCATTGAACATCCCATTCCAAAATCATGGGCATTAATATGGAGTTGGTCCCCCCGCTCTTCTGAAAAGGCTTTCCACTAGATGTTCAAACATTGCTGCGGGGACTTGTTTCCATTTAGCCACAAGAGCATTAGTAAGGTTGGGCACTAATTCATCCCAAAGGTGTTCGATGGGGTTGAGGTTAGGGCCAGTCAAGTTCTTCCAAAATGATCTTGACAAACCATTTCTGCATGGACCTCGCTTTTTTCACGGGGGCATTGTCATGCTGAAACAGGAAAGGGCCTTCCCCAAGCTGTTGCCACAAAGTTGGTTGGAACCACAGAAACGTCTCGAATGTCATTGAGGTGCGAAGGTGAAAGGCAAGGCACTGGAGCAATGAACTGCCCTTGCTGTCTCTGCCTGGTCGGCTCCTCTCTCTCCACTGGGATTCTCTGCCTCTGACCCTATTAAAGGGGCTGAGTCACTGGCTTACTAATGCTCTTCCATGCTGTCCCTAGGAGGAGTGCGTCACTTGAGTGTGTAGAGTCACAGAAATTATCTTCCAGTCCGGTTTTGCAACGCTTGGGCTCGTGTGGTGGGCTAAACTCAGCCTTGTCTCAGGGTAGTAAGTTGGTGGTCTGTTGATATCCCTTTAGTGGAGTGGGGGCTAAGCTTTGGCAAAGTGGGTGGAGTTATATACTGCCTGGTTGGCCCTGTCCGGGGTATCGTCGGATGGGGCCACAGTGTCCCCCGACCCACCCCTGTCTCAGCCTCCATTATCTATGCTGCAACAGTATATGTGCCGGGGGGCTAGGGTAATCTCTTATCTCTGGTGTCCTGTGTGAATTTAAGTATGCTCCCTCTAATTCTCTCTCCCCTCCCGGAGGACCTGAGCCCTAGGGTCATGCCTCAGGACTACCTGGCCTGATGACTCCTGGCTGTCCCCAGTCCACCTGTTTGAGATACTGCTCCAGTTGCAACTGTTCTGCATGCGGCTAGGGAACCCTGACTTGTACACCAGACGTGCTACCTTTTCCCGGACCAGCTGTTTTCGACTCTCTCTCTCCACCGCACCTGCAGTCGCGACCTCTGAATGCTCGGCTATGAAAAGCCAACTGATATTTACTCCTGAGGTACTGACCTGTTGCCCCCTCTACACCACTGTGATTATTATTTGACCCTCCTGGTCATCTATGAACATTTGAACTTCTTGAAGAACAATCTGGCCTTAAATGGCCATGTACTCTTATAATCTCGACCCGGCACAGCCAGAAGAGGAATGGCCACCCCTCAGAGCCTGGTTCCTCTCTAGGTTTCTTCCTAGGTTCCTGCATTTCTAGGGAACTTTTCCAAGCCCCTGTGCTTCTAAATCTGCAATCCTTGCTATTTGGGGTTTTAAGATGGGTTTCTGTATAGCACATGGTGACATCTGCTTATTTTAAAAGGGCTTTATAAATAATTGTGATTGATTGATTTCCCTTCACTGGAACTAAGGGGCCTAGCCCCGTTATTCCGTTTCCAGCAAACTTTATAGTTGGCACAATGCATTTGGGCAGGTAACGTTCTCCCGGTAGTGTGTTGAAACTCGGCATTGAGTGCTTCAGCACTCGGCGGTCCTATTCTGTGAGCTTGTGTGGCCTACCACTTTGCGGCTAAGCGTTGTTGCTCCTAGACGTTTCCACTTCACAATAACAGCACATACAGTTGACCGGGGCAACTCTAGCAGGGCAAAACTTTGATGAACTGACTTGTTGGAAAGGTGGCATCATATGACTGTGCCATATTGAAAGTCACTGAGCTCTCAGTAAGGCGGGAATGCGTAATATTGGGGAGCCAGGTGCCTTAGAGGGGGAGCGGGGGCATGTGTGACAGAGCCGGGTGCTTCCTTATTAACTTCGCTCACTGAGGCTCATCTTCTAGAACAGGGATGGGCAACTTTGATCGGGGTGGCGGCAACAACAAATCCTACACCATTTTTTGTTGTTACGGTTTTGCAGATAATTTTCTGCAATTCTACACATTTTCCCATAGAGTGGAGAGAAATGTCAGTAGTTTTGAATATGATAACTAAGTAATAGTGAAATTGCAACTTGTAACTCTCAACAGTAAGTTGAGACCCTCCGAGTTCCGTAATTATTATAATAATTATTTTATATTGACCTGCTGGCCTACAACCTCCAGCTGACTGTGGAGAGATCAGCTCTAGAAACACCCCACTCATCCCAGATACTGAGCTCTCCGCCACCAGCCTGCCTCTCTGGGGAGACTCTTTGATGAGTGCTTTGGGATGGCATTCTACATTAGGACATGTTCCTACATGTTTTTTTCATGAGCATTTAGAACTGATGATCACATGAGTTTGGTGGCATCTTAATTGGGGAGAACAGGCTCAGTGGAATGGTATCAAATATATCAAACACATGGTATACCGACCATTATTATGGGCCATTGTCTCCTTGGCAGCCTCCTGTGAATGTGAAATACCACACACCTCAACTCCTATTCATGCATTATTTCAACACTACTAATGGAAGATCAAAAAAAAAAAGATTGCTTTGGTTAAAGTCTTAAGAAGTACTTGTGAATTGGTTTTGGACATCTCTTTCTTGTCTTTTTCTAGTATTTAATCATCAGTCTATTATTTCTGTCATAATCATTTTAATCCTCTCTGACTGACCATGAAAATCTTGTGATTATAATGACCTAATTCTCATTCAACTCACAACAAACACCAGGGTTACTGTAGATGAAGCTAGCAGTGACTGAAAAATGGCTTGCTTAAAAAATAAGAAATGATTGTGGTAAAAGCATTGGACCACATAGGGAATATTGGTTTCTAAGGAAACCGATAATAAGGATGGGATTAGACCAGTAAACAAATTAAGCACTTACTTAAAATCCTTAAGACTCCATATTACTTAGTACAGTCGGAAATACTAGGTCCATTGGGTCCAGCCTTATCTTTTGTTCCTTCAGGGCTGTATTTTACTGACAGGGGAATGTCTGCACCTACCCCTGATCCCTTCCCCTCAGAAATATTCAAGTGAGGAACCTGTACTTTCATTTTATAACCCCTTTATTTCTTTCTTTCTCTTTATCTCTCTCAATCTATCTATATCTCCCATCTCTCTCTCTTTCTCTTCCCCCCCTCTCTCTCTACTTCTCTTCCCCCCCCCCTCTCTCTCTACTTCCCTTATTCTCTAATGGTTTAAGTCCTCCCTAGGCAGTGAGATAGTCAGGGATGATGCTTGTGTGGATGGGTTTAGAGTTGCCCAAGGTCCTTTTTGTCATGGAAACAATATAAAAATGATAAAGCAAGCCTTTTCCGGGCCTCCTAAACATATTTCATTTTGTCAGAGCCAATGTGACTGCTTTCCACTTGGGTACGGCACCCGTCGGAAGTAAGGCATGATTTTCAGACCCAGCTAGAAACAGGCTCTCTTCATCAGCAGCTTTCTCTCATTATGCCTTCCCCCTTTAGTGACCTCCTCAACCAGACCTCCGAACACATGGCTACAATCATAGAAAAAAGGTACTATCTAGAACCTTAAAGGGTTATTCAGCTGTCCCCATTGGAGAAACCTTTGAAGAACCCTCGTTGGTAGAAGAGTAGAACAGTTATGGGTTCCATGTTAATCCCTTTCCACAGAGGGTTCTACATGGAACCCAAATTAGTTTTACTTTGAACCAAAACTCTTTTTTTTCTCGAACCAGAAATGGTTTTCCTACAGGGACGGCCGAAACACCTTTTGGAACCCAAAGTGTGCACTCACTAAATTAGCACTAGTCCGATAAGTGGGAGTCACAATCCAATGAGGATCCATTGGAATGGTCTTGAATGATCTCCTAGAATTCGGAATGTCTAGCAGAAAGGTTGCCTGTGATGTCTTAACAGTTGACATGAAAGCACATGTGAAGCATAAACTGCTTAATCTGTCTGGGTAATACATCTAAACAGTACCCTCGGTGAGATCTTCTCTGTAATTAATCCCTGATTACTCTCTAATCAGACTCACCCTGCAAGGGAACAATGTAATAAACAGTCTTATGAAGTGAAGGTATTCCCATATGAACATGGGCACCTTCAGGATGGTTGCACAGTTAACCCATGCTGCTTTAATTGTGGGTAAGAGGGTTGCAGGCTGATTGACTACAGTCTAAACCTGTTGCGACGAACTGTCTTCTTTTCTAGATTTTGTGCAAATGTATCAAGTGTCTTTACCAAGCACTAAATATGTAATTCGGTTTAAGTTCAAAGCAGCAGCTCTACTCAACAGGGAAGAGCCCTCTGGAGGGTACAGGTCAACGGTTTGAAGATTATTATGTCATGGTAGTGTAATGTAATGAGATAATATACATAGAACATGGAGGGAGGAGATGTGGATCGAACAAATTGCGTTCTGGCAGAAGGGAATACAACAGGAACCCTATTGGGGCCATCCTCAAAGCTTTACCCAACTAATTGGGATTCAGCTGTCGGAATGTAATTAACGACATGAGGCTTTGCAAATATGCATAAATTATCGTGCTGATATCTGTGCAAACTCCATCTCCTCCCCAACTCGAGGTGTCATAAAAAAATGCATCCCCCTCCCTAACATAAAAAATATTTTCACATGACCCTCCCCTTGTACTGTAAAAAATGTTGACCCTCCCCCCTCATAAAATGTACTCTAAAATAATTAGTACCACCATAAATAACTATAACTGTAGCAACCCTGTGTTTATAAACTTGGATATCGACTTTACCATTTCAGCCTAGTTTTGCAGCACAGTCGATGCTAACAGGCCAGAAGACTGAGGGTTCGGCGAACACAGCGGATGTGCTCTCTCCCTGCCTGTTTAATTACACTACGATCAGAGCTGGCTGCAGACAATGATCAGCTGGGGGAAATCTGATTTTCTAAATGTTGATACTATATTTATAATTATATAACATACAGTATATGCAACACATTTTCCACCAACAGGTTTCTGTGCCAATGCACCACAAACCACCAATAAGCAACAAATAACTGTATACCATTACCTACTTTGAGTGCTTTTCATCATGGTTTGCATTTTCAACACCACAATCAAGTAGAGTATGTCAATCTCCAGGAACAGAAAGTACATCCCTTTCCTACTCAGCATCGAAAGCTTGGTTTGACAATGTTTTTTTCCAATTGTCGAATAGCCATTGCACAGTTTGGATGCTGGAATTATATTAGAGTGGAGTGGATGAACATGCACAGGTAGCCTAATCATTGGCGCTTCATTCAATAATCCACCGGTTTCCCTCCTTCAAAATGCATGCAAAATGAATCCCAAATGTTACGAATAAACTTCTCCAAACAAGTCAAACAATGTTTATAATCAAACCTCAGGTACCCTAATACGTGAATAAATAATTAAATTTAAGACAGAGAATCGTTATTGTTTTTCCCAGAGTTAAACAACAAAGAACGCTCTCTCATCCACGTGCATGAAAACACTACAATCAAAATGGAAGCCACTTAGAAAACTACAAATTCTAGTTCATTTTTCCAAAAACAAGACTGAAACTCTTTCTAATTACTGTTGACATCTAGTGGAAGCCCTAGGAACTGCAATCTGTGAGGATTTCGCCAGGCATTGGAAACAGTGGTAGGCTGAAAATATTATTTTTGTGGATGGTTTGTCCTCAGGGTTTCGCCTGCCATATCAGTTCTGTTATACTCACAGACATTATTTTAACAGTTTTAGAAACTTTAGATTGTTTGTATCCAAATCTACCAATTATATGCATATCCTAGTAACAGGCAGTTTACTTTGGGGACACTTTTCATCTGGACGTCAAAATACTCCCCCCTAGCCCAAAGAAGTTTTAATAACAAACTTGTATGCCAACTGTAAATACAAATAAAATTGTTAAATTACGAGCATAGTTGGTTTAGCCACAGAATAAGTCAGCAACTTTCCCGCTAGCCATGATTGGCTGAGATAATGAGTGGGCTGGTGAGTTTGAATTGGTCTGACATGTAGCACGTTTCTGCCTATTGGAGCTGGTCAGTATGTGTAGGTAATCCTGTCTAACGCTGCTTTTAAAATATATATATCGCATAGTAGAACTCCATAGGTGTTACTCTCCACTTTATAGAGGACCGAGTTTTGAATTCAGTGGAATTAGAGTATGATAGCTACGGAGATGAAGAAAACACCTGGCTAAGGATTACATCTTCAAACTAAGGGCAACCATGGCATCCGTGACAGAGAGGGAAAAGTCATTTTATTTCAAGTTAAAGTGTACTGTTAGCTAGCTAGCTAACGGTAGCTGGCTGGCTCACCAGCTAATGTTACATGTATGATTTCTGTTGTAAAATTATTTGTATCTCAGATCCATTTGCTTTGCTAGTTATAGCCTAATGTTAGCTAACTAACATTGAACCTGGTTGGTTAGATACCTGCAGATTCATGCAGGGTAGTAACTTCATGAGTTGGGAATATGGTTCATTGTTTAGCTAGCTAGCTAGCTACATGTTTTAACCTATCTGGGATATGTGGGACGGTAGCGTCCCAACTGGCCAACATCCAGTGAAAATGCAGAGCGCCAAATACCAATAAATTACTATAAAAAATATACTACTAATATATACTATACTAATAACTTTCATGAAATCACACATTCAATATACCAAATTAAAGCTACACTTGTTGTGAATCCAGCCAATGTGTCAGATTTCAAAAATGCTTTACGGCCAAAGCAAATGATGCTATTATCTCAGGATAGCACCCAAGCAAACAAACACAGATCATCATATTTCAACCCTCCAGGCACGACACAAAACACAGAAATAAAGATATAATTCATGTCTTACCTTTGACGAGCTTCTTCTGTTGGCACTCCAATATGTCCCATAAACATCACCAATGATCCTTTTGTTCGATTAATTCCATTGAGATACACTGCTCCAAAAAATAAAGGGAACACTTAAACAACACAATTTAACTCCAAGTCAATCACACTTCTGTGAAATCAAACTATCCACTTAGGAAGCAACACTGATTGACAATAAATTTCACATGCTGTTGTGCAAATGGAATAGACAACAGGTGGAAATTATAGGCAATTAGCAAGACACCCCCAATAAAGGATTGGTTCTGCAGGTGGTGACCAGACCACTTCTCAGTTCCTATGCTTCCTGGCTGATGTTTTGGTCACTTTTGAATGCTGGCGGTGCTTTCACTCTAGTGGTAGCATGAGACGGAGTCTACAACCCACACAAGTGGCTCAGGTAGTGCAGCTCATCCAGGATGGCACATCAATGCGAGCTGTGGTAAGAAGGTTTGCTGTGTCTGTCAGTGTAGTGTCCAGAGCATGGAGGCGCTACCAGGAGACAGGCCAGTACATCAGGAGACGTGGAGGAGGCCGTAGGAGGGCAACAAACCAGCAGCAGGACCGCTACCTCCGCCTTTGTGCAAGGAGGAGCAGGAGGAGCACTGCCAGAGCTCTTCAAAATGACCTCCAGCAGGCCACAAATGTGCATGTGTCTGCTCAAACGGTCAGAAACAGACTCCATGAGGGTGGTATGAGGGCCCGACGTCCACAGGTGGGGGTTGTGCTTACAGCCCAACACCGTGCAGGACGTTTGGCATTTGCCAGAGAACACCAAGATTGGCAAATTCGCCACTGGGGCCTGTGCTCTTCACAGATGAAAGCAGGTTCACACTGAGCATATGTGACAGTCTGGAGTCGCCGTGGAGAATGTTCTGCTGCCTGCAACACCCTCCAGCATGACCGGTTTGGCGGTGGGTCAGTCATGGTGTGGGGTGGCATTTCTTTGGGGGGCCGCACAGCCCTCCATGTGCTCGCCAGAGGTAGCCTGACTGCCATTAGGTACCGAGATGAGATCCTCAGACCCCTTGTGAGACCGTATGCTAGTGCGGTTGGCCCTGGGTTCCTCCTAATGCAAGACAATGCCATACCTCATGTGGCTGGAGTGTGTCAGCAGTTCCTGCAAGAGGAAGGCATTGATGTTATGGACTGGCCCGCCCGTTCCCCAGACCTAAATCCAATTGAGCACATCTGGGACATCATGTTTCTCTCAATCCACCAACGCCACGTTGCACCACAGACTGTCCAGGAGTTGGCGGATGCTTTAGTCCAGGTCTGGGAGGAGATCCCTCAGGAGACCATCCGCACCTCATCAGGAGCATGCCCAGGCGTTGTAGGGAGGTCATACAGGAACGTGGAGGCCACACACACTACTAAGCCTCATTTTGACTTGTTTTAAGGACATTACATCAAAGTTGTATCAGTCTGTAGTGTGGTTTTCCACTTTAATTTTGAATGTAACTCCAAATCCAGACCTCCATGGGTTGTTAAATTTGATTTCCATTGATAATTTTTGTGTGATTTTGTTGTCAGCCCATTCAACTATGTAAAGAAAAAAGTATTTCATAAGAATATTTCATTCATTCAGATCTAGGATGTGTTATTTTAGTGTTCCCTTTATTTTTTTGAGCAGTGTATATCCAAAATGACCATTTATTTGGCGCGTTTGATCCAGAAAAACAACTGTTCCAACTCACGCAACATGACTACAAAAGTTACCTGTAAGCTTTGTCGAAACATTTCACACTACTTTTGTAATACAACTTTAGATATTTTTTACGTGAATAATCGATAAAATTGAAGACGGGATGATCTTTGTTCAATACCGGAGGAAAACAATGTGTAGAATGCTTTCAGGTCACAATCCTCTAACAGAGAGTACACTTCCCTCAAAGCCTCATTCTGAACAGTGTTACTTCTTCATATCTCAAACGAAAAACCTCAACCAATTTCTATAGACTGTTGACATCCCGTGGAAGCGATAGGAACTGCATGAAGGTCCCTTAGAAATCTGGATTCCCAATGAAAACCCATTGAAACGAGAGTGACCTCAAAAAAAGACATGATTCAGAGTGTTTTTTATCCAAATCTACTAATAATATGCATATCTTAGCTTCTGGGCATGAGTAGCAGGCAGTTTAATTTGGGCACGGTTTTCATCCAAAATTCCGAATGCTGCCCCCTATCCTAGAGAGGTTAACAAAAGACTCCAATATACAATTAACTATTTCAATAAAATGTTAATGTTGTCACTGCGACAACTGTTGATAGACATAGTTGGTCAATTCACTCTGGCTATCTTCTCTTATTTCAGAGCAATCTCATCTGAGTGTGCCATAGCGCAGAATAACTGACAATAACGAACGCTCAACACATTTACATTTACATTTAAGTCATTTAGCAGACGCTCTTATCCAGAGCGACTTACCCGTTGAACATGACCGGTGTTAGTAAACATTGTCAAAAAAGTATAAATTGATGCCAGCAGCACAGTTGCAGTCACCAATGCCATGGATAACATAAAAACAGCCTAACCAACTCAGCTAGGGCGAGTAAAATGGTCAGAGTGAGCTGTTCTCTCATTTGTGTCTGGAAGTAGCTAGCAAGCTAGCCAATGTTACCCAGTTAGCTTGGTGCTTGACTGCTGTTGTTAGGACAGAATGCTCAGATCAATCCTTAAAGAGATGGGTGGGGCTAAAGTTTGAGGGGGGGAACGTTGCTAAATGAGTGTAGAGAAGGAAGAGCTCTCCAGTAGTGGTACCAAAACATTCAATGGCCATTTTCTAAAAAGTGAGGTAGCAAGGGCTTGTAAGTAAGCATTTCACTGTTGTATTCAGCGCATGTGACTAATACATTTTGATTTAATTGGATTTGAAGTTTATCAACTGTTCCTCAACTGTAATGTATGATATACTGTACCATTTTCTAGCTCTGAGTCTCTCCTTTTATCCAATGTAAAAAACACAAATTAAATGTTGCTACAGAAGACCGAATCCAGCCGGTTGGTCACAAATACAGTATGTCAGGTAATTCTATGGAAATGGTACCGTATTCTGTGGGGTACAGCATTCTCATTCATGGGTGCAACAAATACAGCCTCTCACCATAATTAACACTGTAAAACAAATGTATGGTATTTTACTGTGCATTCTATGGTAATCTACTCTAGTTTATACAGTATCATACGGTTGATTAACCCTCCTGTTGTGTTTGTTTCATGTTAATTAATTCTGTGTTCCCGGTCCAAAATGGCCGCCCCATTATAGCTGATTATAAATCCATAATATTACATATATTATCACCTAATGTTGTGTTAGATATTATTATCAACTTAAGTTCGGTGGGGGAAATATTATATTGGGGAAAGGTTCCTGTGGGGATTGCAATGGAAGCCAAGAAGGGGAGTGAGGTGTGTGTGTGTGTGCGCGCGCTCAAACACACATGCATGCGGGGGTCTGGGAGGGGAAGTGTGTCCATCTGATGAATGGGCATGTGCCTGAACTCAATTTTAATACACTAACTGTAGTCTCACCCATTCAATTGTATTGACCGGTCACCACAGGTGTACGAAAGTTAAATAAAACACCCAACGTGTGGTCGTATTTGGGCCAGGCTTGAAGCAAGGTAAACTTGCCTCGTAATATCTAGTTAAACTTTCTGGTCTCAAACAATTAAACATGTTTTCAAAATGCATTCTGGCTCTAGCTCACTGCAAAGTGGTGTGTGACGTACTGAAGCCTGCCTACCATTGAATTGCACAAGAATAGGAAGGGTGCTTCAATTGCCAGTTGAAAGAAAACAAATATTAGCTATTTTTAACATGCGATTTCATTTCAAATTATTGCACAATGATTGGGCTTATAAAAGCACGTTTCACTCCAGCAGCCCATAGACGGATAAGCGAGAACGGTCAAATGCAATTACATCAACTGGTATTTTCATCAATGAAAAGCATTATTTTGCAATGGGATTTTTTTCCTTCTCCCAGACAGTTGGCCAGAGCAAATTGTATCCATCATCTAAAAGCAGGCTATTACCATCTAAGGGAAACCCTCCACTCTTGTCACTATGGATAGAGGGCAGGATAGACAGTTAACTGGTATACTATATTTACCAGTGGTATAGTAAGCATGCTGAAAAGCGTAGTGCATAAGGGAGGTACCAAAACACCTTGATAGGGAAGGCGCATGCAAGCAGATGAAGATATTACATATTAGAACTTGCAAAGTGGCAAATGTAAATCAGGGAAGAAATGCACTACCCTCCCCTGTGTCCAATAAAAAAAAAGCTCCCCTATTTTGAACCACACCCCGGTAAATTTTGAACAGTCCCCAACTTCAACTTCCAATATCGGTGTCACTTTGTTGATTACAGTACTAGTGAACTATCTCTGCATAACAAACAGTATTACTGATCTACCACAGTGGAAATGCAGTTGTATCGGCACTGATGCATTTGGAGCAAAATCATGACTATTTCATTGTCACTTTCTATTATTGTGGATCTGTCTGGAAATTGGCTCTTCACATAAGCTGTTTGAAGACTTTTCTAAAGCCACAGTGATTTTTCTTTGAATGTACTGTCTGTTCCTTTACCATTTTTAATGTGCTAAACTACAACTGATCCTAATCTCTTGCCGGTGGATATGACTGAACTGTCAGAAAACTTTGAAGATCTTCCCCCACACTATGGTGAAGATACTTCAATGAAATGTGTACATCTTAATACCTCCATTGCAGTGAACATGGAGTGTCTACTGTGTTAGCTAACCAACAGCTGGTTGTAGTTTTTCAAATCTGTTTTCATGAGCATTATCAAAATAAGGCCCTACATATCCTTTTTCAGATGGCCTGTACTCTGTTGGTATCAAATAAACATATTGAATTTGTTTGTGACCTCTGACTAGCCTTTAGCTGCTCTGTAGATAAGGAACGGCAGATAATATAATGGGGAAATCCTTTTTTAGAAAAGGAATCACGTACTAATGAGAACATACTGTATTTTCTTTTGAAGTCTACGGTGTCACCTAGTCTGTCAGAGAGTTTGGATTAATACGCTTTTTTGTTGTTGTTGTAATTTTTCACCACCTTTTTCTTCCCAATTTCATGATTACGATCTTGTCTCATCACCGCAACTCCCAAATGGGCTAGGCAGAGGTGAAGGTCGAGTCATGAGCCTTCCGAAACATGACTAGCCATGCCTCGTGTCTTTACACCCACTCACTTAACCCGGAAGCCAGCTGCACCAATGTTTCGGAGGAAACACCGTTCAACTGACTACCGAAGTCAGCCTGCAGCCACTCGGCCGGTCACAAATCAAATCGAATCAAATTGTAGTTGGAACATGCATCGAATACAACAGGTGTAGACCTTACAGTGAAATGCTTACTTATAAGTCCTTAACCAACAATGCAGTAAAAAAATACAAAATACAAAAAATACAAAAATTAATTAAAGAGCAGCAGTAAAATAACAATAGCAAGGCTACAGTATATACAGAGGGTACCGGAACAGAGTCAATGTGTGGGCAGCACTGGTTAGTCAAGGTAATTGAGGTAATATGTACATGTAGGTAGAGTTATTAAAGTGACTATGCATAGATAATAACAGAGAGTAGCAGCAGCGTAAAAGAGGGGGGAGGGGGCAATACGAATTGTCTGGGTAACCATTTGATTGGATATTCAGGAGTCTCATGGCTTGCGGGTAGAAGCTGTTTAGAAACATCTTGGACCTGGACTTGGCACTCTGGTGCCGCATGCCATTCGGTAGCAGAGAGAACAGTCTATGACTAGGGTGGTTGAAGTCTTGAAAAGTTTTAGGGCCTTCCTCTGATACCATCTGGTAAAGAGGTCCTGGGTGGCAGGAAGCTTGGCCCCAGCGATGTACAGGGCCGTAAGCACTACCCTCTGTAGTGCCTTGCGGTCAGAGGCCAGAGTAGTTTCCATACCAGGCAGTGATGCAACCATGCTCTCGATGGTGCCGCTGTAGAACCTTTTGAGCATCTGAGGACCCATGACAAATCTTTTCAGTCTCCTGAGTGGGAATAGGTTTTGTCGTGCCCTCTTCACGACTGTCTTGGTGTGCTTGGACCATGTTAGTTTGTTGGTGATATGGACAGCAAGGAACTTGACGCTCTCAACCTGCTCCACTGCAGCCCCATCGATGAGAATGGGGGTGTGCTCGGTCCTCCTTTTCCTGTAGTAGTCCACAACAATCTCCTTTGTCTTGATCACATTGAGGGAGAGATTGTTTTCCTGGCACCACATGGCCAGGTCTCTGACCTCTTCCCTATAGACTGTCTCGTCGTTGTCAGTGATCTGTAGTCAATAAATAACGTTCTCACATAGGTGTTCCTTTTGTCCAGATGGTAAAGGTCAGTGTGGAGTGCAATAGAGATTGCATCATCTGTGGATCTTGTTAGGGTGGTATGCAAATTGGTGTGGGTCTAGGGTTTCTGGGATTATGGTGTTGATGTGAGCCTTTCAAAACACTCCATAGCTACAGACGTGAGTGCTACGGGTCTGTAGTCATTTAGGTAGGTTGCCTTATTGTTCTTTGGCACAGGGACTGTGGTGGTCTGCTTGAAACATGTTGGTATTACAGCCTCAGACAGGGAGAGGTTGAAAATGTCAGTGAAGAAACTTGCCAATTGGTCCTCGCATCCTCGGAGTACACATCCTGGTAATCTGTCTGGCCCTGCGGCCTTGTGAATGTTGACCTGTTTAAAGGTCTTACTCACATCGGCTGTGGAGAGCGTGATCATACAGTAATCCGGAACAGCTGATGCTCTCATGCATGTTTCAGTGTTACCTGCCACTAAGCGAGCATGGAACTAATTTAGCCCGTCTGGTAGACTCGTGTCACTGGGCAGCTCTCAGCTGTGCTTCCCTTTGTAGTCTGTAATAGTTTGCAAGCCCTGCCACATCTGACGAGCATCGGAGCCGGTGTAGTACGATTCGATCTTAGTCCTGTATTGATGCTTTGCCTGTTTGATGGTTCGTCGGAGGGCATAGGGGGATTTCTTATAAACTTCTGGGTTAGAGTCCCACACCTTGAAAGCGGCAGCTCTACCATTTAGCACAGTGAGGATGTTGCCTATAATCCATGGCTTCTAGTAAGGGTATGTACCAGTGGAGGCTGGTGACATGAAACATGTAGGAGGATGGGAGACCCACTGTATAGTGTGTTTAAAAAATCATCAGATTAATTATTTTAACCTAAAGCATTTAATAAAGACATGTATAGTACAATATTATAGGGAATGGGAATGAGAGGGCTACTTATACCATGTTGGAAAGGGAGTTGCAGTGATCCCTTTGAATGAGGGTATGAGGCATGAGTTGAGGTGTTTAGAGGCTTGACCAGCGAAGGACAGGATTTGACTGGGAAGACAAAAACTATAAGACAACACACTACACAATTAGACAAAAGAGCTAAGAATGAGTTAGTTCAAGCAATGAGTAAAACCATTAATGTGTAATAATGTGATTGTGTATGTGATTGACTCTACATTTGGAAAGTTGATAGGGGTACTCACAATGCCTGGAGGGTATACATTCTATGTGCCAGTGGATGTGCGGGCACATGAGACGTGGTTTCAGTTCATGTCAGGGGAAAGTTAACAATGCTAGTGGATTGGAGTAGTCATCACCTCTTAATCAGGGAACAGGAGGGGACTTAGCTGTAAATACGAACAGCAGATACATTCCATTACAGCTGCACCGTCGTAGGTTTGGACAACAAGTTGTTCTCTATTTCAAAATTGATAATGTCAAACACAGACTGAGCATCTCGCCCACTTGACACATCAAAGTAGCCCAAGAAATGTTCCTGAATAAAGCCCTGATCATCCACATACCTGACGATAACTGGCAACTGCAAGCAGACTGGTGGCACCACACAGTATGTCCCAGAGCGGTGGGGCAATTTTTATTAACAGTTGATCAGATTGAAAAATCGTCTTGTTTTCATCCAATACATCATATGAGATTTCTAATGTTTAGGTGTAGCCTAGGCTGCTGCAATATTTATGTAATGAGTTTTTTCTTGTTTCTGTCCGGAGTGATTATGTGTTATGATCTTTGCTAAATAAATACAGGAGGAATGTGAAAAGCCTATTTGAGGGCATGCAAAAAAAATGCGTTGCGTCAAGCTCTCTTAAATCCAACATTTAATGAATGATGCGATCGAAGCTATCAAATCATTTGGAATTGTTTTCGACATCACAGAAAAGAAAGTCGACAGCCAGCGAAACAGGTGGCCTGATGAAAGTCTCCCTGTTAACCAGCTATACTTTTGATACCAGTTGGTATTGAACAGCCTCATCTTTTCATCAATTTTCATGAAACTGATCTCAGGCAGAGGTCGACTCTCGCTTTCCGGCAGTGTTGGCTATTCTACCACTATTACCACTAAAATTAGAACCGTGTAATATTTGAAAATGTAGCTAGCTAACACTACCTTTAACACTTACCTTTATACATCATCATGCCCGATGGATGCGTCTCCCTGTCAGGAATGTCATACCACTGTTTCCCTTAGTTGAAAGATGTCATCTGAAGGAATGAATACTTTCTGAATGCACTGTATGTATGGACAGATGATGAAGAGATGGACAGATTGAACGACATAGGCGGTGCCGTAGGATGTGTTTTTACATTCCAGGACTGTTGAAGACGGCGTGTGTGATGTTAGTGAGAAGAAGGACCCTTATGAAATGGAATACTGTGACAAGGGTGGCATTCATGTTTAAACAAAGGAAATGTTTTCTGACAAAGATCACAGGATGTGTAATGCTGATTCTAGAAAACGGTAAAAGTTTTCTCTCTTTCCTTTCTCTTTTCAACAGGGACTGCTTTTCTATTTCAATGTATGTTATATTTGATTCAAAGAAGTGGTAATGATCTACAATGTTCCCTACTGTTCTTGGCTTCCTGTTCCACATACCCACGTTCTCTCTCAGGAGCGCCTTTGAACCGTGAGGTTCCTTCTATCGTACAGCGTTAATAGCCGCATATGTCAGAGGAATCACATTTGTTACACTTAGAGGAGATCTTCAGGTTGTGATACGTCTAACTTTTCACCATGTTAATGAGTAACCCTCCTGTGGAGGGATAAGAGACACACTTTAATACCATGCGTAGACACATATCTGAAAATGTGAGCATAATTAGAATGTGGATAAGTTCAGGACCAAGGATGCATGTTAGTGCCAGGTACAAGCTCCCGACTGGCTCATCGTACTAAGGCACTGCATCTCAGTGCTAGAGACACCCTGGTTCAAATCCAGGCTATATCACAACCGGCTGTGATTGGGAGTCCCATAGGGTGGCGCACTATTGGCCCAGCATTGTCTGGGTTTGGCTGGTGTATGCCGCCATTGTAAATAAGTATTTGTTTTTAACAGACTTGTTCAAACTTCTTGACGCTACCCATCCCTGTCATGGGATCATTTTCATTTTCGTCAGCAACCGCTGAATAGTTAAATAATAATACTAAAAAATATTCATATTCATGAAATCACAAGTGCAATATTGCAAAACACAGTTTAGCCTTTTGTTAATCCACCTGTCGTCTCAGATTTGGAAATTATGCTTTACAGTAAAAGCAATCAAAGCGTTTGTGTAAGTTTATCGATAGCCTAGCATAGCATTATGTACACTTAGCATCGGGAAGCTTGGTCACGAAAATCAGAAAAGCAATCAAATGAATCGTTTACCTTTGATGATCTTCGGATGTTTTCACTCACAAGACTCCCAGTTACACAACAAATGTTCCTTTTGTTCCATAAAGATTATTTTTATACCCAAAATGCCGACGTTTGTTTGTTGCGTTATCTTCAGAAATCCACAGGAAAGAGCCGTCACGCCAACGCAGACGGAAATTCCAAATAGTCTTCATAATGTCCACATAATGTCCACAGAAACATGCCAAACGTTTTTTATAATCATTCCTCAGGTAGTTTTTAAAATATATATTCGATAATATATCAACCGAGTGTGTAGGTTTTTCAATAACAGCGGGAGGAACAATGGAGGCTTTACTCTGTAGCGCAAAAACTCACTCCGAGAGTCCCCACCTATCCACATAGGATAGGTGAGCTTTCACGCTCATTTTTCAAAATAAAAGCCTGAAACTATGTCTAAAGACTGTTGACACCTTAGGGAAGCCAGAGAAAAAGGAATCTGTTTGATTTCCCTTTAAATGGAGGATAGACATGCATAGGAACAGAAGGGTTTCAAAATAAGAGGCACTTCCTGATTGGATTTTCCTCAGGGTTTCGCCTGCAATATCAGTTCTGTTATACTCACAGACAATATTTTGACAGTTTTGTAAACTTTAGAGTGTTTTCTATCCTAATCCGTCAATTATATGCATATTCTAGCATCTGGTCCTGAGAAATAGGCCATTTACTTTGGGAACGTTATTTTTCCATACATGAAAATAGTGCCAGGAGATTTTATCAGGAGATTGGCAGGTAAAGTATGTTGATTTTTATTTCTTCCAGGAATTATTTCTGAACTTTAACACAAATAGTTTGTATATAGATACATGAGAACCGTACAATATTTTTCAGAGTTTCCCAGCTCACCTTAGTGTGTCAATAGCAAAATCTAAACAACAGTCTTAGTTATTCCTACCATGTGAATTCCCCTACGAGACTACATTAGGAATCCTTCCAGGTCCCTGATATTTAGTTTTACTGTATGCACAGTCGCACCAAAGTCAATGGGACAATGACGAATGGAAGATATCTTCTTCAATATCAGGGAAGCCTTATGGGAGGGAACGCTTACGGCATAGTTTTTACAGGAGACCTGCCCTCCTCGACCCCATTCATCCATCCTAGGAGGGGAGTGGTCCTCCCTTCCTCCCCCCATCACACTCCTACTCCACACCTGGAAGGAGGGAGTGAAGGAAGGATCCTAACTTTGCCTATGACGCTTTAATCTTCCAAATGCTGCTTGAGGATTGGAATTTCCGTGAATCAATCTTGGCCCAGGCCCCCGCCTTGATAAATGGTCCCTATCTATCAGGGTGCCATGCGGCGCTCAGGCCTCTACCCACCAGACAGCTTTGCTTTAGAATAATGGGCATGCTCCGTCGCCAGCCCCAACCATGCCGCATTCGCAATGATTGTGCATCTTTTTGATCTATCTGTCTGGCCACTCTGTCAAGAAGGACAGCAGGGATTGTTAGAGAGGGTGAGGGAGGGAGTCAGGGGTTGGTTGTATTGCGGCATTGCACCTTTGTGTCTTTACCTGTACAGTACGTGACGGGCTGCAGCTTTGTGAGGAGCAGTGCTGCCCCCAACTGATAAATAAAAGGATGCAGTCAGACACAAACAGACACACACACACATACAAACACACACACACAGAAATGCGGCTGTGGTTTTTACCTCTTCCAGTCCCACGCTGTGGCATGGAGCCTCAGAGACATTATGTCTGCCATCACAACCTTGGCTGTGAATCTGCACAAACCACTGCTGACTCCATGTTCTCTCAGAGCAGAGTGCTGCCTCTCACTGAGATTCATTGGTTTTCCACACATGTGTACAGTCACAGGCAACCACACATGCTGCAGACATGCTCAATCCCACACAGAAACACAGCACAAACATACCGTATGGATGTAGTGTATACACAGGCAAGAAGACAAACAGGCACACAGGAAGATGCACGCACACAGCTACACACACACACACATGCACACACACACGAACAAACACACGCACACCATCTTAGTCAGGTTTGTACTCTAGCTGTATAGGTTCATCATTGATTGCTTTGTGTTATTTAATGGACATTTCATTTAATCACACTAATCAGTGGTAGGAGTTCCCATCAGGAGCCTTGTGCAGAGACAATGTCTCAACTGGTATTCTGCAACTCTTCCCTTGTTTGGGAAAAGCACACTTTCACCTCACTCGCTACTGAAAAATAATTAGCTGCGATTAATGCTTTCTCGCACTGAGGTAATTATATGTCACGCAAGTGTGCCTCGCACCGGCATGCTAATATTCTGTCAAGTCGACAGCTATTCACGCTTTTATACTAGCCATTCATCAATGTCAGAGGAATATTCTTCTCTGTTGATGGACCTTTTGTGTTGTCTCATAACTGGTCGACAGGAGAACAAAAACAGAATTTCCCTCCGGACAACAAGCAGACAGGCAGGAATTGTTTTTCTTTAATTGAGAAATCATGTGGAAGATTCACAAAATAAACTGCAACCATATTAGTGCATTATGAGCTAGAAAATGAACTAGCGCAACCATAACATCCCCGCTCGCTTGTAACCCGGACATCTTGGTTGCTCGATATTTCGCTGGTATTGTTTTTTAAATGTCGCAGCCCTATTACATCGCCCGCTGGGATGGGTGGTGATATGTGAGACTATTGTGTTGTTGCCTGTTGCTGACATTTCCACTGGCTGGATATTGCTGCTCCACTCCCCAGACACTACCCCCCCATCTGCTGCTGCTGTCAGTCCCTCTCAGAGACAACAATAGCTCCCCAGCCCCTCAAAGAGGACCAGGAGACGGCTGGGTGTGAGGGAGGAATGGAGGGAGGCGGTAAAATAGAGCAGAGCAGAGTTAAATTGTGCATGAAGATTTCAGTTCTTGAATCAATTGAAAAAAGCACCGGGCCTCATGATAGATTCCATGTGAATGCCTGAATAGCGTCTTTTGTGCATTCCCATAATGCCTAAGTGGTTTCAGAAGTCAATTTGAAAGGTAATGTGTGTGTGTGTGTGTGTGTGTGTGTGTGTGTGTGTGTGTGTGTGTGTGTGTGTGTGTGTGTGTGTGTGTGTGTGTGTGTGTGTGTGTGTGTGTGTGTGTGTGTGTGTGTGTGTGTGTGTGAGGGCAAGAAAAGGGAGTGTGCAGATTTATAAATATGTTATTTTATAGAACATTTTATAGAACAACATGAGATGAGTTAGTCTGTGTGTGTGTGACTTTGTACAAAGCATATAACTTTACAGGTTATTACAGTGTCAGGCTAATATTGCTTCCCGCTATTCTCCAAATTACTGCACACCTGAATCTTTTTACTTCCTCTGATTTGCCATGGACACTACTGAGGCCAATCTGTTGTTTATAAACTATCAAAAAGGTGCACTGGCCACCCTGTGAGTGTGAGAGCCCCAGCTCTGTGTTGAACTGGGGCACCGTTCACCAGGCCTCATGTTGACCCTGCTGTGCACCCTCAACAGTATCTTGCAGAAACAAATTACTTATAGTTGTTCCAACATTTTCCTCCTAGATCTGTAGACGATTAATTAACACTGTAGCATCTCAATGAGAAATGGGTAACCAGGGAGAGGAGATTGAAATGTAGGAGACTGTGCAGACCCCTCTCTCAAATCAAATAAATTCAGTATGATGGCACACTGTGGTAATTCACCCAATTGATATGGGAGTTTATCAAACTTGAGTTTGTTTTGAAATTCCTTGTGTATCTGTGTAATCATATATTTGGCAGGAGGTTAGGAAGTACAGCTCAGTTTCCACCTAATTTTGCAGGCAGTGTGCACATAGCCTGTCTTCTCTTGAGAGCCAGGTCTGCCTACAGCGACCTTTCTCAATAGCAAGGCTATGATCACTGAGTATGTACATATGTGGCGGCAGGAATCTAGTGGTTAGAGCGTTGGGCCAGTAACCGAAAGGTTGCTACATCAAATCCTCGAGTTGACAAGACAAAAATCTGTCGTTCTACCCCTGAACAAGGCAGTTAACCTCTTGAACCTATAGGGGGGCTGTGTCATTATTGGATAAAAAGACGTGCCTGTTTTAAGCGCAATATTTTGTCACGAAAAGATGCTCGACTATGCATGGAATAGACAGCCTTGGAAAGACACAACTCTGACGTCTCCAAAACTGCAAAGATATTATCTGTGCGTGCCCCAGAACTAATGCAACAGGCGAAACCAAGATGATGTACTGAAAAAGTGACTGGACTATTGTGATATGGCCCGCTCCTGCATTTATCGCCCTCCAGGTTCCCTCGGAGAGTTCATCAATGAGGTTGATGCCTTGATAAGCTCCTTTCTTGAGGACGGCTCACCTCTCACAGTTCTGGGCGACTTTAACCTCCCCACGTCTACCTTTGACTCATTCCTCTCTGCCTCCTTCTTTCCACTCCTCTCCTCTTTTGACCTCATCCTCTCACCTTCCCCCCCTACTCACAAGGCAGGAAATACGCTCAACCTCATCTTTACTAGATGCTGTTCTTCCACTAACCTCATTGCAACTCCCCTCCAAGTCTCCGACCACTACCTTGTATCCTTTTCCCTCTCGCTCTCATCCAACACTTCCCACACTGCCCCTACTCGGATGGTATCGCGCCGTCCCAACCTTCGCTCTCTCTCCCCCGCTACTCTCTCCTCTTCCATCCTATCATCTCTTCCCTCTGCTCAAACCTTCTCCAACCTATCTCCTGATTCTGACTCCTCAACCCTCCTCTCCTCCCTTTCTGCATCCTTTGACTCTCTATGTCCCCTATCCTCCAGGCCGGCTCGGTCCTCCCTCCCGCTCCGTGGCTCGACGACTCATTGCGAGCTCACAGAACAGGGCTCCGGGCAGCCGAGCGGAAATGGAGGAAAACTCGCCTCCCTGCGGACCTGACATCCTTTCACTCCCTCCTCTCTACATTTTCCTCTTCTCTCTCTGCTGCTAAAGCCACTTTCTACCACTCTAAATTCCAAGCATCTGCCTCTAACCCTAGGAAGCTCTTTGCAACCTTCTCCTCCCTCCTGAATCCTCCTCCCCCCTCCTCCCTCTCTGCAGATGACTTCGTCAACCATTTTGAAAAGAAGGTCGACGACATCCGATCCTCGTTTGCTAAGTCAAACGACACCGCTGGTTCTGCTCACACTGCCCTACCCTGTGCTCTGACCTCTTTCTCCCCTCTCTCTCCAGATGAAATCTCGCGTCTTGTGACGGCCGGCCGCCCAACAACCTGCCCGCTTGACCCTATCCCCTCCTCTCTTCTCCAGACCATTTCCGGAGACCTTCTCCCTTACCTCACCTCGCTCATCAACTCATCCCTGACCGCTGGCTACGTCCCTTCCGTCTTCAAGAGAGCGAGAGTTGCACCCCTTCTGAAAAAACCTACACTCGATCCCTCCGATGTCAACAACTACAGACCAGTATCCCTTCTTTCTTTCTCTCCAAAACTCTTGAACGTGCCGTCCTTGGCCAGCTCTCCCGCTATCTCTCTCAGAATTACCTTCTTGATCCAAATCAGTCAGGTTTCAAGACTAGTCATTCAACTGAGACTGCTCTTCTCTGTATCACGGAGGCGCTCCGCACTGCTAAAGCTAACTCTCTCTCCTCTGCTCTCATCCTTCTAGACCTATCGGCTGCCTTCGATACTGTGAACCATCAGATCCTCCTCTCCACCCTCTCCGAGTTGGGCATCTCCGGTGCGGCCCACGCTTGGATTGCGTCCTACCTGACAGGTCGCTCCTACCAGGTGGCGTGGCGAGAATCCGTCTCCACACCATGTGCTCTCACCACTGGTGTCCCCCAGGGCTCTGTTCTAGGCCCTCTCCTATTCTCGCTATACACCAAGTCACTTGGCTCTGTCATAACCTCACATGGTCTCTCCTATCATTGCTATGCAGACGACACACAATTAATCTTCTCCTTTCCCCTTCTGATGACCAGGTGGCAAATCGCATCTCTGCATGTCTGGCAGACATATCAGTGTGGATGACGGATCACCACCTCAAGCTGAACCTCGGCAAGACGGAGCTGCTCTTCCTCCCGGGAAGGACTGCCCGTTCCATGATCTCGCCATCACGGTTGACAACTCCATTGTGTCCTCCTCCCAGAGTGCTAAGAACCTTGGCGTGATCCTGGACAACACCCTGTCGTTCTCAAATAACATCAAGGCGGTGGCCCGTTCCTGTAGGTTCATGCTCTACAACATCCGCAGAGTACGACCCTGCCTCACACAGGAAGCGGCGCAGGTCCTAATCCAGGCACTTGTCATCTCCCGTCTGGATTACTGCAACTCGCTGTTGGCTGGGCTCCCTGCCTGTGCCATTAAACCCCTACAACTCATCCAGAACGCCGCAGCCCGTCTGGTGTTCAACCTTCCCAAGTTCTCTCACGTCACCCCGCTCCTCCGCTCTCTCCACTGGCTTCCAGTTGAAGCTCGCATCCGCTACAAGACCATGGTGCTTGCCTACGGAGCTGTGAGGGGAACGGCACCTCAGTACCTCCAGGCTCTGATCAGGCCCTACACCCAAACAAGGGCACTGCGTTCATCCACCTCTGGCCTGCTCGCCTCCCTACCACTGAGGAAGTACAGTTCCCGCTCAGCCCAGTCAAAACTGTTCGCTGCTCTGGCCCCCCAATGGTGGAACAAACTCCCTCACGACGCCAGGACAGCGGAGTCAATCACCACCTTCCGGAGACACCTGAAACCCCACCTCTTTAAGGAATACCTAGGATAGGATAAAGTAATCCCTCTCACCCCCCCCTTAAAAGATTTAGATGCACTACTGTTCCACTGGATGTCATAAGGTGAATGCACCAATTTGTAAATCGCTCTGGATAAGAGCGTCTGCTAAATGACTTAAATGTAATGTAAATGTATTGAGCGCTAGCTTCTCTGTTCTTTCATTCGATTTCTTCCAACGGTCACTGACCAATTTAGGAAGAAGAGAGGCGTGTGCCTGCATTAATAACACTCCGAATGGATGGCTCAAAATTAAGAAATAATTCATTTTAACACACTTTAATTATTATTACAGAATGGCATAACAGAATTTGCAACTCCATATGTGGAAACATTGCTACTCCACCAATTCGACATGTGAAAGTTCGATTTTCTTACATCTGAAACTGCTAATTAAGATTTTCACATGTGAATGGTTTTCACATGTTAACTTGCAATTCCACATGTATCGAGAGTGAGAGAGAGATAATATTTTTTATATATTGGTTTTTCACATGGGAACTTGCAATTCCACATGTGAAAGTGAGATTTTCATGTGGAATGTTCTTAAATGTGAACCTGTAAATGTGATTTTTAAATGTGATTGTTTCTTACATGTAAAGCTGCAAATTTTGCAAGACTGATTTTCACAAGTTAAGTTTTTCTTCTTACATGTGAAAAGGTGGTGTTAACATGCAATCGTTAAGGTTTTCCATGTTCCATTTTCCACCTGAAACCCCACCTCTTTAAGGAATACCTAGGATAGGATAAAGTAATCCCTCTCACCCCCCCCCCTTAAAAGATTTAGATGCACTACTGTTCCACTGGATGTCATAAGGTGAATGCACCAATTTGTAAGTCGCTCTGGATAAGAGCGTCTGCTAAATGACTTAAATATAAATGTAAATGTGATGTTTCATACAGGAAATGCCCCGGATTCTGAAGGTGCTGTGTTCCAATGTCTCCTTATATGGCTGTGAATGCGCCAGGAATGAGCCTGCGCTTTCTGTATATTCCCCGAGGTGTCTGCAGCATTGTGACGTGTTTGTAGGCATATCATTGGAAGATTGACCATAAGAGACTACATTTACCTGGTGTCCCGCCCGGTGTCCTGTGTGCGTAATCAGTAAGTCCATGCGCGTTCCATTTCTTCAGAATTGAAAGTAAACTGCCACGATGGATTTTATCATTGATAGATATGTGAAAAACACCTTGAGGATTGATTCTAAACAGCGTTTGCCATGTTTCTGTCGATATTATGGAGTTAATTTCGAAAAAAGTTTGCGTTTTAATGACTTTTTTTCTTTTTTTTTTCTTACCAAAACGCGATGAACAAAACGGAGCGATTAGTCGACACAAATAATATTTTTTGTAAAAACGGAACATTTGCTATCTAACAGAGTCTCCTCATTGAAAACATCTGAAGTTCTTCAAAGGTAAATGATTTTATTTGAATGCTTTTATGGTTTTGGTGGAAAATGTTGCATGCTGAATGCTAATGCTAAATGGTACGTTAGCCATCAATACTGTTACACAAATGCTTGTTTTGCAATGGTTGAGAAGCATATTTTGAAAATCCGAGATGACAGTGTTGTTAACAAAAGGCTACGCTTGAGAGCAAATAGATTAATTTCATTTAATTTGCGATTTTCATGAATAGTTAACGTTGCGTTATGGTAATGAGCTTGAGGCTGTAGTCACGATACCGGATCCGGGATGGCTCGACGCAAGAAGTTAAACCACTGTTCCTAGGCCGTCACAGAATTTGTTCTTATCTGACTTGCCTAGTTAAATAAAATAAAAAACATAGTCAAAGCTTTCCTAAAGTTTGGGTCAGTCACAATGGTCAGGTATTCTGCCACTGTGGACTCTGTTTAGGACGAAATAGCATTCAAGTTTGCTCAGTTTTTTTGTTAATTCTTTCCAATCTGTCAAGTAATTATCTTTTTGTTTTCTCATGATTTGGTTGGGTCAAAATGTTTTATTGTCCTGGTGCTCTGTGGCTTCTGTTTGTTTTTGTAAACAGATCCTCAGAACCAGCTTGCTTAGGGGACTCTTCTCCAGGTTAATCTCTCTGTAGGTGATGGCTTTGTTATGGAAGGTTTGAGAATTGCTTCCGTTAAGGTGGTTGTTGAATTTAACGGCTGTTTTTCGGGATTTTGATAATTAGCAGGTATCGGCCTAACTCTGCTCTGCATGCTTTATTTGGTGTTTTACGTTCCACACAGAATATATTTTTACAGAATTCTGCGTGCAGAGTCTTAATTTGGTGTTTGTCCCATTTTGTGAATTCTTGGTTGATGAGCGGACCCCAGACCTCACAACCATAAAGGGAAATGGGTTCTATAACGGATTCAATTATTTTTAGCCAGATTCTAATTGGTATGTCAAATTTTACATTCCTTTTGATGGGATAGAAGGCCTTTCTTGCTTTGTCTCTCAGCTCATTCACAGCTTTGTGGAAGTTACCTGTGGCGTTGATGTTTAGTCCGAGGTATGTATAGTTTTTTGTGTGCTCTAGGGCAACGGTGTCTAGATGGAATTAGTATTTTGAACACCATTATTTTTGTCTTAATGAGATTTACTGTCAAGGCCCAGGTCTGACAGAATCTGTGCAGAAGATCTAGGTGCTGCTGTATGCCCTCTGTGGTTGGGGACAGAATCACCAGATCATCAACAAACAGTAGACATTTGACTTCAGATTCTACTGGGGTGAGGCCGGATGCTGCAGACTTGTTCTAGTGACCTCGCCATTTCGTTGATATATATATATATATATATATATATATATATATATATTGAAAAGGGTGGGGCTTAAGCTGCATCCCTGTCTCACCCCACGGCCCTGTGGAAAGAAATGTGTGTGTTTTTTGGCAATTTTATAATGTCGTATGTTTTTCACCAACATCACCATCAATTTGTATAGCAGACCCTTATGCCAAATTGAGTCGAATGAATGAACAAAGCATGAGAAGACTTTGCCTTTGTGTTGGTTTGTTTGTTTGTCAATTAGGGTGTGAAGGGTGAATACGTGGTCTGTCATACAGTAATTTTGTAAAATGCCAAATTGACATTTGCTCTGTACATTGTTTTCACTGAGAAAATGTATGAGTCTGCTCTTTCCCAAGGTTGCTGTTGACAAAATATCCCACGGTAGTTAGTGAGGTCAAATTTGTCTCCACTTTTGTGGATTGGGGGGGGGGGGGATCAGTCCTTTGTTTCAAATATTGGGGAATATGCCAGAGCGAAGGAAGATGTTAAAGAGTTTAATTATAGCCATTTGGAATTTGTGGTCAGTAAATTTGATCATTTCACTGAGGATACCATCAACCCCACAGGCCTTTTGGGGTTGGAGGGTTTGTATTTTGACCTGTAGTTCATTCAATGTAATTGGATAATTCAGTGGGTTCTGGTAGTCTTTAACCTTTCTAACGGTCACCCCAGTGTCATTTCTTTTCTGCACGTGATGTTAGAACGTTCTCTCCATTCCAGAATGTGATTGTTACGCAACAGTACATTTAATCCGCGCTGCCCTCAAAGCAAGGCAATCAGCCTGTTTTTATTTATAGGCTGTTTTCAATTTGTCAATTTCAAATTATTTTCTAACAAGTTTTTTATTTTCTAAGAACAGTTTGAATTGAGGTGTGTTATGCCTCATTCATTCACATAAAAGTAGTAATTTTTACTTTTGCGGACCAATTCTTTTTTTTGACATTTCTGACCCGGACAACATTCCTGTAACACTTCCCAATTATTAGTGCAGTTCAAGTATGCAGACATTTTCTAATCTCCCGCCCTGCACACACGTGTTCACATTTTACGTCTGTTGCCTCCATCACAGTCGGTTGTTTTCGTTACCAATAATAACTTTGGAGATGTGTGCGTTTCAATCAAAGTAAGTGCCTTATTACGTTATAATAGTTTCTGCATGGCTGTTATGTCATTTCTACTGTAGCATAATATTTTTGTGTATATTCCTTATAACCGTGGACACGCGAGGCAACGTTACTCATTTCATAACCTTTATGGTGTTATAGTAAATCATAAATATGTAGCTAGTTACATTTTGCTATTAGCTCTGTAATACAATGCTAATTGCGTCAGAAGTATAGGCTTGTTTAAAAATATCTTCTTATACTACTTGGTCATTTTCTGAGTGCATTCCGCAAACCTGTTCATCATGTCCGCCCATTTTGAGGTTATAGTCAAACACACATATTTTTCTCTCTCCCGACAGGTGGTCCATCTTCCCTGTGGCTGACATGGTTGCTGTATGAGAGAGGACATGGATGTCTCATTTGTCATGCAACTTTACTGCCAGCTGTTGACATTTCTTATTTTGTATAACTGGTCATTTAGGATGGCAGTAGCATTGTTGCTGAAATGCAATCTTGGGAAAAGAATTTGGCCAAGAAGGGAGTTGCAAACATAGGATCTGTACTCCAGTATTCTCTTAGGGGGTTCTTCTTTACTATCCCCATGAGAAGGACTGTCACCAGGAAGGTATACATTTCACTAATTGTGGTTGACCCCCCCACTCCTGGCTTTCTCTTCTCCTGTAGTTCCAAGGCATAGTGATTGGTCTCTGCTATGTCTCCCACCAGCTCATTTGTCAGAAAGAACTTGAAGCACTCTGCCTCAGATGGAAATGGCAAGGGGTCTTGCACTCCAAACTGGAACTCATCAAAGCAAACAGCAGGGCCAGGAGGGGTGAAATGGCTGGCAGCCTTCCAGCTACCACAGAACTCCTGTACTTCATCCATTGTCGGTCTGCCTCCATCACCACCAGCATCTTCAAAGGGAACTGGGACTTTGTCAGTGGTCAAGGGGTCCTCAGATTCAGGGTTCTCAATGGCTGGGGGGCAGCTCCTCACTGTCAGAATCTGATTCCTGTCTTTCAGACTCATTGTCAGAATTCTTTTACATCTCCAGAATTTCCCCATTTGTGAAAGACATTTTGAAAGACATTGCTAATGCTACAGCTTAGCTCACTAGCTACATACATTAACAACAGCACTGAATGGCTCAGAGTGGGAGTGAGAGGTTACGTGATTGACTGCCTGCACGCGTCATTTATATCAATAAATCACTATCAGAAAATGTTTTGTGTGGTAATTATTGATATATTTACAGTATTCTCATGTTTTTCAATTACCAGTGATAAATCATGCATTCCAATTGTGTGTGTGTAAAATACTTTTTTGAAGGTTGTACTGATTATGATGAGCCAAGCTAATTCCAGCTATGTGTGTGGAGCCATGTTTGTTGACATACAATATATTCTGGGTTTCATGTAATCGTCTGTTGGACCAAAGATGCTATAACAAAATGAGGTGAGTAAGGGTTCACTCATTTTTTGAGGACTTCAGGAAGTGGATGGTGGGATGTGAATGACGGTAGATGACACAGCCCTTCAACATGCAGAATATAAACAGACCAAACTCATTACATCAAATTTATTTATATAGCCCTTCGTACATCAGCTGATATCTTAAAGTGCTGTACAGAAACCCAGCCTAAAACCCCAAACAGCAAGCAATGCAGGTGTAGAAGCACGGTGGCTAGGAAAAACTCCCTAGAAAGGCCAAAACCTAAGAAGAAACCTAGAGAGCAACCGGGCTATGTGGGGTGGCCAGTCCTCTTCTGGCTATGCCGGGTGGAGATTATAACAGAACATGGCCAAGATGTTCAAATGTTCATAAATGAACAGCATGGTCAAATAATAATAAGGGAGAACAGTTGAAACTGGAGCAGCAGCACGGCCAGGTGGACTGGGGACAGCAAGGAGTCATCCTGTCAGGTAGTCCTGAGGCATGGTCCTAGGGCTCAGGTCCTCCGAGAGAGAGGAAGAGAGAATTAGAGAGAGCACACTTAAATTCACACAGGACACCGAATAGAACAGGAGAAGTACTCCAGATATAACAAACTGACCCTAGCCCCCCGACACATAAACTACTGCAGCATAAATACTGGAGGCTGAGACAGGAGGGGTCAGGAGACACTGTGGCCCCATCCGAGGCCAAACAGGAAGGACATAACCCCTCCCACTTTTCCAAAGCACAGCCCCCACACCACTAGAGGGATATCTTCAACCACCAACTTACCATCCAACTCATCTTGTCTTCTCTTATTATATTTGGTTTCTGTGAGAAAAAAAGCATGGCTGAGCGCTGTAACTAGTCATTGTCGGATTACTTCGATTTCTAGAAAGTGTTTTACTCAATTATTTTGATCAACGGTGAGCTCACCCGTGATGTGATTAATTTTTCCGGTTAGGATGATTGTGTTATGCTATAGATACTTCTGTGAATATCTGAACATTGCATCCAAAAATAAACATCTCACATTCTGGACATAACTGTGTTTGTGTAAATAGTTTCTGAAAAAAGTGTGGCCAGCTCAAATGCTGATGGTTGCGTCAATCGAAACTGGCCGTTCTAAATAAACGTTCTAAAAAAGCTTACACGGGTGTGATCGTACACTTCAGGGACCACTGTAGAGCAATCACACCCGTGTGATGGTACATGTGAAAGGGTTAACCTCTTGCTTCTACTCGGGACGCTTGCGTCCCAACTAGAGCTCTGGAAATGCAAATGCGCTACGCTAAATGCTAATAGTATTAGTTAAAACTCAAACTTTCATTAAAATACACATGCAGGGTATTGAATTAAAGCTACACTCGTTGTGAATCCAGGCAACAAGTCAGATTTTTAAAATGCTTTTCGGCGAAAGCATGAGAAGCTATTATCTGATAGCATGTAACACCACAAAAGACCCGCAGGGGACGTAAACAAAATAATTAGCATATTCGGCGCTACACAAAAAACCGCACAATAAAATAGAAAACATTCATTACCTTTGACCATCTTCTTTGTTGGCACTCCTAGATGTCCCATAAACACTATTGGGTCTTTTTTTCGATTAAATCGGTCCATATATAGCCTAGATATCGTTCTATGTAGACTGTGTGATAAACGAAAAAAACAGCGTTTCATAACGTAATGTCATTTTTTAAAATTCAAAAAGTCGACGATAAACTTTCACAAAACACTTCGAAATACTTTTGTAATGCAACTTTAGGTATTAGTAAACGTTAATAAGCGATAAAATTCATCAGGAGGCGATGTAAAAATCATTAGCTGTCCGTCTGGAAAAATGTCCGGCTAGAAACTCAACCAAAATATCCGGTCCTAGACCTGAAGAAATGCGCTGCCTTGCATGTGTTTGACCAAGAAACAACTCGTAGGCAAATGACAAGACTCTAGACACCGTGTGGAAGCTGTAGGTACTGCAACCTCAGCCTCATTAATTGTGGTTCACCTTTATCAATGGGTTCAAGTAGCGCAGCAATATATTTTTCCATTTTCAGTGATCAGTTTTTCCTGCGCTTTCCGATGAAGCCGTGATTTAACCAGTTTTATAAACGTCTGAGTGTTTTCTATCCACACATACTAATCATATGCAAATACTATATTCCTGGCATGAGTAGCAGGGCGCTGAAATGTTGCGCGATTTTTAACAGAATGTTCAAAAAAGTAGAGGGTAGAAGCAAGAGGTTAATAGTTGATTCTAAGATTTGTATTTGATCATGTATATGTTTTTGCTGTTTGTACTTTGTTATAGGGTCAAAAAGATTGGAGAAATGGTTTACCCATACATCTTCATTTTGGATAGATAACTCTTCATGTTGTTGTTTGTTTAGTGTTTTCCAATTTTCCCCAGAAGAGGTTAGAGTCTACGGATTCTTCAATTACATTGAGCTGATTTCTGACGTAATGATTCTTCTTTTTCCATGGTGTAATTATGTGTTGTTGTAGTGATTTACCATAGTGAAGGTGTAGGCGTAGGTTTTCTGGGTCTCTATGTTTTTGGTTGGATAGTTTTCTCAATTTCTTTCTTAGGTTTTTGCATTCTTCATCAAACCATTTGTCGTTGTTGTTAACCTCTAGCGTCGAGCAATCCCGTATCCGGGAGCGTAATCATAGCCTCAAGCTCATTACCATAACGCAACGTTTCCTATTCATGAAAATCGCAAATGAAATGAAATAAATATATTCAAACACAAGCTTAGCCTTTTTTTAACAACACTGTCATCTCAGATTTTCAAAATATGCTTTTCAACCAAAGCTACACAAGCATTTGTGTAAGAGTATTGATAGCCTAGCATAGCATTAAGCCTAGCATTCAGCAGGCAACATTTTCACAAAAACAAGAAAAGCATTCAAATAAAATAATTTACCTTTGAAGAACTTCGGATGTTTTCAATGACGAGACTCTTAGTTAGATAGCAAATGTTCATTTTTTCCAAAATAATATTTGTGTAGACGAAATAGCTCCGTTTTGTTCATCACGTTTGGCTAAGGAAAAAAAATGCAGTCACTTACAACGCCAAACTTTTTTCCAAATTAGCTCCATAATATCGACAGAAACATGGCAAACGTTGTTTAGAATCAATCCTCAAGGTGTTTCTCACATATCTATTCGATAATCTATCAGTGGTGGCAGTTGGCTTCTCATCAGAAGCAAATGGAAAAATACTGCAGCTGGAGATTACGCAATAATTGCGACGGAGGACACCAAGCGACCACCTGGTAGATGTAGTCTCTTATGGTCAATCTTCCAATGATATGCCTACAAATACGTCACAATGCTGCAGACACCTTGGGGAAAACGTGGAAAACGTAAGCTGACTCCTAGCTCCTTCACAGCCATTTAAGGAGTCATTGGCATGAGGCGGTTTTAAAAAATGCGGTACTTCCTGATTGGATATTTATCTGTTTCTTTTCTGTAACATCAGTTCTGTGGTACTCACAGACAATATATTTGCAGTTTTGGAAATGTCAGAGTGTTTTCTTTCCAAAGCTGTCAATTATATGCATAGTCGAGCATCTTTTCGTGACAAATTATCTTGTTTAAAACTGGAAAGTTTTTCATCCAAAAATTAAAATAAGCGCCCCCTATATCCAAGAAGTTAATTATCTTCGGTTTTCTGTTTCAAATGTTTTGATTTGGTATGGAAGCTGAGAGGTCAAATATACTGTTTGGGTTTTCTACTGACAAGTTTATATCTTCACTATTACAGTGGAATGTTTTGTCCAGGAAGTTGTCTAAAATTGATTAAATTTGTTGTTTGAATTTGTTGTTGCCAAATTGTGTTTTTTTGGTATGTTTCCACTCTACTTTCCTTCCATCTATAGCATTTCTTAATATCATTCAGTTCCTTTGGCTTTGATGGCTCATGGTTGAGTATTGCTCTGTTTCAAGTAGACTGTGATTTCACTGTGATCTGATAGGGGTGTCAGTGGGCTAACTGTGAACGTCCTGGGAGACTCTGGATTGAGTGCTGAAGTAGTCTTCTGTACTACTGCCAAGAGTGTACCTACCAATGGAGTCCCCTCGAAGTCTACCATTGATAATGTAAATACCCAGCGTGTGACAGAGTTGCATGTGTTTTTTGTTGGTTATGTTGTCGTAGTTGTGCCTAAGGGGGCATTTGGGGGAGGGAATGCTATCACCTCCAGGTAGGATTTGTGACCCGTTTTTGTTGGTTAAGTTGTCGTAGTTGTACTTAGGGGGACATATGGGGGAGGGAATTCTGTCACCTCCAGGTAGGTGTTTGTCCCCCTGTGTGCTGAGGGTGTCAGGTTCTTGTCCAGTTCTGGTATTTAGGTCGCCACAGACTAGTACATGTACTTGGGCCTGGAAATGATTGATTTCCCCCTCCAGGATGGAGAAGCTGTCTTCATTATAGTATGGGGATTCTAGTGGGGGGATATAGGTAGCATACAGGAGGACATGTTCCTCTGTTGAGATAATTTCCTTTTGAATTTCTAGCCAAATGTAAAATGTTCCTGTTTGATTAATTTAATAGAGTGAGTTAGGTATGATCTATATTAAATTAGCAGTGCCCGTGAGTCACTTCCCTGTTTCACATCTGGTAATTTGATGGATGGGACTACTAGCTCTCTGTAACCAAGAGGTTAACCAGTAGGTCCATCTCCTCTATACCATGTTTCTTGTAGGATTAAATTGTCTGTATTTCTGATTTATTTGGTGAAATCCAGGTTCCTGCTCTTTAGGCCTAAGGCAGATGACCTCAGGCCTTGGATATTCCAGGATGAGATAGTGAAGGTTTTGTGTTCCATAAAGTGTCCAATGTTGTTAGTCGTGTGGTTTGGCCTCAGACCAGTAAGTGTCAGCAGAGCCTGCTGTGCATCTGGTACATGCTATTGGCTTGGGCTAGTGTAAGAGTTTGCCTGCTCACGGCCTGGATGTATGTGTAACTTTCATGTTGAGTCCTTCTTTGCGGGAATGGTGGGCATGCGGTGGGCAGGAGGGGCATAGGTCTGATCTGAAGGGGCCTAAATTGGGTGTGGGCATGGTTGCCTTGGGGTGGGCGTTGATTGGTTGGGGTGAGGGTGTGAATGTGGCTGGTGGTGCTATGGTGTTGTGGATCCTCTATGTGTAGGCCCTATGGGGGGTCCCACAGGTCTGGGAGAGTGTCTACTGAGGCAATCATGGGAAATACTTGTGTTTACCTGCTGTACGGTAGCAGGGTGTAAGTCTTTTTGTGGTAGCAGTGTGGAGATAACCACTGTGCATTGGGAAAAGTAGTAGAAGCTTTTATAATCACTCCCTTGAGTGCTGTGGCCACCCTTTACTGCTGTGCTCTCAGGTCGTTTGTTCCTGTGTGTATTATTATGTAGCTGGGTGACCCTAGTTGGGTGTTTGGGAAAACATGTATTTTCTTGTATGTTTTTCATATTTAAGTCCATAAGGAGTACAATCTTTGGCTTGTGTATGTCTTCAGTGGGCGAAGGGGGATTGTCAAGAGGGCTATCAGGGTTTTTGACAGGGAGCTACTCAGATGGGGTGGGATTCCCTGAGGCTTGGGTTTGTTCATTTGTCTGTCCAATTGTGATGTCGAGGCAATGGTTAGCGTTTGGGGTGGACTGTTCTGTTGTTGTGTCAAGACTGATCAGTGGCTGAGGTGGGCTGTTCTGCTAGCTTCTCTGTGGGGGTGGCCAGCTCTCTAATGTGTTGTTCTCTGTCACACACCATCCCCCCCACCCTTTCATCCAGCACTCTGATCCTCTCCTCTCGTGCTCAGTTCTTCTCCTGCTCCTGCTCTTTCTCCTGTTGATGTTGTCTCACCACAGTCCAAAGTGCAGATATGTCTCTCTCCACCTCCAGCTCTCCAGGTTAGGTTGAGGGAGTATTGTTGAGCCACCCTTTCATCCAGCACTCTGATCCTCTCCTCTCGTGCTCAGTTCTTCTCCTGCTCCTGCTCTTTCTCCTGTTGATGTTGTCTCACCACAGTCCAAAGTGCAGATATGTCTCTCTCCACCTCCAGCTCTCCAGGTTAGGTTGAGGGAGTATTGTTGAGCTGGACAATTTTTTGTGCTCACTGGAGTGTGTTCACATGCTGTTCCAGCTCCACCTGTCTTACCTCCAGTTGGTTGAATTTATCCTTCATTTCAATGAGGGAATAGTACTCTGTGCTGGGAGGTTGACTTTCCGCTTGGGGTTGCTCATCTGTGGGGTTGTATAATGAAGAGGTCTGGTCTGACACGCTCTGGGTGGGGGTATCTTTCTCAAGAGAGCACTTAATCTAGTTAGCTTTCTCTTTGATTATATGAAAGTCCAGCTGAAACAGTTTGGGGATGCCCTGTACCATTACTGTTACAGCCTTGCACAGGTTAATATTGGCTGACTCAGAGACCTCAATGTCTAATATCCTGAGTTTCCACGGGTATGACAAAACGTTTCGTTTTACTGCTCTACTTACATTGGTAACCAGTTCATAATAGCAATACGGCTCCTCAGGGGTTTGTGATATATGGCCAAAATACCACATCTAAGGGCTCTGTCCAGGCATTGCGTCATGAAAAATAACAGCCCTTAGCCGTGGTATTTTGTCCATATACCACACCTCCTCGGGTCTTGTTCCGTAAATATGTCATTGTTGTGTATTTTTCTTATTGACTTTAAAAGTAGCTTCAGACTAAACATTACTCACTCAATTCCAGGTTGGATGGTGTTTTCAGGTTTCTGTTGCTTGTTTGAAAGAGCATTTAACTCTATAGCTTGGAAATAAGAATCTTTGGTTGTAGGAATCCTTCCAGGTAATTTTGTCCAAAAGTAGGTTCTGGGTTTGGAGTTTTGATTTGGAGTGAAGGTTATGTTGTGGATGGTAGTATCCTGTATATGTCCTTGCCAAAAAAAATCAAAGTTTATCTATCTCTTTTGTAAAAACATGCTGAAAAATGTTGGAGCTCATCTGCTCACTCACTCACTCACTCACTCAATCACTCAGTCACTCAGTCACTCAGTCACTCAGTCACTCAGTCACTCACTCACTCACTCACTCACTCACTCACTCACTCACTCACTCACTCACTCACTCACTCACTCACTCACTCACTCACCCACTCTCCCACTCACTCCCACTCTTTCTTTCTCTCTCTCTCTGTCTGCTGAAGCAAAGGATAACAAGCAACAAGACACAGCAAAAGGGAAGCAAAATTGCTTCTGTTGAATGCACTCCTGGGCTTTTATTGGTTCCTGTAATTGCTTCCCTGTTTCCCATGTACAGGTCTACTCTTGTCCTATTTCTCTGCTGAAGGATTGTCCTGGGGAAGTACGTGTGTTGAAAACACCTGATCCCTGAATCCCATTTGGAAGGCAAGTGGTTGTTTACAGAGACATAGATATGTGACATGTGTAGACACCGTGTCTCAATTTATATTCACATCCAAGAATACGCCTTTCCATCTTCAATTGGTATTCTTATGCCTTTGCAGAGACATGGCCTCTGAGGGGAAATGTATATTCTAGTGTTCTGTTTGCTTCCCTATGGCTCTTTTAGGTTTTGGCCTTTCTAGGGAGTTTTTCCTAGCCACCGTTCTTCTAAATCAAATCAAATCAAATCAAATGTATTTATATAGCCCTTCGTACATCAGCTGATATCTCAAAGTGCTGTACAGAAACCCAGCCTAAAACCCCAAACAGCAAGCAATGCAGGTGTAGAAGCAAGGGCTATATAAATACATTTGATTCGATTTGATTTGATTTTAAATACACACTGTATATATTGGTACGGACAATCCATATGTCCAAAATTATCAAGATCTGATTATGTGGTCACATGACTTGATTCCTGAAATGTGTAAAAAAAAAAAAACAGTAACACCATGTGCCAAAGACTAAATATAGTATGACACAGAAACTGCTGTATTTCACAAACGACAATGAGTTGAATCATACATTTGGGCTTAGAACAGGTCAAATAACAATACAATGTCCTCTTAAATAATGTAATACTGAAATGTATTTCAAAATGCATATGCTGAAGTCAAATAAATAACTATTTCACATTTTCAAAAAATTCCAACTTCGATTGACACTGGAAGTATGATAGATAATGACAACATCTTGGAACTCTAGGGGCAGTATTTACATTTTTGGAAAAAACAAGATATTTTGTCAGGAAAAGATGCTAGAATATGCATATAATTGACCGTTTTGGATAGAAAACACTCTAACGTTTCCAAAACTGGAAAGATATTGTCTGTGAGTAAAACAGAACTGATGTTGCAAGCGAAAGCCTGAGAAAAATCCAATCCGGAAGTACCCCAGGTTTTGAAAGCGCTGCGTTCCAATGACTCCCTATTTTGCTGTGAATGTACCATCAACGAGCTTACGCTTTCTACGTATTCCCCAAGGTGTCTACAGCATTGTGACGTAGTTTTACACATTTCTGTTGAAGAATAGCCGTATGCAGGCACATTGCGTAAGTGGTCACATGGTGGCTCCGAGAGAGATTCTCGTAAAGTACAGAGGTAGCCTTTACTCCAATCGGTCCTAGAGAAAAAGGAATTGTCCCGACGAATATATTATCGAATAGATATTAGAAAAACACCTTGAGGATGGATTCTAAACAACGTTTGTCATGTTACTGTCGATATTATGGAGCTAATTTGAATATTTTTCGGCGTTTTTTTCGCAATTTCCGGGCGATTTCTCAGCCAAACGTGAAGAACAAACGGAGCTGTTTCGCCTACAAAAAATGAACTTTGGCTATCTACCTGGAGGTCTCGTGAGTGAAAACATCCGAAGTTCATCAAAGGTAAACAATTTCATTTGATTGCTTTTCTGATTTCCGTGACAAGGTTGCCTGCTGCTAGCAAGATATAATGCTATGCTAGGCTATTATAAACTTACACAAATGCTTGTCTAGCGTTGGCTGTAAAGCATATTTTGAAAATCTGAGATGACAGGGTGATTAACAAAAGGCTAAGCTGCGTCTCAATATATTTCATATGTGATTTTCATGAATAGGAATATTTTCTAGGGATATTTTTGTCCGCTGCGTTATGTCAATTCGTTTCAGGCGATGATTACGCTCCCGCATGCGGGTTTGGGAGTCACCAATGTGGCCTGTCTAGACAGTTGTACTAAATATGTTAACACCATATTTCATGCATTTACACCAAACAGAATTTGTTCTGTGGCACATTTTGATATTGTACTGAAAATAGTACAAGGACGTGAATGGGTTAAATATAAGAATTTCAATACCCAGAAAAGCAGAAAGTAGAGCAAACTTGTAAATACAGCGTTAGTTGGAGGTTAATATTACTCCCCATATTGTGTTTGTAGACACTTGAAAGAGTTCCTGCTGCTCCTGTGACCTACTTCTCTTTACCTTTAAAGAGGTAGAGGGAGAAAATAAAGTCACATATATACACGCTAACGGTGATTTTTTTACAAACCTATATCTACACATGCACACTCACACCCAGGGGCATAGGGCTGAAAATGTCTCAAGGTCTCCATCAACATCAAAAGACAACAGGTTGTCCCCCGTCCCTCCATTTGGAGCCTGGGTCTTCAGTGTGCATACCTGCACACAGTTTGCGAGAGAGATTGCGTTTGTGTGGCTGGCAGGGTAAAAAGCACACCTTTACCTTAGTTATCCTTGGATTAAAGGTCTCTTCGGTGTGGGGTTGGAGGAATAGAGTGTGTGTGTGTGTGTGTGTGTGTGTGTGTGTGTGTGTGTGTGTGTGTGTGTGTGTGTGTGTGTGTGTGTGTGTGGTGTGTCGAAGCGGTTTTCAGGTAGGTGGTGCACTCAGAATTAGCACAGCATGTCTCAGAGCTTCCCACTTCATGTTGTTGTGCCTGGCGGTGATGACCTATCTCACTAGGTCCCACTTCTTCCATACATGCCTCTCAGAGTGGCTGCCACTCTCCATCTCCCTGTCAATGGGATTATTCCCCCATTGTGTTTTTAGACCCTTTAACTTATTCAGCTCTTTTGCCTGGCACAATGCGTCATATTTGTTGGGGAAGGCAATCAGACCGACCCATATTGTGATTACATAAAGCAGAATGTAAAATGACTGCAAAATGTTCCTGACGACTGTTTTTATATATTATGTGATGTCTCGTGGCTTCAGGAAAAAAAAAAAATTTTCTTCATTTGAAAGCCAACATGCCGATAACCATGCAAGGACTGCTAAGCCAGCCTCAATGTGTTGCAGTTATCAGGACACTTCATTGTAATTCAAATCATCTATTTTCTCTCTTTTTTAGTGAGGACATAGATATTCAATTTGTGTCGGCACTCTGCTGTGCAATGCCAAGAATCTCAACTCTTTTTCTCAAGTGAGACAGGCTACAGACATACTGGTACTAGTCGAGATGACACCGCCCACTGGGCACAGATGTCAATTCAACGTCTATTCCACATTGGTTCAACTTAATTTCATTGAAATCTGTGCCCAATGGGCGGTGTCAATACGTTGACTCAATACGTTGATTCAAATAGTGTGTGCCCAGAGTGGCAAACAATAAGGTTTTACATTTCATGATAAGCACATTGAGTCAACCTACAGGCATGTTAGTCTGCTCTGTAATTTTCTAGTGGCTACCAGAGTATATAAAGCCATTAATTGTGTACCACTCACATGTCTTGCTGGCTGTCACATAGCTAATGCTGTGGCATTGCACTCCATGCAAGCTAACATTTGTTTTTACACATGATTTCTGTGACAGCCCAGGCTGTCTGACACTGAGGGGGTATACTTTATGGATTGGTGCACATTGTGATTCCAGTGAGGTAAAGTGTATTGCTATGGTACACAGTACCATACCTCAACTAAGTATGCCAAATTACCACAGCTCAACTTGAGTATAGGGTATGTGGATTTCAATTAACAAGATGTTGAATGAAAGATTAATAATTTGGACGTTGAATGTGCCAATTGGTTGATTGATTGGTCCGAGAGGCTTGCCTGGCTTTTCAAAATGTTTTTATTTTGCTGTTGTGAGATTGTCATGTCTGGTTTGCTATAATGTGTCTAGTAAAAGAACACAGCAATACAGAAATCTAAGGATCAGACTTCTTAGACCAGTCTCTGAGTTACAAACCTCATGAAACCTGAAGGCACTCTAACAAAAGCCTTTGAGTGTGTGTGTGTGCGGATATTAAATTAAACACATTGTTTTGCCAACTGGAAGGGATTGAGCACGCACCCCTGGGGGGCTCCAGTGTTGAGGATCAGCGTGCAGATGTGTTGCTGCCTACACACTACCTGGGGCCGGCCTGACAGGAAGTCCAGGATACAGATGCAGAGGGAGGTGTTTAGTCCCAGGATCCTTAGCTTAGTGATGAGCTTTGAGGGTACTATGGTGTTGAACGCTGAGCTGTAGTCAATGAATAGCATTCTCACATAGGTGTTCCTTTTTCCCAGATGGGAAAGGGCAGTGTGGAGTGCAATAGAGCTGGCATCATCTGTGGATCTGTTTGGGTGGTATGCAAATTGGAGTGGGTCTAGGGTTTCTGGGATAATGGTGTTGATGTGAGCCATTACCAGTCTTTCAAAGCACTTCATCGCTATGGTCGTGAGTGCTACGGGTCTGTAGTCATTTAGGCAGATTGCATTTGTGTTCTTGGGCACAGGAACTATGGTTGTCTGCTTGAAACATGTTGGTATTACAGACTCAATCAGGGACATGTTGAAAATGTCAGTGAAGACACCTGCCAGTTGGTCAGCACATGCCCGGAGCACATGTCCTGGCAATCCGTCTGGCCCCGCAGCCTTGTGTATGTTGACCTGTAGTCATTCCGGGTTGGAGCGAGCGGTCGCATCTGCACTCGGTCCGCAGGTAGTATTACATTTCATTACATTTCATTATAGTACAACGGTTTGATTTGTCTAATCTTAGCAATTTTTCTTCTTAGCTAGCTACATAGCCGTCTTTGTATCATAGATAATTGCGTAATTATCGTATTTCGTCGTTCTAACGCAGTCTACACCGCCCTGCAGCTAGCTAGCTAGCTAACGTCTACCGTTAGCTAGTCCACCGTCTACCGATTAGCAGCACAACTTACACTCAACTGAACGACTTGATTAGTGTAGTGTTAGCTAGCTACATAGTTGTCTTTGCTGTCTTCGTATCCAAGATAATTGTGTAGTTTAGAGTGTGTAGTTTTAGAGTGATTATCTTAATTTACCGAGGTTAGCTAGCCAGCTATTCGTCGTCCTTAACGTAACAGAACTTCCGCACTCAACAATCCGGTCGCATTTCGCTTCGCTCCACAGGTAGTATCACATTTTTCATTTCATTACAGTACAACGGCTTGATTTGTTTGATCGTAGCTAGCTACATAGCTAGCTACATAGCCGTCTTTGTATCAAAGATAATTGTGTAGTCTAGAGCGATTTCCTAGGTTAGCTAGCCAGCTATTGTCGTTCTTTTAACGCAACGTAACGTAATCAACACTGCTAGCTAGCCAGCTAGCCCCGAATAGCAGCACAGTAGAAACTATTACACTCAACGGAACGACTTGATTAGTGTAGTGTCAACAACGCAGCCTCTGCCAGCTAGCCTACTTCAGCAGTACTGTATCATTTTAATCATTTTAGTCAATAAGATTCTTGCTACGTAAGCTTAACTTTCTGAACACTCGAGACGTGTAGTCCACTTGTCATTCCAATCTCCTTTGCATTAGCGTAGCCTCTTGTGTAGCCTGTCAACTATGTGTCTGTCTATCCCTGTTCTCTCCTCTCTGCACAGACCATACAAACGCTCCACACCGCGTGGCCGCGGCCACCCTAATCTGGTGGTCCCAGCGCGCACGACCCACGTGGAGTTCCAGGTCTCCGGTAGCCTCTGGAACTGCCGATCTGCGGCCAACAAGGCAGAGTTCATCTCAGCCTATGCCTCCCTCCAGTCCCTCGACTTCTTGGCACTGACGGAAACATGGATCACCACAGACAACACTGCTACTCCTACTGCTCTCTCTTCGTCTGCCCACGTGTTCTCGCACACCCCGAGAGCTTCTGGTCAGCGGGGTGGTGGCACCGGGATCCTCATCTCTCCCAAGTGGTCATTCTCTCTTTCTCCCCTTACCCATCTGTCTATCGCCTCCTTTGAATTCCATGCTGTCACAGTTACCAGCCCTTTCAAGCTTAACATCCTTATCATTTATCGCCCTCCAGGTTCCCTCGGAGAGTTCATCAATGAGCTTGATGCCTTGATAAGCTCCTTTCCTGAGGACGGCTCACCTCTCACAGTTCTGGGCGACTTTAACCTCCCCACGTCTACCTTTGACTCATTCCTCTCTGCCTCCTTCTTTCCACTCCTCTCCTCTTTTGACCTCACCCTCTCACCTTCCCCCCTACTCACAAGGCAGGAAATACGCTCGACCTCATCTTTACTAGATGCTGTTCTTCCACTAACCTCGTTGCAACTCCCCTCCAAGTCTCCGACCACTACCTTGTATCCTTTTCCCTCTCGCTCTCATCCAACACTTCCCACACTGCCCCTACTCGGATGGTATCGCGCCGTCCCAACCTTCGCTCTCTCTCCCCGCTACTCTCTCCTCTTCCATCCTATCATCTCTTCCCTCTGCTCAAACCTTCTCCAACCTATCTCCTGATTCTGACTCCTCAACCCTCCTCTCCTCCCTTTCTGCATCCTTTGACTCTCTATGTCCCCTATCCTCCAGGCCGGCTCGGTCCTCCCCTCCCGCTCCGTGGCTCGACGACTCATTGCGAGCTCACAGAACAGGGCTCCGGGCAGCCGAGCGGAAATGGAGGAAAACTCGCCTCCCTGCGGACCTGACATCCTTTCACTCCCTCCTCTCTACATTTTCCTCTTCTCTCTCTGCTGCTAAAGCCACTTTCTACCACTCTAAATTCCAAGCATCTGCCTCTAACCCTAGGAAGCTCTTTGCAACCTTCTCCTCCCTCCTGAATCCTCCTCCCCCCCCCTCCTCCCTCTCTGCAGATGACTTCGTCAACCATTTTGAAAAGAAGGTCGACGACATCCGATCCTCGTTTGCTAAGTCAAACGACACCGCTGGTTCTGCTCACACTGCCCTACCCTGTGCTCTGACCTCTTTCTCCCCTCTCTCTCCAGATGAAATCTCGCGTCTTGTGACGGCCGGCCGCCCAACAACCTGCCCGCTTGACCCTATCCCCTCCTCTCTTCTCCAGACCATTTCCGGAGACCTTCTCCCTTACCTCACCTCGCTCATCAACTCATCCTTGACCGCTGGCTACGTCCCTTCCGTCTTCAAGAGAGCGAGAGTTGCACCCCTTCTGAAAAAACCTACACTCGATCCCTCCGATGTCAACAACTACAGACCAGTATCCCTTCTTTCTTTTCTCTCCAAAACTCTTGAACGTGCCGTCCTTGGCCAGCTCTCCCGCTATCTCTCTCAGAATGACCTTCTTGATCCAAATCAGTCAGGTTTCAAGACTAGTCATTCAACTGAGACTGCTCTTCTCTGTATCACGGAGGCGCTCCGCACTGCTAAAGCTAACTCTCTCCTCTACTCTCATCCTTCTAGACCTATCGGCTGCCTTCGATACTGTGAACCATCAGATCCTCCTCTCCACCCTCTCCGAGTTGGGCATCTCCGGCGCGGCCCACGCTTGGATTGCGTCCTACCTGACAGGTCGCTCCTACCAGGTGGCGTGGCGAGAATCCGTCTCCACACCACGTGCTCTCACCACTGGTGTCCCCCAGGGCTCTGTTCTAGGCCCTCTCCTATTCTCGCTATACACCAAGTCACTTGGCTCTGTCATAACCTCACATGGTCTCTCCTATCATTGCTATGCAGACGACACACAATTAATCTTCTCCTTTCCCCCTTCTGATGACCAGGTGGCGAATCGCATCTCTGCATGTCTGGCAGGCATATCAGTGTGGATGACGGATCACCACCTCAAGCTGAACCTCGGCAAGACGGAGCTGCTCTTCCTCCCGGGGAAGGACTGCCCGTTCCATGATCTCGCCATCACGGTTGACAACTCCATTGTGTCCTCCTCCCAGAGCGCTAAGAACCTTGGCGTGATCCTGGACAACACCCTGTCGTTCTCAACTAACATCAAGGCGGTGGCCCGTTCCTGTAGGTTCATGCTCTACAACATCCGCAGAGTACGACCCTGCCTCACACACAGGAAGCGGCGCAGGTCCTAATCCAGGCACTTGTCATCTCCCGTCTGGATTACTGCAACTCGCTGTTGGCTGGGCTCCCTGCCTGTGCCATTAAACCCCTACAACTCATCCAGAACGCCGCAGCCCGTCTGGTGTTCAACCTTCCCAAGTTCTCTCACGTCACCCCGCTCCTCCGCTCTCTCCACTGGCTTCCAGTTGAAGCTCGCATCCGCTACAAGACCATGGTGCTTGCCTACGGAGCTGTGAGGGGAACGGCACCTCAGTACCTCCAGGCTCTGATCAGGCCCTACACCCAAACAAGGGCACTGCGTTCATCCACCTCTGGCCTGCTCGCCTCCCTACCACTGAGGAAGTACAGTTCCCGCTCAGCCCAGTCAAAACTGTTCGCTGCTCTGGCCCCCCAATGGTGGAACAAACTCCCTCACGACGCCAGGACAGCGGAGTCCATCACCACCTTCCGGAGACACCTGAAACCCCACCTCTTTAAGGAATACCTAGGATAGGATAAAGTAATCCCTCTCACCCCCTCCCCCCCTTAAAAGATTTAGATGCACTACTGTTCCACTGGATGTCATAAGGTGAATGCACCAATTTGTAAGTCGCTCTGGATAAGAGCGTCTGCTAAATGACTTAAATGTAAAATGTAAATGTTTAAAGGTCTTACTCACGTTGGCTACGGAGAGCGTGATCACACAGTCGTCTGGAACAGCTGATGCTCTCATGCATGCCTCAGTGTTGCTTGCCTCAAAGCGAGCATAGAATTGATTTAGCTCATCTGGTAGGCTCGTGTCACTGGGCAGCTCACGGCTGTGCTTCCCTTTGTAGTCTGTAATAGTTCACAAGCCCTGCCACATAAGACGAGCGTCGAAGGCGGTGTAGTATGATTCAATCTTAGCCCTGTATTGACGCTTTGCCTGTTCGATGGTTCGTTGCAGGGCATAGCAGGATTTTTTGTAAGCTTCCGGGTTAGAGTCCCGCACCTTGAAAGCGGCAGCTCTACCCTTTAGCTCAGTACGAATGTTGCCTGTAATCCATGGCTTCTGGTTGGGGTATGTATGTACAGTCACTGTGGGGACGACGTCCTCGATGCACTTATTGATAAAGCCAGTGACTGATGTGGTGTACTCCTCAATGCCATTGGAAGAATCCCGGCACATGTTCCAGTCTGTGAGAGCAAAACACTCCTGTAGTTTAGCATCTGCTTCATCTGACCGCTTTTTTTATAGACCGAGTCACTGGTGCTTCCTGCTTGAATTTTTGCTTGTAAGCAGGAATCAGGAGGATAGAGTTGTGGTCGGATTTACCAAATGGATGGCGAGGGAGAGCTTTGTACATGTCTCTGTGTGTGGAGTACAGGTGATCTAGAATTTTTATCCCTGGTTGCACATTTAACATGTTCATAAAAATTTGGTAGAACTAGTTTCCCTGCATTAAAGTCTCCGGCCACTAGGAGCACCGCCTCTGGGTGAGTGGTTTCCTGTTTGCTTATTTCCTTATACTGCTGACTGAGTGCGGTCTTAGTGCCAGCATCTGTCTGTGGTGGTAAATAAACTGCCACGAAGAGTACAGCAGAAAACTATCTAGGCAAGTAGTGTGGCCTGCAATTTATCACAATATACTCCTCAGATTTCGTGCACCAGCTGTTGTTTACAAATATGCACATACCGCACCCCCCCCCCCCCCGCCCCCTCGTCTTACCGGAGAGTGCTGTTCTATCTTGCCAGTGCAGCGTATCAATGTCGTCATTCATCCACGATTTCGTGAAACATAGGTTATTACAGTTTTTGATGTCCCATTGGTAGGATATTCGTGATCGTACCTCGTCTAATTTATTGTCCAATGATTGCACGTTGGCATGTAATATTGACGCTAACGGCAGCTTTCCCACTCACCTTCTGCGGGTCCTCACGAGGCATCCTGCTCTGTGTCCCCTGTACCTGCGTTTCTTCCTCTTGCAAATAACGGGGATGTTGGGCCTGTCAGGTGTTTGGAGAATGTCCTGTGCATCTTGCTTGTTGAAGAAAAAATCTTTGTCTAATCCGAGGTGAGTGATCGCTGTCCTGATATCCAGAAGCTCTTTTTTACCGTAAGATACGGTTGCAGAAACATTATGTACAAAATAAGTTACAAATATCGCGAAAAAAAAACGTTATAGCACAAAACTGCTGCCATTTCTTCCGGCGCCATTTACAAAAAAATTATAATAATACATGGTATTGGGTTTCTGCATGCTGTGTGCACTGCAGATGGCTGTGTGTTCTCTTTCAGTTGTATTTTCACTGGCTCTGTGTTGAGCAAGCCATGTTCTCCAAATGCTTCATGAACCTCGATGCGTTTCACCAGGCCCATCTCGGCCTGAGTAAGTTTTTCACACTCTGTCCCTGAACAACGTAGAGTTGGAGTATACCCCTGGCTATGGGTCAATAAAAATAAAAATAAACTTTTTTTGCTGTCTGGTATGCTTAATATAAGGCATTTGAATTTATTTATATTTTTACTTTTGATACTTAAGAACATTTTAGCAATTCCAATTACTTTTGAAACTTAAGTATTTTTAAAACCAAATACTTTTAGACTTTTACTCAAGTAGTATTTTACTGGGCGGCTATTACTTTTCCTTGAGGTATTTTCTATTGAGGTATCTTTATTTTTACTCAAGTATGACAATTGAGTACTTTTTTCCACCACTGGACGTGGCTGGGTTTTATAGCATTCCTTTCACATTACCCGTCATTTTAGACAAGTGTGTCTGGGTAAGCGTCATCTAACATTAATAAAATATTTTTATCTGGACACTTTCTGTTTACTTGGAATTGTTCCTTGTTGTAGGCTACTACTTTTACCACTTTTAGTCTTTCTATTTACGACACTACTCACTGTTTAGCGCATTACCTCAAATGTGAATACTTAAGGAGATGGGTGGGGCTGGCCTAAGAGGATGTGAACAGTGCTGAATGGGTGTAGACAAAGGAGAGCTCTCCAGTAGGCCCCAATTATTCAAAGGCCATTTTCTCAAAAGTAAGTTTACAACATTAACTTTCAAAGCAGAATTACTTTCCCATTGTTCCTCAAATGCAGTGTATGATATACCATTTTGTAGCTCTAAGTCTCTACTTTTATCCCCTGTAAATAACAATAACAGATAAATAATTTCATATTTTGCCACATAAGACCGATTTGAGACGGTCAGTCACATACTGTATACTGGGAAGGAGAAGTGTTTTTATGTGTACGCTTGAAAATGCCTTTAATAATTCAACTGGCCCCCGGGACAGCACAGAGTAATGGTAGATGGCTGCAAAGTTCTCTCTATAATGAGCATATCAAATGTCACTTCACACATTAAACTAGTGTCTGCTCCAGTGTCAATTTTACATTTTACAGGTGTTGCATCAATGACAAATTGCACTGTCCATTGGTCATCACTCCTATCGGCATGGCTAACTAATCCCCAAAAATATGACGCCTGGTCTTAATATTCTGTAATTTCACGAACCAATTTTGTATGACACATTCTTTCCCAATGTCCTGTTTTCTGACACTTGGACATCTTTCCTGCTTTTTATGTTGCATTTTCCCACACCGGCTGCATTGTCCTTCTGTACGCTCCGTGTCCCTTGAATCTCTGTTCTCATTGTGTTTTATGCTCCATTTGACATTCTTCTTGTGCCCCCACGCAATCTTCTGCACAGTGCACGCAGCTTCTCCCTGCTGGCTTACTTGCATGTTAACTTCCTCTGACTGACGGACTGTTTATATAGTAGTTGCTAATGTGAGATCTGCCATCAACTGCAGTTTGCGAGACAATCCTTTATCCAGTATGCCCATGACAATTCTGTCCCGAATATGCTCGTCTCTATTTGCACCGAAGTCTAACTGTTGTGAAAGCTCGTAAAGGGCTGATAAGTAAGTCTGCCTTTTCCTGAGGTGGCTGTACTCATTGATAAAAACAGGCATGTTTGTGAATAACATTCCGCTTGGGAAAAAAGCTTTTATTATATTTCGTCATGACAATATGAAAGTCTACTTTCTCATCCTCTGATGCAAAGGTGAACGATTTGAAAACGTTCTCTGCTTCACCGCCCATGGCATATGAGTGAACTGACCTGAACATTGCCATCTTCCTGATACTGAATCTCATTAAACATTGTTTCCAATCCATCCATTCCGTTGTTTTATCAAAGCTAAAGTTTTGCAATCGGTCAAACTTCACTATAGTCTACTTTCTTAGTAGGATGTGAGCCTGTCATCCCACTTCTGACATCATGTAATATAAGATCAATGTCCAGTCAGAGGAGTACCTTTCTAGGTAACTTGTTTTTTTGCATGTAATCAGAATGCCTCAAGAGAACTGCCTTACGTATCGCTGAAAGACATCCTGTATCACTATCATGCATACCATGACAACCAGGACATCCTATCCAACTACAGGCCCAACCTCCCCTTCCTATCAAAATCAAATCAAATCAAATTGTATTAGTCACATGCGCCGAATACAACAGGTATACCTTACAGTAAAATGCTTACTTACGAGCCCCTAACCGACAGTGCAGTTTAAAAAAATAAGAATAAGACTAAGAGATAAAAGTAACAAATAATTAAAGAGGAGAAGTAAACAATAACAATATATACAGGGGGGTGCCGGTACAGAGTCAATGTGCAGGGGCACCGGTTAGTTGAGGTAGTATGTACATATAGGTAGAGTTAATTAAAGTGACTATGCATAGATGACAACAGAGAGTGGCAGTGGTGTGGAGAGGGGAAGGGGGGGCAATGTGAATATTCTGGGTAGCCATTTGACTAGAAGTTCAGGAGTCATGGCTTGGAGGTAGAAGCTGTTTAGAAGCCTCTTGGACTGGAAAGTACTGGAGAAAGTGTTTGCAAACCAGCTTCAATCCCATCTGTCTTCCCATCAGCTGTGCTACATTTTCCAGTCTGGCTTTGTGCCCTTGCACATCAGTAAAACAGCTCTTGTGAAAGTTACCAACAACCTACTGATGGCTGCAGATTCTGGATCAACTAGCCTGCCCCTACTCTTAGATATCAGTGCTTCTTTGACACAGTTAATCACAACATCCTTCTGCGGCGCCTCAGACAGCACACTGCAGTCCCTCGAACTGCTCTTTAACTGGTTCTCCTCCACCTCTCCAATAGGAAGCAATACATCATGATTGGAGAGTCTAGATCAGAGGAGTCTGCAGTCACATGCTGTGTCCCTCAGTGCTGGGGCCTATTCTCTTCCTAATCTACATACTCCCTTTCGGCCAAATCCTCAGCGACTATAACTCAGCGACTATAACTTCCACTGCTACCATGACGATATCCAAGTATATATTACTACCAAACTTGACACTATTGTAGCCCCATCAAAACCTGCCTAGATAACATCAGGACATGGATGAAAGAGAACTTTCTCCAGCTGAACAGAAGCAAGACTGAGGCTATGCTCATTAGGACAACAAGCAGGTCACCAGTGCTGGAAAGATCTGTCCTATAATTGATGGTTAAGCCATCCATCTGTCTTGTGTTATCTTCAACCTGGCAGTCAAGTTTGATCCTTCCTTTAACCTTTCTGGCGCAGGGGTCCAGCTAGCGACCCACCTCGACGACATCCAGTGAAATTGCAGAGAGCCAAATTCAAAATACAGAAAACGTCATATTAAACCTTCATGATAATACAATTGTCATATATGATTCTTTAGCTTAGAATCTTGGCAATCTAACCGCATCGTCAGATTTCAAAAAGGCTGCATTCGATTATCTGAGGTCAGTGCCCCACAACAGCATATTATCCAAACAAGCAGAGGCGTCACAAAATCCCAAATAGCGATAAAATAAGTCACTTACCTTTGAAGATCTTCCTCTGATCGCAATCACAAGAGTCCCAGGAACACAATGAATGGTCTATTGTACAATAATTCCTTCTTTATATCCCAAATAGTCCGTTTAGCAGGCGTCATTGAGTTCAGTAATCCACCCGTTCAGAATGCAGACATAGGAGTTCCAAAAGTTAACAGTAAAGTTTATCCAAACAAATCAAACGACATTTCTAATTCATTATTAGGTACTCTAATATCTAAATAAACAATAATATTTCATACTGAGCTAACTATTTTTAATAGGAAAGGAAAAGAACGCAGCGCGCCCCCTCGGTCACGGCCTCAATGAGAATAGTTTTGCCATAGGACTTCCTGAGGATGAACAACTATTCAAATCAAATCAAATGTTATTTGTCACATACACATGGTTAGCAGATGTTAATGCGAGTGTAGCGAAATGCTTGTGCTTCTAGTTCCGACAATGCAGTAATAACCAACGAGTAATCTAGCTAACAATTCCAAAACTACTATCTTATACACATAACTGTAAAGGGATAAAGAATATGTACATAAAGATATATGAATGAGTGATGGTACAGAGCGGCATAGGCAAGATGCAGTAGATGGTATCGAGTACAGTATATACATATGAGATGAGTATGTAAACAAAGTGGCATAGTTTAAAGTGGCTAGTGATACATGTATTACATAAAGATGCAGTAGATGATATAGAGTACAGTATATACGTATACATATGAGATAAATAATGCAGGGTATGTAAACATTATATTAAGTAGCATTGTTTAAAGTGGCTAGTGAAATATTTTACATCAATTCCCATCAATTCCCATTATTAAAGTGGCTGGAGTTGAGTCAGTGTGTTGGCAGCAGCCACTCAATGTTAGTGGTGGCTGTTTAACAGTCTGATAGCCTTGAGATAGAAGCTGTTTTTCAGTCTCTCGGTCCCAGCTTTGATGCACCTGTACTGACCTCGCCTTCTGGATGATAGCGGGGTGAACAGGCAGTGGCTCGGGTGGTTGTTGTCCTTGATGATCTTTATGGCCTTCCTGTGACATCGGGTGGTGTAGGTGTCCTGGAGGGCAGGTAGTTTGCCCCCGGTGATGCGTTGTGCAGACCTCACTACCTTCTGGAGAGCCTTACGGTTGTGGGCGGAGCAGTTGCCGTACCAGGCGGTGATACAGCCCGACAGGATGCTCTCGATTGTGCATCTGTAGAAGTTTGTGAGTGCTTTTGGTGACAAGCCGAATTTCGTCACCCTCCTGAGGTTGAAGAGGCGCTGCTGCGCCTTCTTCACGATGCTGTCTGTGTGGGTGGACCAAATCAGTTTGTCTGTGATGTGTACGCCGAGGAACTTAAAACTTACTACCCTCTCCACTACTGTTCCATCGATGTGGATAGGGGGGTGTTCCCTCTGCTGTTTCCTGAAGTCCACAATCATCTCCTTAGTTTTGTTGACGTTGAGTGTGAGGTTATTTTCCTGACACCACACTCCGAGGGCCCTCACCTTCTCCCTGTAGGCCGTCTCGTCGTTGTTGGTAATCAAGCCTACCACTGTTGTGTCGTCCGCAAACTTGATGATTGAGTTGGAGGCGTGCATGGCCACGCAGTCGTGGGTGAACAGGGAGTACAGGGGAGGGCTCAGAACGCACCGTTGTGGGGCCCCAGTGTTGAGGATCAGCGAGGTGGAGATGTTGTTACCTACCCTCACCACCTGGGGGCGGCCCGTCAGGAAGTCCAGTACCTAGTTGCACAGGGCGGGGTCAAGACCCAGGGTCTCGAGCTTGATGACGAGTTTGGAGGGTACTATGGTGTTAAATGCTGAGCTGTAGTCGATGAACAGCATTCTCACATAGGTATTCCTCTTGTCCAGATGGGTTAGGGCAGTGTGCAGTGTGGTTGAGATTGCATCGTCTGTGGACCTATTTGGGCGGTAAGCAAATTGGAGTGGGTCTAGGGTGTCAGGTAGGGTGGAGGTGATATGGTCCTTGACTAGTCTCTCAAAGCACTTCATGATGACGGAAGTGAGTGCTACGGGGCGGTAGTCGTTTAGCTCAGTTACCTTAGCTTTCTTGGGAACAGGAACAATGGTGGCCCTCTTGAAGCAAGTGGGAACAGCAGACTCTGATAGGGATTGATTGAATATGTCCGTAAACACACCAGCCAGCTGGTCTGCGCATGCTCTGAGGGCGCGGCTGGGGATGCCGTCTGGGCCTGCAGCCTTGCGAGGGTTAACACGTTTAAATGTTTTACTCACCTCGGCTGCAGTGAAGGAGAGGCCGCATGTTTTGGTTGAGGGCCATGTCAGTGGCACTGTATTGTCCTCAAAGCGGGCAAAAAAGTTATTTAGTCTGCCTGGGAGCAAGACATCCTGGTCTGTGACTGGGCTGGTTTCCTTTTTGTAATCCGTGATTGACTGTAGACCCTGCCACATACCTCTTGTGTCTGAGCCGTTGAATTGCAACTCTACTTTGTCTCTATACCGACGCTTAGCTTGTTTGATTGCCTTGCGGAGGGAATAGCTACGCAGTTTGTATTCGGTCATGTTTCCGGTCACCTTGCCCTGATTAAAAGCAGTTTCACGCGAATGCTGCCATCAATCCACGGTTTCTGGTTTGGGAATGTTTTAATTGTTGCTATGGGAACGACATATTTAACGCACGTTCTAATGAACTCGCTCACCGAATCAGCGTTTTCGTCAATGTTGTTGTTTGACGCAATACGGAACATATCCCAGTCCACGTGATGGAAGCAGTCTTGGAGCATGGAATCAGATTGGTCGGACCAGCGTTGAACAGACCTCAGCGTGGGAGCTTCTTGTTTTAGCTTTTGTCTGTAGGCAGGGAGCAACAAAATGGAGTCGTGGTCAGCTTTTCCGAAAGGAGAGCGGGGGAGGGCCTTATATGCATCGCGGAAGTTAGAATAGCAATGATCCAAGGTTTTACCAGCCCTTGTTGCGCAATCGATATGCTGATACAATTTAGGGAGTCTTGTTTTCAGATTAGCTTTGTTAAAATCTCCAGCTACAATGAATGCAGCCTCAGGATATGTGGATTCCAGTTTGCAAAGAGTCAAATAAAGTTCGTTCAGAGCCATTGAGTAACAGGCAGTTTTCTTTGGACACCTCAGTCATCCAAAATTCTGAATACTGCCCCCTATCCCTAACAAGTTTTAATGCCCATATAAAACAATTTTTCCATCTAAGAAATATTGCCTGGCTCAAACCATCACTCTCCCAGCCAGACGCAGAGAAACTCGTCCACGCCTTCATCTTCTTTCGGATCGACTATGGCAATGCTCTGTTCGGGGCCAAATCACTTCAGAGGCTACAACTTCTCTAGAATAGTGCTGCCAGAGTCCTGACCAGAACCAAGAAGTCAGCCCATAACACCCCCATCCTTGCTGAACCAGTCACTTATAGGATAGACTTTTAAATCCTCTTCCTAGCGTTTAAAGCCTTGAATGGATTGAGTCCCACCTACATCAGTTACCATATTCCTATCAATGAACCACCTCGCACTCTCTGCTCCACCAACTCACCAATGCTTCAAATCCCCAAGACATGTCTCCATACTATGTGGTACCGAGCCTTCTGCTGCCTTGCGCCTTGCCTATGGAATGCACTCCCTGACCATCGGAGTGCAGCTCCATGAATAGGAACTTTCGCATAGTCCTAATATGGAAAGTCCTTTAGGCAACCAGCCTACTATTGTTATTTCCTGCCTTGATTCTAAATGTATTGTATTTTTTCAATATAATTTTGTAAAATAGAATCAATTTTTTTGAGGTTTGAGATGTGTGCTATACAAATTACATGTATTATTTGTATTATTACTTACTGTAGAATTCTGTAGTAAACTTTAGTATACTGTAGAATAGGATACTGCACAATGTGGTATCCCTCAATCATTTATAGTACTTACAGTACAATAGAATTGAGAAGTATAATGTAGTAGTAAATGTTACAGTATACTACAGACCACAAAAACACTACAGTAAATACTATGTTAATGTCCGCAAACACACTACAGTCCACAAAAACACTACAGTAATTACTATAGTGTATTATACTACAGTATTTAATTTGCATATACCCTGCCCATTCCCCTACCCATATCCCAATTTGTGCCACCCATAAGTGAGAAACATAAATGCAGAGTATAGACCCTATATGTTGTTCCCTATAGGTTATAGAAAATAGCAGAATATCTGAATCATCCGTTCAGGCCTCTGAGTATCTTGTCCAGTAGGTTTCTTCAGGTTGAAAGCCCCCACTGCTATACTGAAGATAATACAACAAAAACACTATAGTGAATACTACAGTAGTGTCCATAAAAAAATATATGAATGACTATAGTTCAAACACTGAACAAAAATATAAAAGCAACATGCAACTATTTCAAAGATTGTACTGAGTTACAGTTCATGTAAGGATATCAGTCAATTTAAATAAATAAATGAGGCCCTAATCTATTGATTTCGCATGACTGGGAATACAGATATGCATCAGTTGGTAACAGATATCAACAACAAAAATGGTAGGGGTGTGGATCAGAAAACCAGTCGGTATCTGGTGTGACACCACCATTTGCATGATGCAGCGCGACACACCTCCTTCACATAGAGTTGATCAGGTTGTTGATTGTGGCCTGTGGAATGTTGTCACACTCCTCCTCAATCGCTGAATCCTCTTTAATGGCTGTGTGAAGTTGCTATATTTTGGCGGGAATTGAAACATGCTGTAGTACACGTGCTGTCATTCACATACATGCTCAATTGATAAGATGTCTGGTGAGTATGCAGGCCATGGAAGAACTGGGACATTTTTAGCTTCCCAGGAATTGTGTACAAATCCTTGCAACATGGGGCCGTGCATTATCATGCTGAAACATGAGGTGATGGCAGCGGATCAATGGGCCTCAGGATCTCATCACAGTATATCTGTGCATTCAAATTGCCATCGATAAAATGCAGTTGTGTTCATTGTCCATAGTTTATGCCTGCCCATATGACCGCTCTGTTCACAACATTGACATAAGAAAACCGCTCGCTCACACAACGCCATACACGCTGTCTGTGTCTGCCATCTGGTTGGTACAGTTGAAACCGGGATACATCCATGAAGAGCACACTTCTCCAGCGTATCAGTGGCCATCCAAGGTCAGGTCAAGACCCTGGTGAGGACGACAAGCATGCAGATGATCTTCCCAGAGACGATTTCTGACACAAATCCACAGTTTCATCAGCTGTCCGGGTAGCTGGTCTCAGACGATCCTGCAGGTAAGGAAGCTGGGTGTGGAGGTCCTGATCTAGCGTGGTTACACCTGGTCTGCGGTTGTGATGCTGTTTATACTTACTGCCAAATTCTCTAAAATTGGAATGGAGGCGGCTTATGGTAGAGAAATGCACATTAAACTATCTGGCAAAAGCTCTGGTGGACATTCCTGCAGTTAGCATGCCAATTGCATGCTCCCTCAAAACATGAGACATCTGTGGCATTGGGTTGTGTGACAAAACCACACATTTTAGAGTGGTCTTTTATTGTCCCCAACTAAAAGTCCAGTCTGCAAAAACACTACAGTGAATACTACAGTAAAGTCCACAAAGTATTTTTTTCATGAAGGAAGTCATTCATGAGGTTCTGTGCTGCCATGGTGATTTATGTCTTTAGCTCCCACAAGCATTTAATCTTAGACAGAGAAGTAAACAGGTTTTATCTGCACACTGTGTCCAGCCACTAAGTGTTCTGAGCTTATTTCTCTGGGTGACTAAAATGCAGTCTGATAGCAACGATCCCCATGTGTTAGTTGTGCTGCTGCCACATAAGTCACTGGTCTGACGTTAGCCACTGTGCACAATCAATTGATTAATTATTAAGGCATGTTTGCTCCTGCTTGTGTCACAGCCTTATCAATATTAACAGGGTGTGTGTGTGTGGGGGGGGGCAGCTTCACATCTGTTTCTTAATTATTATTGTCTGCTTTGCATGCTGACTCACAGACAGCGAACAGAGGGCATTGGAAAAATCCTATTTCCTTGCCTATCACAGAAACATGTAACCTTTAAGACACTACTTGTTGACTTACGTAAGATATATATAGGACCATTTAGATACAACAGTCTTTGTGTTTTATATGCGATACACACTGACATGTGCTCATGCACTCTTATCAAGTTGAATTAGGGAGTCTGTTTCTTGTGAGGTAGTCGTTTTTTGGGAACACGCAAATGAGTGTGCAATTTATTTACATGCGGAGTGATTAGTGCTAGCAATGACATCGCACATGTATACTGAGGGGTTCATAGGTGTGTATTAGTGCTAGCAATCACATCGCACATGTATACTGAGAGGTCCATAGGTGTGTATTAGTGCTAGCAATAACATTGCACATGTATACTAAGAGGTCCATAGGTGTGTATTAGTGCTAGAAATAACATCGCACATGTATACTGGGGGGTCCATAGATGTGTATTAGTGCTAGAAATAACATCGCACATGTATACTGAGAGATCCATAGGTGTGTATTAGTGCTAGCAATAACATTGCACATGTATACTGAGAGGTCCATAGGTGTGTATTAGTGCTAGAAATAACATCACACATGTATACTGGGGGGTTCATAGGTGTGTATTAGTGCTAGCAATAACATCGCACGTGTATACTGGGGGGTCCATAGGTGTGTATTAGTGCTAGCAATAACATTGCACGTGTATACTGGGGGGTCCATAGGTGTGTATCAGTGCTAGCAATAACATTGCACGTGTATACTGAGAGGTCCATAGGTATGTATTAGTGCTAGCAATAACATTGCACATGTATACTGGGGGGTCCATAGGTGTGTATTAGTGCTAGCAATAACATTGCACATGTATACTGAGGGGTCCATAGGTGTGTATTAGTGCTAGCAATAACATTGCGCATGTATACTGAGAGGTCCATAGGTGTGTATTAGTGCTAGAAATAACATCGCACATGTGTACTGAGAGGTCCATAGGTGTGTATTAGTGCTAGCAATCACATCGCACATGTATACTGGGGGGTCCATAGGTGTGTATTAGTGCTAGCAATAACATCGCACGTGTATACTGGGGGGTCCATAGGTGTGTATCAGTGCTAGCAATAACATTGCACGTGTATACTGAGAGGTCCATAGGTATGTATTAGTGCTAGCAATAACATTGCACATGTATACTGGGGGGTCCATAGGTGTGTATTAGTGCTAGCAATAACATTGCACATGTATACTGAGGGGTCCATAGGTGTGTATTAGTGCTAGCAATAACATTGCGCATGTATACTGAGAGGTCCATAGGTGTGTATTAGTGCTAGAAATAACATCGCACATGTGTACTGAGAGGTCCATAGGTGTGTATTAGTGCTAGCAATCACATCGCACATGTATACTGGGGGGTCCATAGGTGTGTATTAGTGCTAGCAATAACATCGCACATGTATACTGGGGGGTCCATAGGTGTGTATTAGTGCTAGCAATAACATAGCACATGTATACTGGGGGGTCCATAGGTGTGTATTAGTGCTAGCAATAACATTGCACGTGTATACTGGGGGGTCCATAGGTGTGTATTAGTGCTAGCAATAACATTGCACGTGTATACTGAGAGGTCCATAGGTGTGTATTAGTGCTAGCAATAACATTGCAAATGTATACTGAGGGGTCCATATGTGTGTATTAGTGCTGGCAATGACATCGCACATGTATACTGAGAGGTCCAAATGTGTGTATTAGTGCTAGCAATGACATCGCACATGTATACTGAGGGGTCCATATGTGTGTATTAGTGCTAGCAATCACATCGCACATGTATACTGAGAGGTCCATATGTGTGTATTAGTGCTAGCAATGACATCACACATGTATACTGAGAGGTCCAAATGTGTGTATTAGTGCTAGCAATGACATCGCACATGTATACTGAGAGGTCCATATGTGTGTATTAGTGCTAGGAATGACATCGCACATGTATACTGAGGGGTCCATATGTGTGTATTAGTGCTAGCAATGACATCGCACATGTATACTGAGAGGTCCATATGTGTGTATTAGTGCTAGCAATGACATCGCACATGTATACTGAGGGGTCCATATGTGTGTATTAGTGCTAGCAATCACATCGCACATGTATACTGAGAGGTCCATATGTGTGTATTAGTGCTAGCAATGACATCGCACATGCATACTGAGAGGTCCATATGTGTGTATTAGTGCTAGGAATGACATCGCACATGTATACTGAGGGGTCCATATGTGTGTATTAGTGCTAGCAATGACATCGCACATGTATACTGAGAGGTCCATATGTGTGTATTAGTGCTAGCAATGACATCGCACATGTATACTGAGGGGTCCATATGTGTGTATTAGTGCTAGCAATCACATCGCACATGTATACTGAGAGGTCCATATGTGTGTATTAGTGCTAGGAATGACATCGCACATGTATACTGAGGGGTCCATATGTGTGTATTAGTGCTAGCAATGACATCGCACATGTATACTGAGTGGTCCATATGTGTGTATTAGTGCTAGCAATCACATCGCACATGTATACTGAGAGGTCCATATGTGTGTATTAGTGCTAGCAATGATATCGCACATATATACTGAGGGGTCCATATGTGTGTATTAGTGCTAGCAATGACATCGCACATGTATACTGAGAGGTCCATATGTGTGTATTAGTGCTAGCAATGACATCGCACATGTATACTGAGAGGTCCATATGTGTGTGTTGATGTGCAGGCTTGAATTCAATAACACCCACGCAGGGTTTCCCACATTGCAGGTTTGATATAAATGATTTATGTTTTCATCTGAAATCTGTCTCTGTTCTATACTAACAACGTCATTTTAAAATACTCTTTCAGAGCTCTTCAGAGCATTTTGATTAGTTTGAATGTGAATATACATTTATTAAATAAACAGAAAAACATGAATGAACGTTTCAGCAAGCTGCCAATATGCATGTGCTTGGCTTTCCACCTTGGATACATTTTAAAATGTGTTTTTATAATCATCAGTCAGGATTAAATATGAAGCTTGTTTGAAGCCTGCGCTTACTTCTTCCTTTTCCTAATTTCTGGCAGCAGAGTTTATTCTTAACTTCTTAATGTAGGGGAATGTTTCTGCTGATAACACAATATGGATGAGCTCCTTCCACTTTCTTCAATCGCACCTTATTTTTACCCTCCTTGTTGATACCTTTGCTTTGAGGTGCCTTTGCTATGGATCAACCCCAAGCAGGAATCCTCTGTCCTTTGTTGTTTACCCACCCCCTCCATTACTCCACAGTTCTCCAACCTGCCAGGTGCATTGTAATCATTGTTTTCATCCTTCTCTCATATTTCTACCTTGTGGACTTCAAGAATTAAACACTAGTATTTCAATGCTTACTTATACAGATATAACGTTGTGTGTATAAACAAATGGTTGTAGTCAAATAAACCTTGCTTTGATGCAACAATAAATGTGTAACACATTGAAATACATCACATTCATGAGTTTAGGAAAAATAAATCAACAAACATTACATACAGTGCATTCGGAAATTATTCATACCACTTGACTTTTTCCAAAGATTGTTACGTTAGAGCCTTAATCTAAAATGGATTAAATTATTATCTACACACAAAACCCCATATTGACGATGTGAAAATCAATTTTGTTTACATTTTTTTGCAAATGTATCAATATAAAAAACAGAAATACCTTATTTAAATAAGTATTCAGACTCTTTGTTATGAGACACGAAATTGAGCTCAGGTGCATCCTGTTTCCATTGATCATCCTTGAGATGTTTCTACAACTTGACTGCTGTCCACCTGTGGTAAATTCAATTGATTGGACATGATTTAGAAAGGAATACACCTGTCCCACAGTTGACAGTGCATATCAGAGCAAAAACCTAGTCATGAGGTTGAAAGAAGCTCCGAGACATGATTGTGTCGAGGCACAGATCTGGGGAAGGGTACAAAAACATTTCTGCAGCATTGAAGGTCCCCAAGAACACAGTGGCCTCCATCATTCTTAAATGGAAGAAATTTGGAACCGCCAAGACTCTGGCCGCCCGGCCAGAGAGTTCCTCTGTGGAGATGGGAGAACCTTCCAGAAGAACAATCATCTCTGCAGCATTCCACCAATCAGGGCTTTATGGTAGAGTGGCCAGACAGACGGAAGCCACTCCTCAGTAAAAGGCACTTGACAGCCCACTTGTAGTTTGCCAAAAGGCACCTAAAGACTCTCAGACCATTAGAAATAAGATTTTATGGTCTGATGAAACCAAGATTGAAATCTTTGGCCTGAATGCCAAGTGTAAAAGTCTGGAGGAAACCTGGCAACATCCCTACGGTGATGCATGGTCGTGGCAGCATCATACTGTGGGGATGTTTTTCAGCGGCAGGGACTGGGAGAGTAGTCAGGATTGAGGCAAAGATGAACAGAGCAAAATACAGAGAGATCCTTGAACCTGCTCCAGAGCACTCAGGACCTCAGACTGGGTCCTTACCAGCAGGACATTGACCCTAAGCACTCAGCCAAAACAACGCAGGAATGACTTCGGGACAAGTCTCTGAATGTCCTTGGCTCAGCTAGAGCCTGGAATTGAACCCGATCGAACATCTCTGGGGAGAACTGAAAATAGCTGTGCAATGACGCTCCCCATCCAACCTGACAGAGCTTGAGAGGATCTGCAGAGAAGAATGGGAGAAACTCCCCAAATACAGGTGTGCCAAGCTTGTAGAGTCATACCCAAGAAGACTCGAGGCTATAATCCTTGCCAAAGGTGTTTCAACAAAGGGTCTGAATACTTATGCAAATGTCATGTTTCAGTTTTATATTTTTAATAAATTTGCAGACATTTATAAAAACCTGTTTTTTTATTTGTCATTATGGGGTATTGTGTGTAGATTGATGTGGGAAAACATATTTATTCCATTTTAGAATAAGGCTGTAAAGTAACAAAATATGGAAAAGGTCAGAATACTTTGCGAATTAAATCACAGGTAAATAATTGCAATGCTTCTTACTTGGGGCTATCTTCTTCATATCCTTTAACTTAAGCCAGCCAACCTTGCTCCCAATTCTATGCTTCATATACTGTCAAATTATGTTTTTTTTACAGATCTCTGAAACAAGAAGCTGCTGTGCCTTATTATCAGAGCACATGTTTCACCACCATGAGCAGTTAGCCTCGAGGTTAGGGCGTTGGGCGAATCCCAGTGGCAACAAGTTGAGAAATGTAGTGCTGTGCCCTTAAGCAAAACACTTAACCCTAATTGCTCCAGGGGCTCCGGACAATGGTGACCCCATTCCCTACGGGTGTCTCAGGGGGAGTTGGGATATGGAAAAAACAAATGTTCAAAACACACTTGCCGAAGTGTGTAACATAACAAATATAAGCAACCCCTAGTGGTTAGAGCCTAGTGGTTAGAGCTTTGGGCCAGTAACCGAAAAGTTTCTAGATCGAACCCCCGAACTGACAAGGTAAACATCTGGCAGTTAACCCACTGTTCCTAGGCCGTCATTGTAAATAAGAATTTGTTTTTAACTGACTTGCCTAGTTAAATAAAGGTCAAAAAAATGTATTGTTATTATAATATAATATTATATAATAGAATAAAACAGCACAATGGGCAGCTGCAGCTCTATAAGCAGCAAGCTACAGACCTATACCAAGGCAGCTGCAGCCATAAACAGCACCATGGACAGATACAACCCTATACCAAGGCAGCTGCAGCCATAAACAGCACAATGGACAGATACAGCCCTATACCAAGGCAGCTGCAGCCATAAATAGCACTGTGGACAGATACAGACCTATACCAAGGCACATGCAGCCAAAAAAGCACCATGGACAGATACAGCCCTATACCAAGGCACCTGCAGCCAAAAAAGCACCATGGACAGATACAGACCTATACCAAGGCAGCTGCAGCTTTAAACAGCACCAAGGACAGCTGTAGCTCTATGCCAAGGTAGCTATAGACAGCACTATGTACTGTACAGCTACAGGGCTATATTCTAGCAACCACAGTAAAAAAAAGTACTATGGCAGATACCCAGGCAGCTATTGCCGTAAACATTACTGTGGACAGATACCCAGGCAGCTATTGCCCTAAACATTACTGTGCACAGATACCCAGGCAGCTATTGCCCTAAACAGTACTATGGACAGATACCCAGGCAGCTATTGCCCTAAACATTACTGTGGACAGATACCCAGGCAGCTATTGCCCTAAACATTACTGTGGACAGATACCCAGGCAGCTATTGCCCTAAACATTACAGTGGACAGATACCCAGGCAGCTATTGCCCTAAACAGTACTATGAACAGATACCCAGGCAGCTATTGCCCTAAACATTACTGTGGACAGATACCCAGGCAGCTATTGCCCTAAACAGTACCATGGGCAGCTACAGACCTATATCCAGGGATGAAAACAAACTCTTCCACTTACAAGCTAAAAAGTCCTCCACTGTCATGCTGCTGTGCAGTCAACTTCCATTTTACACTTGACGCAGTATGCCTGCAGAGGATTTGGTGGCATCAGGGCTAGCCCTATCAGCTCTGTGAACTAGAGTGCACTAAAGAAAGTTGACAAATGGCCTTTGATGGAGGCTGATACTAGTGGACTCTCCCCCATGGCTCCCCAGAGTGGCCTGGAGAGCACAGCATTACAGTCAGTGCTGTACATCTCTGCCTACAGCCTGGAGATACATTACCATTGCCATTGGTCTAAACCTACACTGTGAATGAGCAGGAAATAAATTCAACACTCGTCTAATAGATAAATACCCTTTTCACTCCACCATGCAGTATGCATACTAGTGACACTAACTAATATTTAGCTGGATTCATGACTCTTTTTATTTTTGGATCCTCAGCCCTGGGGTCAGGGTAATTGGCAGGTGTGTTCAGCCGCAGTCCTCTGCTCCCTGATGTATCATGGTGGAATACACTAGCTGCAGCGCTGCACTGTACTGTACTCTACTGTGGTGGCAGGCTACTTAGGTCCCTAAGGTTCCTTTAAAATACAGTCAAACATACCAAAGTGTTTGCACACAAGCTAGGAACTGAGAAAACAAACAAGCCAGGAACTGAGAAAACAAACAAGTCGGGTTTCACACTCTAACCCATCCTATGAGGACAAGAGAAGCTAAAGGGCACATTAACACATTAAGCATGGTAGGCTACTTGGTACTTCACTAAGTTTGTCTGTGTTGGTTAGACCAAAGACTTGTGAGGACAAAATTATTTCAGTCGAAGAGGACAAATGTCATAAGTAGTTATTTGGGATCTTAAGAGATGACCAGTGCATTTGCTAGAAGAGTTATATGCAGTCACACTGCATATTTACAAATGTATATTATTTGAATGTTTGTATGAAAAGTTATATTACAGTATGAGAAGCGCAGGCCAAGTTTCCCTCTGCTTCAAGAAACATGCATACCCTCTGAGCTATAGACATACAGTGTAAACATAGATGTGCCTGTCAACAAAGATGACATTGCACATGTAGTGAACCAAAAGTATTCAATAGCGGCCAAATAATAGCAGACAAATTGCTTTTCACACAGAAACACATACCTGTCATTATAAACACTTCAAAACAGTATGTGGGCATGCGTGTGTATTGTATTTCTGTCTTCGTATGGATTGTCTTCACAATGACTTACATGTGTTGTCAGGTCAGCCATCTTACATTCAACGCTCTACAAGTTAACATGACAAACAAACTCTTTTAAAGAGATGTCTTCACAACATCTTACTCTGACATTATTGAAATGGACAACCATACCGTGGCAGTTGCTTTGACCCTGCCTATCTGTAATAATCCATCTGGTTGCTATTGTCCTTTCCCTCAACTAACTAACAGCATTGGTTAAATATAGCAAACTGTTCATTAGCCATTGTCATTACTGTGGTATGTAAACAACCTAATTCCACCATTAGCACTCTTTCTCATTATACACACTGAGCATGATCACACATATTCACAATGGCGTAATGTTGTGTTCTATTCAGAAAGCTAATGAAGACGAGCCCAACCCGACATGCTTTGCGGCTGGGGGGAGCCATGCCAGACACATTATGTCACCGAAGCAGTACTGAGGGGGATTTGGCTTTGTTATCAGTTTTATTTTCTGAAGCAAACCACATGCTGTATATAGGCTTGCATCGCATTTTGAGTGTTCATATTCCAGATTGGATCTGGTTTTAAAGTTTTAAAGTGCCCTTTTTTGCACACATAACCCAGTTTGGAGAGAGCAGCATACATCTGAGTTATTTGTTTAGATTCTGTAGTTTGTAGACTGAGTGCACTCTTCTGGATGTCACTGCAATTAAGGGCTCAGGCTCAGATCTGGATACACTGTTTTAAGGGAATATTTTATTTCTGTTGGCGCCTCAAGAATGTGACTATTCTTATCCAAATCTCTTAAGGGATGAACGGATGCAAAATCATATGTGGAATATGCTCTGTGTTTACTTAAAGAATGTTATTTTATTGAATTTTATATACTATTGTACGTATATATATATATATATATATATATATATATATATATATATATATATATATATATATATATATATATATATGACGTGGGTGCCATGTGAATATTCATCAGCTAAAATAAATGAATATAGAATATATTAGTTGAGATCAAATATTTTAAGGGTTTACATAATCCACATTTAGTGTATTGCTACTGCCTGGGTTGGCCTTTTTTAATATTTCACTTCTCGATAGATTACCCTTTGAACCTAGAGAGTGGTTCCTGATCAGCCATCTCTGCTGTTCAGCAACGCTCTCTCTTTGCATCTGCAAAATGTTAAGCTGTGCAGAACACATCCCAGGACCTGAGGCTCCAGGACCCTGATTCCTCTCTGGTCTGCTCTGCCCCACAATTTTACAGCACCAATCTGTCACTTCCTCTCAGCTGAGGAGGCAGCACAATGGACAGGGCCCAGAGGAACCTCTCTCTCTGCATGCACCCCCATCCAGGGGTCAGGAGAAATGTAGGCTGCCGTGAGGAGTCCATGCCCTGGGTGTCACAGAGATAGTATGCACAACTCACTCCTCTCTCATCCCTCATCCTCTACCTTCAGCTCCACCATTATATTTAATTGAGTTTATTCTGCTCCAAAAGTGATAGCGTGCGAGAGGAAGCAACCAACCTTTCTTTAGGTTTCAGCCACCGGGGAAGGCACGTTCCTCTACCCCAGAGGCCTGGGCAGGACTGGGCAGATGTTTGCGAGAGTTAGGGGATCTGAGGCAGTAGTCTAGGAGGGCTCAAAGAGCCCCTGGTAGATGGCTGGAAACAAGATCAGCTCAACAACAGCTGCTGGGAGGACAAGGAGCAGGTTTACAGGCAGTGTTTTAGCCTTCTAAGCATTCTTCCCTGGTTGCTTGGTGCATTGTATTCATTCATTCATGCATTAATTCCTAACTACACACTGTACAGCTTCTCCATATGCTGTGAAGTTATAGATGCATTGAAGCTGTTTCGGTGAACTCAACGTTGAGAGGAAAGTGTTGGTACACACTGTGCCTTGTTGATAGATACTGTGTCTTCTGGTGTACTCTATAGGGAATACTCAGCATCTGGAGTGCAATCATGTGACTGCTCCCAAACAAGCATAAACTTCCTGGCACAAAGTTTTATTATGAAGGAATTTGTTTTTGTAATAACAATACATAAACACAGAAAAACAATAGGTGCACAGATATGATACCTCAGCTCTACAGTAGTCCCAAGGCACACCACAAACCAATAGCTATTGAATATTGCACACCGGATGTGCACACGTGTCTGTTGCATGACAAGAAACTAATAACGTCCAAATTCCTGTGTGTATAGTCAGGATTTTGACAGCATTGTGCCATACCCAGGCTATATTGAACTTTGAATACTTGAACTTGCCAGATGAGTTGTGCCCGATGAGTTGTTTTAAGGTACTGTAGGTTTGTCAGGGTAATAGAAATCTCAAATTAGGTTACAATTCTGAGAATTCTGCTTGCAAAACTAAGTTTGAAAATGTTAAATCACTTCACTTCACGCTCTCTGTCAAAAAAGGATAGAATGTAGTTTCTGCAGTTCAATTCTTACCTGGTCTCCCCCCTCAACAAACATGCAAAGAGGGAAAGACATAGGAGGACTATCCGTACCAAACTTTAAATTCTATTTCCAGGCACTTGCAATTTATCCCATCCTAAATTGGTTTAGACATCATTCTTCCGCCCCATGGCTGAGTATTTTATTTATTTATCCGTTATTTTACCAGGTAAATTGACTAAAACAGGGGATTATTAGGTGGCCGTGATGGTTTGAGGGCCAGATTGGGAATTTTGCCAGGACACCGGGGTTAACACCCCTACTCTTGCGATAAGTGGCATGGGATCTTTAATGACCTCAGAGAGTATAGCGATATATGGTGTTTCCTATTGACCTGAAAGAGGTGGTCTTCACTGATGTATCCCTCAACCACTTGTCATTCCAATCTCCTCTGCATTAGCGTAGCCTCTTCTCTAGCCTGTCAACTATGTGTCTGTCTATCCCTGTTCTCTCCTCTCTGCACAGACCATACAAACGCTCCACACCGCATGGCCGCAGCCACCCTAATCTGGTGGTCCCAGCGCGCACGACCCACGTGGAGTTCCAGGTCTCCGGTAGCCTCTGGAACTGCCGATCTGCAGCCAACAAGGCAGAGTTCATCTCAGCCTATGCCTCCCTCCAGTCCCTCGACTTCTTGGCTCTGACGGAAACATGGATCACCACAGACAACACCGCTACTCCTACTGCTCTCTCTTCGTCCGCCCACGTGCTCTCGCACACCCCGAGAGCTTCTGGTCAGCGGGGTGGTGGCACCGGGATCCTCATCTCTCCCAAGTGGTCATTCTCTTTTCTCCCCTTACCCATCTGTCTATCGCCTCCTTTGAATTCCATGCTGTCACAGTTACCAGCCCTTTCAAGCTTAACATCCTTATCATTTATCGCCCTCCAGGTTCCCTCGGAGAGTTCATCAATGAGCTTGATGCCTTGATAAGCTCCTTTCCTGAGGACGGCTCACCTCTCACAGTTCTGGGCGACTTTAACCTCCCCACGTCTACCTTTGACTCATTCCTCTCTGCCTCCTTCTTTCCACTCCTCTCCTCTTTTGACCTCACCCTCTCACCTTCCCCCCTACTCACAAGGCAGGCAATACGCTCGACCTCATCTTTACTAGATGCTGTTCCTCCACTAACCTCATTGCAACTCCCTCCAAGTCTCCGACCACTACCTTGTATCCTTTTCCCTCTCGCTCTCATCCAACACTTCCCACACTGCCCCTACTCGGATGGTATCGCACCGTCCCAACCTTCGCTCTCTCTCCCCGCTACTCTCTCCTCTTCCATCCTATCATCTCTTCCCTCTGCTCAAACCTTCTCCAACCTATCTCCTGATTCTGCCTCCTCAACCCTCCTCTCCTCCCTTTCTGCATCCTTTGACTCTCTATGTCCCCTATCCTCCAGGCCGGCTCGGTCCTCCCCTCCCGCTCCGTGGCTCGACGACTCATTGCGAGCTCACAGAACAGGGCTCCGGGCAGCCGAGCGGAAATGGAGGAAAACTCGCCTCCCTGCGGACCTGGCATCCTTTCACTCCCTCCTCTCTACATTTTCCTCCTCTGTCTCTGCTGCTAAAGCCACTTTCTACCACTCTAAATTCCAAGCATCTGCCTCTAACCCTAGGAAGCTCTTTGCCACCTTCTCCTCCCTCTTGAATCCTCCTCCCCCTCCCCCTCCTCCCTCTCTGCAGATGACTTCGTCAACCATTTTGAAAAGAAGGTCGACGACATCCGATCCTCGTTTGCTAAGTCAAACGACACCGCTGGTTCTGCTCACACTGCCCTACCCTGTGCTCTGACCTCTTTCTCCCCTCTCTCTCCAGATGACATCTCGCGTCTTGTGATGGCCGGCCGCCCAACAACCTGCCCGCTTGACCCTATCCCCTCCTCTCTTCTCCAGACCATCTCCGGTGACCTTCTCCCTTACCTCACCTCGCTCATCAACTCATCCCTGACCGCTGGCTACGTCCCTCCCGTCTTCAAGAGAGCGAGAGTTGCACCCCTTCTGAAAAAACCTACACTCGATCCCTCCGATGTCAACAACTACAGATCAGTATCCCTTCTTTCTTTTCTCTCCAAAACTCTTGAACGTGCCGTCCTTGGCCAGCTCTTCCGCTATCTCTCTCAGAATGACCTTCTTGATCCAAATCAGTCAGGTTTCAAGACTAGTCATTCAACTGAGACTGCTCTTCTCTGTATCACGGAGGCGCTCCGCACTGCTAAAGCTAACTCTCTCTCCTCTGCTCTCATCCTTCTAGACCTATCGTCTGCCTTCGATACTGTGAACCATCAGATCCTCCTCTCCACCCTCTCCGAGTTGGGCATCTCCGGCGCGGCCCACGCTTGGATTGCGTCCTACCTGACAGGTCGCTCCTACCAGGTGGCGTGGCGAGAATCCGTCTCCTCACCACGTGCTCTCACCACTGGTGTCCCCCAGGGCTCTGTTCTAGGCCCTCTCCTATTCTCGCTATACACCAAGTCACTTGGCTCTGTCATAACCTCACATGGTCTCTCCTATCATTGCTATGCAGACGACACACAATTAATCTTCTCCTTTCCCCCTTCTGACGACCAGGTGGCGAATCGCATCTCTGCATGTCTGGCAGACATATCAGTGTGGATGACGGATCATCACCTCAAGCTGAACCTCGGCAAGACGGAGCTGCTCTTCCTCCCGGGGAAGGACTGCCCGTTCCATGATCTCGCCTTCACGGTTGACAACTCCATTGTGTCCTCGTCCCAGAGCGCTAAGAACCTTGGCGTGATCCTGGACAACACCCTGTCGTTCTCAAATAACATCAAGGAGGTGGCCCGTTCCTGTAGGTTCATGCTCTACAACATCCGCAGAGTACGACCCTGCCTCACACAGGAAGCGGCGCAGGTCCTAATCCAGGCACTTGTCATCTCCCGTCTGGATTACTGCAACTCGCTGTTGGCTGGGCTCCCTGCCTGTGCCATTAAACCCCTACAACTCATCCAGAACGCCGCAGCCCGTCTGGTGTTCAACCTTCCCAAGTTCTCTCACGTCACCCCGCTCCTCCGCTCTCTCCACTGGCTTCCAGTTGAAGCTCGCATCCGCTACAAGACCATGGTGCTTGCCTACGGAGCTGTGAGGGGAACGGCACCTCAGTACCTCCAGGCTCTGATCAGGCCCTACACCCAAACAAGGGCACTGCGTTCATCCACCTCTGGCCTGCTCGCCTCCCTACCACTGAGGAAGTACAGTTCCCGCTCAGCCCAGTCAAAACTGTTCGCTGCTCTGGCCCCCCAATGGTGGAACAAACTCCCTCACGACGCCAGGACAGCGGAGTCAATCACCACCTTCCGGAGACACCTGAAACCCCACCTCTTTAAGGAATACCTAGGATAGGATAAAGTAATCCTTCTCCCCCCTTAAAAGACCTAGATGCACTATTGTAAAGTGGCTGTTCCACTGGATGTCATAAGGTGAAAGCACCAATTTGTAAGTCGCTCTGGATAAGAGCGTCTGCTAAATGACTTAAATGTAAACTAGGTATTAGTCCTATTATTGCTCACACAACTTCTATTTGGAGCAACCTTTTGCTGGGAATCAAAATGGCAAGCCCATGCTCCAACATTTTGCAATAATGCTTTATGATCTGGAAGGCAGCCTTTTGCATCCCCCCAATGGTCCAAATGTGGAATCCATACCTTTGCCAATATCATAGACAGTAATGGTTTGAGAAGATTCCTAGATTTGAAAGGCACATATACTGTATATTACCAGGCAACTCCTTTTTTCTATATTTACATCGTAGGTCAGCTATTCTGGTCTGTAGAGTCCCCTTGGGAAACCCAACTACAGAACCATACAATGATGGGATTTATAAATAAATGATATGGGCTCCCTGAAGGACTGTTCTCTATAATATATAAACAACTTTTGGAAAGCTCATATTCTAAGCTAGCCATTTAAAAAGTATGGTCCTCAGATCTAAGGGAATCTGAACAACCATTTAACTGAAAAAATATGACCTTGGCATCCCATACTCCAAACCATCAATTTATACATTTTAAGTTTGTTCACAGACTGTATTTAACACAAAGGAAAAATGTTATGATGAAATTGGCCCAAACTCCCAACTATTCACTGTGTCCCCTACATTTCTTCATATAATGAGGGAGTGTCCTGTAGTTTAATGCTTCTGGGACACTTCGAAGTGCATGAACGAGTTTAGGGGATAAGTGATGGGGAGGTGGGGCGGATGGATGTTTAGATAGAGATATGGGGGATGGGGACTGACAACCAACCTGTGTTGCTAGGCAGGGTAGGTAGATTGGAAAACATGGTTTCCGGGTGGGGGGATGCGAGTGTTGGACAGAGACATGCTGGGCTGGGGTGAATGGGATGGGGAGTTGGGGGTGTAGGCCCACCTCTTTTTGTTTCTCTTTTCTTTTTTTACATACCAATCTTATTATTACAAAATCCTGTCTGATCAATATGTTTTTTTCTCTGTATGTATTTATCTTTATTTTATTTAGAGTGGCAGCCTATACCTATATACGTGGTATAAAGTAAGTGTGTAAATTGTCATGAATATTGTACCTGTAACCCCCCTTCAACAAAACAGTTACAAAGCAAATACAAACGTAGTCAAACATTTTCAGTAATAAAGAAGGACAGAATGTTCCTAGTAGTAGCAATCGAAGGCAAACAGAGAAATATTCATTTTCAACAGGGGAGTGCCAGTGCTGAAAACAGACTAAACACCATTCAATGTGCTGCACACACGTAGAGCAAGATCATGCTGAGATAGACACTGCAGAAAAAAACTATTTATTCTGTAAGTGACTGACTTTTAAATGTTGAGCTCTAAGAAGCTTTGAGTTGTCACCTCTAACAACAATCCATAAACAAAAACATTTGACTCCTACTGTTGTATCTGTTCCTGTCATGCAACAATGGATGTTCCACACTTACAGTCAATAGTCAATTTATTTATTAACACAGCGAACAATAATCTATTACATGCTAATTGACACTATTACACTTCTGTTTACATTCCGAAGGCATTATCAAGTTTGTACATTACAGAGTAATAATTCAGAACATTTCATTACAACACATTTGCATTCAGCTCTCATCAACAAAGTCCCATAAATAATGTCATGCATGGGATCAACACTTATGTCTTGCCAACACGTATATATCCCATGTGCATGTATGATTTATACGCTTGCAGTTCCGTATATAGCACTGGGTGCAAGGTGCAGTCACTATGATAGTAAGTGAAGGTGACAGTAGCTGTGAATTCAGTGGAATTGCAAAATGGAGAATGCTCCTTGGGTGTTGACCAAAGCCACTGAATCTCACTGGTAAAGGTCACATCTTGTATAAAGTAGTCCAGTTCCCAGGAGACTATAATAAAAACATAAAGTGTACTGTGTGTGTGCAGCCATGGGAGTGGAGAAATTCTCTAGGATTTTGGACTTTGGTCACAAATGTAGACAAATACAATTAAGTTCAGTTCAGGTTGTTCCTGCCCAGCAGGCAACATTTATCTTGGGATGTCAAAATAACGTCACTTTCTGGTTGAAATCTGTTTTTGTGTGTAAAGAGATACTAGGCTACAACCAATTTTTTTATGAAGACACCTAGAAAAATATGTAATATTTTGGTTGTTATCTGGTTGAAACTACATCACAACTTGATTACAACTAGGTAAAGAAGCACAAAATTCCTGCCTCTCTTGTCTCCAACGCCCCTTCCTCATGCAGAAATAGAGGCTTGAATCAAAACTGAAGTATAAATGGCACTGTATGTAGAAGCAGTGTGATATTTCACAACTAGCATATATACATTTGTTTTACATTGACTTCCTTTGAAACTCATGAGACTGCAGCAAAGTTCTGTTTCTATTTAGGACTGCATTGATGACTCAATGTTATATTCATGTTTCCTTACAGTAGCAAGGGCACACAGGTATGTTATACACAATACACATGGACAAACATGGCATACTGTACAGGTTATTTATATCCCTAGAAAATATCCAGGAACTAGTTATGACAAGTCTATCTATAGCAGTACACATGGTGACGGCTCACCGGTTAGCCGATGAAAGGTTGTACATTAGATAATATCCCTCCACCACACCATCAGTCTTATCTGATATAATCCCAATGCACACTGTAAATAATGCTAGCACATCTGTCACGGCCACCCTGGTCACTTATTTCAAGCCTGTGTTGTGGCCTGTGCTTTTGTGTTCTGACCACTGTTGTTATTAAGACTCTCTTTGCCACTTTCCCTCTCTATACAGCTCTCTCTCTCTCTCTCTCGACGGGTGGGTTTGGGAACAAAATCGATGTGTGCACAACTTTGGGGCAAAGCAACTGTTGACTCCAAAGGATTATTGATAATGTGAACTATATTTTGTCTCCAAATGTTTATTGGAGACATAAATACATTTGCACAATAAATACATTGTTACTGTTGTTGGTTAGCTAGCTAGCAAATTTCATATTCACATAAATGTGACATAAGTCAATATACTTCAAAACTAGACATGCTATCAAGAACAACATACAACTAGCTGAAACAAGCCACTTACACTTCCCCACGTGGTAGCTTCTTGTCATTGTTCCTAGCTATCTAATCCTTCAGAATCCTAAATACACAGCTTTATTCCCCATCAATGCACATTCATCATTTTTTGACGTTGTCAAGCAACCCGTCTATGTATCTGTCCCTCTCTCTCCCCCACCAGCCTGTGCAGTTCCAATGTATGCAGAAATGCTGAAGGGGTCATAATTAATGAGTGCTGTTGCGTGCTGCTCCCCTTCTATATTCTGGCCTGTCAGCGTATCTCTTGTATAATTATGTTAATAGTTAGTGACACGGTTGTAACATATCAGCACTCATGGATGATCAATCGCTTACCACTGGTAGACGGCAAAGGATGTGTCAGCTCTGCCTCACTCCTACTGCTCCTTTCCTCCCTTTCTGCCAACGTTTGGCCTCTGCAACTACAACAGGGTATTCTGTGTTCTGTGGCCAAGCAGAAGTTGGCAAGGACACCTCACATTCCCTGCTACAGTATGTAAACACTGGACTCCGTCAAAGTGTAAATCATTTGGAGTTCGCCCAACTTTAGCTACATCACTGTTGGTGCTTTAACCTTACCACACCCACTCCACTTCTCCAGCCTGTCCACCTGAATCTCCATCAATGTTGCATAAGGGCTAAAATATTTAATGAGGCTTTTGTGCAGGCGTTACCGTAGCATCGCTGCATCGCCCATGCCCAGACCATTGCCACCTGTCTGGAGGCCATTCTATTCTCATCCTCAGCATTGCAGAGATTGATTAACCCAGTCTGAAGCCAATGCAGCAAGTGTGGGAAAGCTTGGCCAGGTACATCAGTTTCTCTGAATCAATTATTTAAAACTTTCAGTGGAGGCAACTCTTGAGGATCGTTTTTTTGTTAACTTATTATTTTGTTGTTGTATTTTTCACCACACTCGAGTCAATTCAAATGCAGATTCTTAAATACAATTACTAGAGGAAACTGTTGAAGGAACTTTAACCCAAATGCTTGAGTAAGCAAACACTAAGACCAAGATTGACACACAGCAAGGTATTTTGTGCTGTAAAGCAATTTCTTATTCTCTGTGGCAATTTGGGAATACTCCATTTCAGTCCAACTGGTCTAGCTGCTACCCTGCATGTGGTGAATTCGATCACTCAGTTACAGTGCAGACAACTGCATCATGGCCTCTACTGTGTGTCTTATGAGGGCCAGCATTTTTTTTATCCATAAGAGTTAATGACACACAGGTTAGGACAATGTATTTTTGAGCCACTCAGCAGGCTTTCTTGTTGCTTTGCTGTGCACAAGTCATTCAGATAGGTATGTAATGTTCTTGTAAGGATTATAAATATACACTGCTAGAAACATACAGTGCATTCAGAAAGTATTCAGACCCCTTGACTTTTTCAACATTTTGTTACGTTACAGCCTTATTATAAAAAAGTGAGTGGCCCAGCCAGAGCTCGGACTTGAATCCAACATCTTTGGAGAGACCTGAACGTAGCTGTGCAGCAACGCTCCCCATCCAACCTGACAGAGCTTGAGAGGATCTGCAGCGAAGAATGGGAGAAACTCCCCAAATACAGATGTGCCACGACTGTAACGTAATACCCAGGAAGACTCAAGGCTGTAATCACTGCCAAAGGTGCTTCAACAAAGTACTGAGAAAAGGGTCTGAATACTTATGTCATGTTATGTTATGTTAATATGTCAGTTTCTTATTTTTATATTCTTTAATTTTATAGCTTTGTCAATATGGGGATTTGTGTGTAGATTGATGAGAGAAAAATACAATTTAATCATTTTTAGAATAAGCCTGTAACGTAACAAAATGTGGGGAAAAACAAGGGATCTAAATACTTTACATAGATTACACATTAGTCAGTGACCCCTTTGTTCAACTTTATATTAGGACTAATGACTCATGTGTAGAGTCATGTGTATGTGTCCAAGCATTTCATTACCATACATGTGCGGATTCACAGCATATTGAATTGAGTCCTTTTGCTCACAATAAAAATAAAGTACTCTGCTGCAAACGGTGGTCGTGGGAGGCATTTTATATTTAAGTGATTTAGCAGATGCTCTTATCCAGAGCGACTTAAAGGAGAAATGTGATTTAACTGCCTTGCTCAAGGCAAGTGGAATTTGAGCCAGCTGCCTTTTAGTTACTAGCCCAATGCTAGGCACACAGACATTTGAATCCACTAACGCAAGCAAGATTTACTGTAGGCCTACATAGTAACAAAAATCAACACACATTGACATTGTTTTTATTTCATGAAAGGACTTTAAAGTGTATCATAGCCCTTCACAGTGTCTGGTTGTATTTCTACCACAGGAGGTCGATGGCACCTTAATAGGGGAGAACTGGCTCGGGGTAATGACTGGAGTGGAATCAGTGAAAGGGTATCAAACATATGGTTTCCAGATGTTTGATGTCATTCCATTAGCTCCGTTCCGGCCATTATTATGAACAATTCTCCCCTCAGCAGCCTCCACTGGTTTCTACCATGGCCTGCCTGCACTCATATTGGTCCTGTACTCAAAGCTCAGGAGAATCACTGGCAGCAGACTGCACACAATACCTCATTCAGACACACCACAGCGCTGAAAGCCCCTCGCTATGACTTTCATTTGCATCGACATACGGCTGTCCTTTGTTTGCCAGCCCCACTCTGTGCCTAGCGATAAGCCATGTAGCTAAAAACAGCCGGATTAGATGAGGCGTCTCTCCTGCACGCCAATATGGGGCCTCTCACCTGTTTGTTTGTGTATTTGTTTGCTCATATGCCTCCTTGTCAGGGCCTGTAAAACAATGAACAAAAAACAGGGAAAGCCATTTCCTCAAATCAATATTTTAGGAACTCTCAAAAAAGTTACGAGACTGACTATGACATCATTTGTCCTTGGTTTGTACTGAAATGTTCTGGTTTGTACTGAAATGTCCTGTCTGGTTTCCGTTGTTGGCAAAACTCTGTCCATTTCCTCACAAGGAGTATTAAAATGGCTGTGCTGAAATGTTCTGCCCTCTACCTAGATTTACTTCCATTTGATGGGCATTCTGAGTGTGACAGCAATCCCTTCTCCTTCAGTAATGCAGAGGGAGAGAACTACAGGTGCCCTGTATCCAGTCAAAGGGAATTATGAAGTATTAGCGATTAATAACCTGGCTGATTAATTCTGGGTCACAGCAGGGGTTATCAGGGTTTTTTGGATACTCAGTTTGGCGGCCTTCCAAAATCAATCAGTGAGCAGGGAACAGAACAACATAAGTGGATGAAGTTTTACTGCAAGTTACAAACCTCTTCAATAACCGCTCTGCTGGACCATTGATGGTCTCAGACCAATTGTGTGGTGCTGGTGGCAAGTCTGCAGGGGCCTCTTATGTCAGCTGCAGTAAAATGAACAACTAACTCTGTTCAAGAACCATTCATCATTCATCCTTATAATACACAAGTATCTCTTTGATAAACTCTTTTCTCTTCCACCAGAAATTCATTGAAGGGTAGAAAGCCTTGACGAAAAAACTGATAAAGTAATGCAGCTTACGTTACATTCTGACCCAAATGGCTCATTGAGTGGAGGCCTTGGAAGGCTGAAAACTGAAAACTCATTTGATTTAGCCTCTGCAGACATAAGCAGCGTGGTGTAGCAAGAAGTATGCTGTAAAATAAATGCTGGACAGCCATCCCAGATTACTCACAGAGATTCATCACTATGGAGCTGTTGGACTGGGCGTGGCAGTATGGATAAATCATGGGGAAAGAGAGGTGGAAAGAATGAGATCTCTATTTTAACAATAGGACCCCAGTTACTGTCTGGATTCATCCTGTCTTAAAATAAATGCCTCTAACAATTGGACACATGCTTACAGCATGTGATGGGACTGGCATCTGGCCACATCATCACACCCATTCACCGTCTCCTAAACAACCGCCACTGTTTTCATGTCAATTAACTCTATTGCTGTTTTTCTCCCAGCTCTCAGGGCATTCTTTTTTTACCCATTGAGACTCTTTTCATCTGCTCAGCTGTTCATCGATTTCATCTGTGCATAGTGCTGTCATGTCTCACGTCTTTGGCGTCAAGAGCTAAGCTAACCAACAGTGTTGTTTACACCAAGTACTGTTCTAGGCTGCGTCAGGATAGGGAGAACTGAATGTGTGAACGAGCTGCCCAGGGGACCACTAAGTGGCCCTTTACAGAGCTCTGAATTGCACTAAAGAGCCAGACACTGGATGTGAATGGAAGATGAATCAGTTTAGGGTAGAACCAGACTTATTGTTGTCAGTTTCTCCCTAGGTCTCTCTGTTGTTTCCAAATCTGCTGGGTGCTACAGTATTTACTCTTTAATTGAGGTAAAGCTGGACCTTTTAACACAGTGGGGATTTCATAGTTTTGTTTCTGACCTCAAACCTTCTCAATGCAGGTAAAGTGAATGCATGATTTCTTATTCCAGAAGGCCAATTTATTTAACATACAGTATTTCAAATGGTGAGAAACAAAACAAATCTAATCCAGAACATACAAATTGTTTCTGGAATTGATCTGTATAAATCTCTTGTTCCCACAGTTCTCAGTGCAGTCCAAAAACATTATTTAATGATCTTCTTTTTTATTTTCATCTTCAGAAAATTGTAATTCAGAGCAACCTCATTAGACGTATCATGTTGTCACAACATACAGTTGAAGTCGGAAGTTTACATACACTTAGGTTGGAGTCATTAAAACTCGTTTTTCAACCACTCCACATATTTTTTGTTAGCAAACTATAGTTTTGGCAAGTCAGAAAGGCATCTACTTTGTGCATAACACAAGGAATATTTCCAACAATTGTTTAGAGACAGATTTCACTTATAATTCCCTGTATCACAATTCCAGTAGGTCAGAAGTTTACATACACTAAGTTGACTTTGCCTTTATACAGCTTGGAAAATTCCAGAAAATTAAGTCATGGCTTTAGAAGCTTCTCATAGGCTAATTGACATAATTTGAGTCAATTGGAGGTGTACCTGTGAATGTATTTCAAGGCCTACCTTCAAACTCAGTGGCTCTTTGCTTGACATCATGGGAAAATCTAAAGAAATCGGCTAAAACCTCAGAAAAAGAATTGTAGACCTCCACAAGTCTGGTTGATCCTTGGGAGCAGTTTCCAAATGCCTGAAGGTACAACGTTCATCTGTACAAACAATAGTATGCAAGTATAAACACCATGGGACCACGCAGCCGTCATACCGCTCAGGATGGAAACTCATTCTGTCTCCTAGAGATGAACGTACTTTGGTGCGAAAAGTACAACTCAATCCCAGATCAGCAAGGAAGAAGCCACGGCTCCAAAACTGCCATAAAAAAGCCAGTCTACGGTTTGCAACTGCACATGGGGAAAAAGATCATACCTTTTGGAGGAATGTCCTCTGCTCTGATGAAACAAAAATGGAACTGTTTGGCCATATTGACCATCGTTATGTTTGGAGGAAAAAGGGGGAGGCTTGCAAGCCGAAGAACACCATCCCAATCGTGAAGCACGGCGGTGGCAGCACCATGTTGTGTGGGTGCTTTGCTGCAGGAAGAACTGGTGCACTTCACAAAATAGATGGCATCGTGAGGAGGGGAATTATGTGGATATCTTGAAGCAACATCTCAAGGCATCAGTCAGGAAGTTAAAGCTTGGTTGCAAATTGGTGTTTCGAAGTGGATATACAGTGGGGCAAAAAAAGTATTTAGTCAGCCACCAATTGTGCAAGTTCTCCCACTTAAAAAGATGAGAGAGGCCTGTAATTTTCATCATAGGTACACTTCAACTATGACAGACAAAATGAGAAAAAAAAATCCAGAAAATCACATTGTAGGATTTTTAATGAATTTATTTGCAAAGTATGGTGGAAAATAAGTATTTGGTCAATAACAAAAATGTATCTCAATACTTTGTTAAATACCCTTTGTTGGCAATGACAGAGGTCAAACGTTTTCTGTAAGTCTTGACAAGGTTTTCCCACACTGTTGCTGGTATTTTGGCCCATTCCTCCATGCAGATCTCTTCTAGAGCCGTGATGTTTTGGGGCTGTTGCTGGGCAACACGGACTTTCAACTCCCTCCAAAGATTTTCTTTGCACACTGACAAAAAAAAATACTTCCTTTTGCAGTTAGATTGCCCCCAGATCATCAAGCGATGAGTCAACATATGACACAGTTCTATGTGAATAATTAGAATAATTAGCTTTCACAGCTCGTTATGTAAACACCATCAGACTAGGAGAGAGTTCTTAACACAACTGTGATGGTGCATTTCCATACAGTATTTACCCCAGTGTTTTACGCAAAAGGCTCAGACTTTTCTGTTTCCATCTACGCGGGCCGGCACCCGTGTCTCACTGGGCCATGGCTGCGGCGGAACTGTCTCATTTTGGGCCAAAGCCAGGCCATTGATACTTTTCAGCTTACATGTAAATAACAATGGCTAACTGTGAGCTTCAAAAGAGTCTTACAAAGCAACTGTTTTGATTATGCAGAAGTTGTTGATTTAGCTCTTCACAAGCCCTCACCGTCAGCCTTGCCATAGAAAGACAATTTCCCTAGTATAACATAAGGGTGTATACACTAGTCTACAAAAGTCGAAAAGCAGCATGAGTCAATGCTACAACATTGGCTTTGATCAAGGCCTTAAAAGCTAGAAATAAAAGGCTATGAACTCATTCACCTGTCTCTTGTAACACCTACATTGATCCCCTCTAATGGATGTTACTATTTGTAGGGCTGTGCCTCAACTTGTACTAATGGAACTGTCAGTGACGCATCATGATGCTGCTGTCCTTTCAGTCCTACTTCAGCTGTCCTACTCTCTGGATTGTATTACAAGGTCTTTACCACACATGGTGACTACTGTACTGGTCCCATATGACAGAGTGAATTATTCAGCAGGTTTAAAAATATAATTTGAGTGAATACAGGAAGGAGCTAGTCAATATCGTGAACATCCCTGACCATCCTTTGGCCACATATTGACACCACTCATTGCTGATTATGGCTATTCCCACAGAATGAGTCAAGCTCACTACTGTGACCAATTAGTTAGGCTATTCGTCCGTCTGCATGGATTTCCTATAGGTTAAAGTAGTAGATATGGTGCTTTTAGTAATAGTCTCTCCTCAGAAGTGAGTTGAAATAATTGATTCTCTTAGACCCTTAAGGGAACTAATTAAAGGGGAGTTTACTGTTCCTATGGGAATACCATTAAAAAAATCAGTTCAGAGCAGGCTTGTGTAGAAAAAGGAACAGTTCAATAGATACTTTTCAAATTTGGAGAATTACAGTTGGCAAAACAAACGTTGATAAATAAGTACACTAAGTACACTTATGTGATTTCATGATTTTCAGCCAGGTAAAAGAAGAGCCATTTTCTTCCTCAGGCTCTGTTGGAGTGGAGCGATAGAAGAGTCAGTACACTGGCCGAGAGCAATGTCTGTCTCACTGGTGGTATATATTATTTTAAATGTATTGAAAAATGCAGTGGATGGTAAATTGTCAAAGCCCTCCCCAAAAATAAATAAACACCTCATGGCAGCCTGTTCCTCTGCAGTGTTGAAGCCAATTCAATTACGGGCAGGCTTATCCACTCGAGCTGCGTGTTGCTGCTGCCCCTGTAGCGGGGGTGAACCCCATGGAGTGTTAAGTTCATTTCAATAGGCACCCTCTCAAAAGGAGGTAGGGGGTCCTGTGTGGTTCAGTTTGTAGAGCATGGCTGTTCGATTCCCACAGGGAACCAGTATGAATAATGTATGCACTCACTATTTTAAGTCACTCTGGATAAGAGCATCTGCTAAATGACTAACATGTAAATGTAAATTGTGTAATGTGATGGTTATAGAGTACAAACAAAATGTATGCTGACAAATGATCAACAATCTTATCAAAACTAAGATACCACCCACACTAGGAATTTTGTTAACATTGTATGATAGTGCTGCTGAAGTATGTAGAAACTGAAGTTAAGTTTAAACCAATAAATTACTGGGAGTTTATATATATTTATATATAGAGTGTGCGACTCTATTTCGTTTTTTTTATATCTTAAAGTTCATTCGCCATTAGTCAGCACCTCCACAAAAATAATTTTCTCTGGTCGTGCTAAGCTCCAGCTTTTTGATGCAAGACAGACAACCATTATCTCAATGGGTTAAAGAGGGAAGTGGGGATCTATGTAGTAAACAATAGTGAAATCATTAATTCCCCAGTCCACATGATCAAATACACTGTCTGCTGCTTTAGGCTGGTCCCTAATTTATGTGCTCCCTCATACATCTCGTTGCACTGCAAATGGCCCAACAAAGGACAAAGCCCAAGGACCGGTCAGTCCTTCGCCCATCAAGGGGCCAAAAGGTCTCTTTCTCTCTCTCTGTTACAGTATCCAGAGGATTGTCTAGAGATATCTGTGTTAGATACCAAACATGGATGCAAATGTGTTCTTCTATCTGAAACTTGTCCTCTGAGTAGAACTTTGAAGCTATTTATATGTATGTATGATCTCTGTGGAAACGTGTAGTTGTTCAGAGTGAACAACTACATATAATTAGAGTTTGTTATTGTCAGTATTTCCTTATAACTTAAGCGTTATGACTTGTATGTGAATCCATTCATTTTACAAAGTTCATGACCATTCTTTGATCTTAGTCAGCTAAACACATAATCTTGATTGCACATGCTTTTTACTATAATGTTAAATGGAGTCAGATACACTTTGTAATAGACTTGTCCATTAATTGTTTAATTAACTAGGAAAGTCAGTTAAGAACAAATTATTATTTACAATGACGGCAGGGTAGCCTAGTGGTTAGAGCGTTGGACTAGTAGCCGGAAGGTTGCAAGTTCAAACCCCCGAGCTGACAAGGTACAAATCTGTCGTTCTGCCCCTGAACAGGCAGTTAACCCACTGTTCCTAGGCCGTCATTGAAAATAAGAATTTGTTCTTAACTGACTTGCCTGGTTAAATAAAGGTAAAAATAAAAAATAAAAAAATTACAACGATGGCCTTATTGCGGGTCGCATGTGAGGTTTGTATAATATGGATACATGTATATCGTAAATATTACCACACTACACTGCTATCTCACATTAAAACAGAATGAAACACAGAAGCATATCTCATAATGGTATTCAGAGAGATGGAGATATGGGGAGTGGAGCAGGTTGTCAGTGCAGCATATTGCATCCAGCAGCAGTATAGCAGTGTATGGTTTGGCACTTTGGAGACCTCCATCTCCACACAGGGTTGTTAGCCTCTTTATCATCCCTTGGCCGTGAAGAAATCAAAACAACACCGCCTCTGCTTCCCTACGATCCTACTGTAGAAAATACCACAAACCCAGGTCTTTAAGGGCTCTTGGGGAGATGGAGAGAGACAACACTCCAACTCAGGCATCTGAGTGCAGTGATCGCTCTCCGGATCCTCCCCCGATGCAGAATGAATGCACAAGGTCATGTGTATTACATTGACATTTCAGCCCATGTACTCTCCATGGGCTTTAATAAACAAGAGTTTTCCATTAGATTGCCCTAATTTTGACTTCTTCTTAGTTAGACTGATCTGTCATCTATTGCTTGCATATGCAAATTATGATCTAGTTTTCTCTTACACACAAGGAAATAATGGACTCAGCCGCTGAGTATGATATGACATAGCATTGAAGGTACATCTTATTGAATTATAGCAGATTTACTCAAGTGGGTCTGGTCTAGTTGAATCAGGTATAAGCCTACAGTTCTATGACCCATGAGAAAAGCTCTAGTTAGCTGTAATTGAACAGTGAATATATTGCTTTCATCTACTTTATATGACTACGGACCTTTTCTACTGAGTTACTGTTGCTCCAAGTAGCTATGGAATGAGATGGACCAACATTGAACCCAGGCTGTGTAAGTATACACTATAGTATCAGCACTAACACATCAGGCTGGCACATCTAAACTCCAGGATGGGTTATTGTCTGTGAAGGACACATTTGTACAATGGACCGTGCTAAATTCAATCACTTCCAGTGCTTAAGGTTGGAACCTGTGATGAGCTGTAGAGTCTGAAGTGGTGCAGAGTCTGATTCAAAGAAATAAACTATTGGTTGACCAGGCATTGACCTTCCGTTGAATTGCCTTACTTTTATTTCCTTTATCTAACCGAAGTGAAGGGCACCTGAGTGTTTGAATGAATAAATTGGACTGACAAGTGTGAGTAGAGATCAGCTGGTACCATAACATCAGGGCAGAGTGGTTCCAGTTGACATAAGGAGCAGAAACAGACTATAATTGAATAAATGGAGAGGCAGGAAATGGGATTTTAAACAATTATTGAAGCTTAAAAAAGAGAGAGGAGTTCGTAAAATAGCACATAGAACAGAGTCCATTGAAGAAGCATTAATAATGCATATTGTGCCTGGCCATTCTGAATACTTCTTCCTTAAATGTCATGCCGTGCAGAGGTGTCATGCCTAGGGCAATTTTATGAAGTTGGCTTCAGCTAGCCCAGATAGGTTCCCAGTCTCCCAATCCCATAACTCGCTACAAAGAAGTCATTTCAGCCTAACAATCAAGTTAGAGTAGCTAGCTTGTCTAACTATATTATCTGGCATGTCTGCTGGAAATGTTGGTAGACTTAAGAAAAGCCAACAATAACTAAATGTACTGAGTAAGACTCACAGTCCTTTCAATCTTTTACCCAGATTTTAGCAGAGATGCAGAGAAGCATTTAGTTCTTTAAAAAAATAAGCACCATTCGGTAGGATACAGAAAGCTCAAGAGGTATGTTAAGGTGTGCAGAAAAATACACACATTTGGCATAGAATTAAGCATAATGAGTATGGCTCTAGATTGAAGGAAAAAGCTGTTTTAGGTGTTGGAAAAATTCTAAATCCTCCAACTTCCTGATGGGGGCCTGACTCCCCTTCGGCCAATACTCACATACTTTGTGCCTCCTCAGATTTTTGGGGGGCATGATGCCCCTGATGCCATGTTTAGTCCTTCCTGTTCTCTGTATAGAAAATGTTGTTATAACACTAAAACACAGAAGTTGCATTGCAGTTTTTATCCCATGGTGTTTGTTGATTTCCTGCGTTGATATGGGAAGATAGGGAGGATCTGTATCCAGTGGCATACCAAAAGGTTTATATTATTCATCAGTGTCAGGATCCATTGACAGAGAGGAGCCAAATGTTTGAGGCAAGTGGTGTAGTGCTGACTCAGAAATAGACCAGTCCAGCCAGGGCCTGTCAAATCTTTAATCTGGAGTCAAGGTTTATTACTGGTGAAAAAGTAAATGGTATATTGATGGAATTTTACATATTCTAAATGCATTCAAAGTTAACAGTCTGAAAGCAATCTTTCCGTCAAACAGTATTTTGATTAGTTTCCACACTTGTGACCTGGGCGTGGGTTGCATCTGACATCTGTTTGGAGAGGGTACCTACTGAATACTAAGATAATTCACTGAAGAGTGGAACTGATTTGCAGATCCTAAGGCGATACATAGCACAGCTAGCCATTTGTCATAGTATGAGCGTATAGCCTCGATAGCGATGTGTTGACAAATCAATGGCACCAATGGTCTTAATTAGACTCTAATCTATTAACACATATTTTACAGCTCCCTCGCATGATTGAATTATTGACACTTGGATGTGTGACCCAATTGAATGGCCTTAATCCTTTGGTACAAGCTTCAATAAACAATTACAAAACATGGTCATTTTTACTTCTTGGTTTTTGATTAATTACTACGGCTGAAAATGACAATCTCATAGTTCGGTTCTAACTTTGTAAAGAGCATAGGAGTGTATGTCAGATAGCAATAAATATAATATAGCCAGATTGTATGGAAAAACAGATAAATAAAAGTAGAGACTTGCCTTTTACTAAATCATATCATCTCTAGTTGGACTCCGTCCAGGAGAATCATACATCTAACTCTTTCATGAAACTATGGCAACACATTTAATTCTGTTTCAAGCTAAATTTCTCGAGGGTCACCAACAATAAAATATTTAAAAAAATAAACAACTATAATTTTCACTGGGGTATCTGCAAAGACACTTACAGAATAGTATAGAGTAAGAGCAAAAGGTTCATGTTGAGGAGAAAAGAATACATCAGATTTGTCAATTTCATAATTTTTAGATTTTATATAGCTAAATCAAAATGTAGCCAGACACTTAATGATTAAGAAATGTGACCAAAAAGGAGTTGTGCATCTCATCTCATGGTGTGTGTATCAGACAGTGTAGTCTCAGCTAGCCCATACACAGCCAGCCTGCTCAAAAGGCCCCTCACACATGAACCTTACACAGCTGGCACAAAGGTGACTTTGATGGGGATGTCTCTGAGGCTGAGGGAGGGGCGTGAGGAGATGCGAGAGGATGAGGTGCCAGCAGCAGATTTAAACGCCTCCACTGGCTCACTGCGCATCATTAAAGCCATGGGCTGTGTGGCAATGTGGCTCTAGCTCAGTCCCAGCCCACACGGCCCCAATTCGGCCCAACACCACTGATTTATCTTGCTTGTCTATATGAGTGGCTTTTCCCGCCAACAGAGAGATGGAGCCGGCAAGATTTAAGCGGGTATATGAGATGAGATTCGTTTTGGCAAGACCACATGCTTCCTCTGATGGAGATAGAGCCCTCATGCCCCTCCACGCCGCCCTTAGCCCATCCCCTGAGTGAACACTGTCACAGACACTCCAATATTATTAATCTCTCTCTCATTCTACTCTCCCTCTCTCTATGTGGCCATGCTTTCCCTCCATTCTTTCTCATACCGTCTACATTTGATAGCATCTCTCTTTGCCACTTCTGTCTCTGTCTCTCTTTCTCTCTCTCTCCCCCTCTCTCTTTCATCTGCTTTCATCTGCTGACATAGATCATGAATGTGTTTTGCTTTAATAGTGACAGTGACAAAACAGACCATTAATTCTCAACAAAATAACACACTCTCTAACACTTGGCTGACCCTATACCCTGAGAACAGATATTACACTATGAGACAGATTTGACTAGTTGGCACCTGTCATTTTTCATTTCAAATTAAAAGAGGAACAAAGGTGAACGGAGCATAAAGATACGACAGATCTGTGTTTTTGTGTTTTGTACTTTTTTTTAGTTAATCCGCTTTGGGCCCATTTGGAAGAATCATACCAGTTAAAATCTTGGAGTTTTGTAATAACATCTCCCACTATGCACAGACGTCAAGTCAACCCCTACTTCACGTTGGTACAATGTACTTTTATTGAAATGAAATGTCTCTGTGTCCAGTATGAAGGAAGTTAAGAGGTAGTTTCGCGAGCCAATGCAGATACCCATAGTCTTCCAGTCATTGCACTAGCACTAGTTAGCCACTTCCTTCAAACTGCACGCAGAGACATACAAATGGTATCCACGAGTTCATCTGCCTCTGGGGAAGTACATAAAGTGCCTCATTGCTAAAATCACTTTAACTGGAGAAGTGAATAAAATACTATAATGGAAAATAATATCAGTAGGAGTAATACTGAGTCCACCAAAGACTAGATACACAAAACCCTCAATGTAGATAGAGAAAAACAGTGAGTTCTGCGAGTTGGAATAGTGGCAGCTGTAAAGAAAACAGCTTGGCTGCAAGTGAAATTGCTAATAAATTGCCCTGTCCTTCAGACTGAGATACCAAGGACTCTGGGACTGCTGGAGATGATAGAAAGTGCAGACAACCCACCTGGCTGGAGAGCTGTTTCCTAGGAAAACATATGCCACAAACCTGTGGCACAGTGTCAGACACAACTGAGAGGCTGAACGATAGTGGGCTACAATCAGAACACACACACAGATAGACACAAGCAAAGGCAAACACACACAGGCATGTTACACACACTCCAATCTCCCACCTCCCTGCACAGCTGAGAAAACGCATCATATTGCCAGGATCTACATGCCTGGGACTCACACATCCATTTATGCACAGTCTGTATATGCTTCTTGCTATATTACTTTCCTCTCTTCCACTCTCACTTACACACAGAGGGAAGGAGAGAATCTGCAGTGTGCAGTGAGATCATAGTGGATGATTGGCATCAACAGAAGGGGACAAAGGGCACCTCCCAAAGCTAGAGTGCAGTGACCTGTCAACATCCAGCAGAGCTTTTACGAAACCCATATTCTCACATATTCTCTTTTTTACAAAATAAGTTTATATCCACGTGTGAACATGTTGAAAATAGTTATAATGAGTCAGTGACTGCCAACTTGGCTATAGACGTCTACCCCACATTCTCACTTAACCAAGATCTCACTGGGCTGGAGTATGTACTGTAACTCTAACAGTTACAGTCTCGTAACGTAGTTGAGTGGTTTGTGTTTCCAGCAGATACAGAAATGGCTCTGGCTTAGTTTACACCCCATCAACCCTCCCGACCGTGTTCTGTCTGTAGATTATCTGAGTTAGGGCCTATACAGAACTTGTTTTGTTATGTTACAAATCTCCCACTTATCTGATCAGAAAAGGGATGTTCAATTTCATCTTCCTGAAATTTCTCCATTAGTCTCACTGGAAAGTTCTCAGGGGTTTTGCTCCTTCTTTATGGCACCACTATTGGTACAACCAATTGTAAGGCAAACTAAAGATAAGGCAAACTAAAGTTTAGCCCTGTTGCACAAAGCTGCAGTTTCATGTACAGAAATGTTGTCATTTCCTGCACACGCCCTACTCACCCCCTATTGCGTTTATATATATTTTTTTAATTTGACCCCTTTTTCTCCCCAATTTTCGTGGTATCCAATTATTGTAGTAGCTACTATCTTGTCTCATCGCTACAACTCCCGTACGGGCTCGGGAGAGACGAAGGTTGAATGTCATGCATCCTTCGATACACAACCCAACCAGCCGTACTGCTTCTTAACACAGCGCGCATCCAACCCGGAAGCCAGCCGCACCAATGTGTCGGAGGCTACACCGTGCACCCAGCAACCTTGGTTGGCGCGCACTGCGGCCGGCCCGCTACAGGAGTCGCTGGTGCGCGATGAGACAAGGACATCCCTACCGACCAAGCCCTCCCTAACCCGGACGACGCTAGGCCAATTGTCGCGTCGCCCCACGGACCTCCCGGTCGCGGCCGGTTACGACAGAGCCTGGGCGCGAACCCAGGGACTCTGATGGCACAGCTGGCGCTGCAGTACAGGGCCCTTAACCACTGCGCCACCCGGGAGGCCCCCTACTATTGCGTTTTAACCACCTCATGTCAAAAGAGGATGAGACTTCCCCTGCCAAGGACACATTGTTTTGGAAGGGGAAACCAGGTGTGGCAGGGACCAAATGAAAAGAGACTAAGAGACTGTGTGGAAATTGATGGAAATTGATGAAAAAATATATTACTAGCCACTTTAAACAATGCTACTTAACTGCTTAACTACTTGCGTCGAGCCATCCCGGATCCGGTATCGTGACTACAGCCTCAAGCTCATTACCATAACGCAACGTTAACTATTCATGAAAATCGCAAATGAAATGAAATTAATATCTTTGCTCTCAAGCTTAGCCTTTTGTTAACAACACTGTCATCTCAGATTTTCAAAATATGCTTCTCAACCATTGCAAAACAAGCATTTGTGTAACAGTATTGAAGGCTAACGTAGCATTTAGCGTAGCATTTAGCGTTAGCATTCAGCTGGCAACATTTACACAAAAAACCAGAACAGCATTCAAATAAAATCATTTACCTTTGAAGAACTTCAGATGTTTTCAATGAGGATACTCTCAGATAGCAAATGTTCAGTTTTTCCTGAAAGATTATTTGTTTAGGACAAATCGCTCCGTTTTCTGCGTCACGTTTAGCTACGAAAAAAACCCTGTATCCAGGATTGTGTAAATCTATCCGCAAGCTCATTAGCATAACACAACGTTAACTATTCATGAAAATCGCAAATGAAATGAAATTAATCTATTTGCTCTCAAGCTTAGCCTTTTGTTAACAACACTGTCATCTCGGATTTTCAAAATATGCTTCTCAACCATTGCAAAACAAGCATTTGTGTAACAGTATTGATGGCTAACGTACCATTTAGCATTAGCATTCAGCATGCAACATTTACCACAAAAAACATAAAAGCATTCAAATAAAATCATTTACCTTTGAAGAACTTCAGATGTTTTCAATGAGGAGACTCTGTTAGATAGCAAATGTTCCGTTTTTACAAAAAATATTATTTGTGTCGACTAATCGCTCCGTTTTGTTCATCGCGTTTGGGTAAGGAAAAAAATAAAATAATATGTCATTAAAACGCGAACTTTTTTCCAAATTAACTCCATAATATCGACAGAAACATGGCAAACGATGTTTAGAATCAATCCTCAAGGTGTTTTTCACATATCTATCGACGATAAAATCCATCGTGGCAGTTTACTTTCAATTCTGAAGAAATGGAACGCGCATGGACGTACAGATTACGCACACAGGACACCGGGCGGGACACCAGGTAAATGTAGTCTCTTATGGTCAATCTTCCAATGATATGCCTACAAACACGTCACAATGCTGCAGACATCTCGGGGAATAGACAGAAAGCGCAGGCTCATTCCTGGCGCATTCACAGCCATATAAGGAGACATTGGAACACAGCGCCTTCAGAATCCGGGGCATTTCCTGTATGAAACTTCATCTTGGTTTCGCCTGTTGCATTAGTTCTGGCGCACGCACAGATAATATCTTTGCAGTTTTGGAGACGTCAGAGTTGTGTCTTTCCAAGGCTGTCAATTCTATGCATAGTCGACCATCTTTTCGTGACAAAACATTGCGCTTAAAACGGGCACGTCTTTTTATCCAATAATGACACAGCGCCCCCATAGGTTCAAGAGGTTAATATAATGTTTACGCTACATTACTCATCTCATATGTATATGTATATACTGTACTCTATATGATCTACTGCATCTTTATGTAATACATGTATCACTAGCCACTTTAAACTATCCCACTATGTTTACATACCCTACATTACTCATCTCATATGTATATACTGTAGTCGATACCATCTACTGCATCTTGCCTATGCCGTTCTGTACCATCACTCATTCATATATCTTGATGTACATATTCTTTATCCCTTTACACATGTGTGTATAAGGCAGTAGTTTTGGAATTGTTAGGTTAGATTACTCGTTGGTTATTACTGCATTGTCGGAACTAGAAGCACAAGCATTTCGCTACACTCGCATTAACATCTGCTTACCATGTGTATGTGACAAATACATTTGATTTGATTTGATTTGGGTTCAAAATGTCATCTTCGTTCCATGAGCATGCCGGTAGCCTCGCTCTCTCCATCTCTTCCCTGTTAGGGCTCCTGGCATTGCTTCGAAGGAATCCCAGTTGTGGGATTGCAGTGGACTGCAATTCAACTGGTTGAAATGGAACTCAGAACCATAAGAATGACACATCATAGATTTAGATAATTAAAAGAGAAACCTCGATCAAAGTGCCCAATCATCAATTGATAGATTTAGTGTGTGACAAAATGAGGATGCTCAATTTAACTATTTGACCACTCAAGTTTAATAATCAATGATCATTCAACCATAGCCTACCATGGCCCTGACACACGGTCTTTCAAATTCAGAAAATGTCCACCTGCTACGACTGGCTCGCCTTGCAGTAAAATGAAAGACAAAGAATGGATTAATCTTAAAGATAAATCCCAACCACTTTACAGCTATTGCAGCATGCTTGAATCTGGCTATCCATTAATTGCTTTCTGTCTCCATTGTCTGCAATACATGTCCAATTCTGCTCGACAAAAGCATTATTTCACAAATGATCACACACAAAAATGTTTTGTCTATTTTAATTGGAATAATTGTTACCTCAATAACTGATGTTGTTGAAATGAATCTCAGTGCATTCATTATGTGTTGGAGATGAGATGGCAGAGAGATGGATAGCCAGGTACATTGTCCAGCTGGCTGAGCTTCTATGGCAGTGTCTACTGGCTCTGCAGAGACAGAGGGTTGTAACGGCTGCCACCACCTCAAAATCACTTGACACTTAATGAGACATTTTGGCACACACTTTTTTTTGTCAGCTACAGTAAGAGAAGAAAAGTGTTGGAAAGGTTTCTGCACAATCTGACTTCTTCAAAACCTTGTCTCTGGATGAGTGCTTCCTCAATTATTTCTCCATCAGCCATAAATTATTTCCCCCTAGCCCCCTTTCTCTCCTCTCTCTATTTCCCCATATCTCGCCCTGACTAATGCTAGCTAGCTGCTTGGTGAGGTGAACTAAATTAGTGGTACATATGCGCGCCTGTGTCGATGAAAGCCTCCTCTGCCATCTTGATTGTCATGCAAATAGACTACTTGCTGGCAACGCCTCCTGGCTGTAATGAATAGTGGCATGTTTTATTGAGCCAAAATTAATTTGATCAGAGAAATACTCAGTTGGAAATATGCTGTCAAGAAACACAAGTAAACATCAGAATACAACAACTACAACAATCAAGGTGTGCATTTGGAAACTCAAATATTGTCTAATGGTCTTGATCTCAAAACATCCTGACTCGGCAGATCCAGCCTCCTATTTTAAACGCTTAGTAATTTACATAGTGTGTGACATGCCTGTGCTTTCACATCCCAAACATTTCCATTCCCACCAGAGCAAGCCACATTAGACATTGCCCATATCTTATTTTGGTTACACAGGAGGTTGCCCTTTCCGAAGCTAACAAATGTGCAGTGTGAGTATTTCCGTTTTAATACATTCAAAAGTGCAAGAATGCACTCTAATTGTATGTCATAGAGACATTAGGTACCACTTGTTAAAATGGGCACGAAATCTGTGCATCAAATTCAGTTTCCTTTCAGTTGAGATGAATTTAGGCTCTCTGTGGCCCAGCATTTTCATCACATTACCCCTTCAGATTGTTATGAGCCCTAATATAAGAAGCTCCTGTTTGGCCGCTCTCTGTTTGATCAGGACAGGCTGGGTATCTTGTACTTGTTCTGCTAGGCTAATCACAATGCTGCTGCTTCTCTATTAATTACACTGGGACACTTGACGGACTAAAGACTGACAAATGACTTTTCTCTCCCTGCCAGCACCGTTCTGTATTCACCATGGAAGATACAGCTCGCCAGCAGAGAATTCTGTCCCCCCCTCCCTGCACCCTATTCTCCATAATTCTCTCATTCCTCCATTTTACTTTATCAGCTCAAAATATAAATTGGGGGCTTATTGGCTTGATGGTAAATTGAAATTCATTGAAGCATTTATGTGACATTTAGAAATGGTTGCATAATGCAATAATAATAAAACATATGTCAAACTGAAAGGCCTTGCTTTCTGCGTTTCACTGTCTGATCATTTGGGAAACACGTTTGCAATTAGGGAGTCTGTATGTATTTGCTTCCATGTGGGTGCATGTGTCTGAGTGTTTGAAGGCCTATTTACTGTGTGTGAGCTCAGTCGTTGACGTGTATGTGTTAATTCTATGCATTACTGTACAGGCTGATCTATTCAAGGTGCACCAGAACACTTAGCTCTACATTTCATTTGTATTCCAGGCTGGTTCAAAAGGCTAGACAGTTAATAGTGATGGCAGGATGGCAAGCAGGGGCTGGTAATCGGATGAAAAAAAATCGATTGACTGGTTTCAGAGGCCAATAGTCTCCACTGCATTTCATCAAATGTCCCCTTTACCTGCTGTTTCCAGCCACATCAACTATGAAACCATCACTGGCTGGATTACATATGGCTTTAAAGCAGGGGTGGGGAATCTTTTTGCCATCAAGGGCCATTTGGATATTTACATTTTAATTCGGGGACCGTATTATTAAAAATAGCAATTTTCAGCTTTATTCATGTTTTAATGTGACTTTAATCACTGACATTGGTTTTATAGTTTAAATATTACTTTTATGATGTTTCTTGTGTCCTTGACTATTTAGAAAAGCGCTAGTCCTATCTAAATAAATTTCAGTATTGTAAATAATGTTTTTGTTATTATGATTATTTGTTCAAACTCACCTCTAATGCGATGGCTGAAACTGCTTATCTTTGACGAGGCGTTTGATTTCAGCTGGCAGTGAAGATGACACTACTCGCAGCTGGTTTTCCAGGTTTGTGACTGTCAGTCTTGAGTGGAATCAAGTCTTTGCAAGAGTCAATTTTGAAAAGAACTGCTCACAGCGATAGGTCGTCCTGAACACAAATGCAAATGTAAGTGCATGTCTCCTCAGAACAGGAACATGCTCAGCGTAAACATACATTTTGTAGAACTCAAGGAGAGGGAGGTTGTAGTACCTGGCTTTGAGCTTGTCATTTCTTTGCAGCTCAATGACTTCATGTTGTAGGCCATCCAGCACATCCGCTGGTTCGACGTTAAACAGGGTTTTAAATATGTTCAACTCCAGTTGTTTACTTTTCACATCCTTAATTTAGTGATCCCTTCGCGCGGCAATCCCGTTATCGGGATTGATTTGACAACACCCGGTGAAATAGCAGTGCGCCAAAATAAAAAACAGAAATACTCATAATAATAATTCATAAATCATACAAGTGTTATACATGAGTTTAAAGATGAACTTCTTGTTAATCCAGCCACAGTGTCAGATTTCAAAACGGCTTTATGGCGAAAGCAAACCATGCTATTATCTGAGGACAGCACCCCATCAAACATACACATGAAAATCATAATTCAACCTGCCAGGTACAAACCAAAAGTCAGAAATAAAATATAATTCATGCCTTACCTTTGAAGATCTTCTTCTGTTGGCACTCCAATATGTCCATTAATTAACCTCTTGAGTGTAGGGGGCAGCATTTTGATGTTTGGATGAAAAACGGACCCAAACGGAATCTAGAATATGCATATAATTGTCAGATTAGGATAGAAAACACTCTAAAGTTTCCAAAACGGTCAAAATATTGTCTGTGAGTATAACATAACTGATATTGCAGGCAAAAACTGAGGAAAATCCAACAAGGAAGTGCTGTTTTTCCTGAAAGTTCTCTTTTCCATTGCATGCCTTGCCTTCATTTAAAGGATAATCAACCAATTTATCTTATGGCTTCTGCATGGTGTGAACAGTCTTTAGACGTAGTTTCAGGCTTTTATTTTGAAAAATGAGCAAGAAAGATCACATCGCGTCATTGGATGGCTGGGTGCCAGCAGAGTCTTGCATGCGCCAACAGAGTGGAGCAAACATTTTATCCCTCTCTCCTATTGAAGATGCTACAGTCCGGTTGAAATATTATCAATTTTATATTGTAAAAACAACCTGAGGATTGATTATAAAAAACGTTTGACGTGTTTCTACGAACTTTACAGATACTATTTGGAATTTTTCGTCTGCCCCATCGTGACCGCTCGAGCCTGTGGATTTCTGAACATAACGCGCCAACCAAATGGAGGTATTTTGGATATAAAAATAATCTTTATGGAACAAAAGGAACATTTATTGTGTAACTGGGAGTCTGGTGAGTACAAACATCCGAAGATCATCAAAGGTAAGCGATTCATTTTATTGCTTTTCTGACTTTCGTGACCAACCTACGTTGCTGCTCGCTGCTTGTAATGTTTTGTCTGCTGAGGGAGATGTCCTTGCATAAACGCTTGGTATGCTTTCGCCGAAAAGCTTTTTTCAAGTCTGACACGCCAAACTAAGCTGTGTTTGCTATATTGCACTTGTGATTTCATGAAAATTAAATATTTTTAATAATTTAATTTTAATTTGGCGCTCTGTAATTCAGCAGATGTTGCCGAAAATGATCCCACTAACGGGATGGGTGCATCAAGAAGTTAAACATCACATTTTGTCCATTTGTTCGATAAATTCTGTCATTATATATCCAAAATGTCCATTTATTTGGCGCGTATGATTCAGAAAATACACCGGTTCCAACTCGCGCAACATTGCCACACATTATCTAATTAGTTACCTGTAAACTTGATCCAAACATTTCAAACAACTTTCCTAATCCAACTTTGGGTATTTTTAAATGTAAATAATCGATACAATTTAAGACGGAATAAACTGTGTTCAATACCGGAGGAAAACAATGTGGAGCGTGCTTTCAAGTCAAGCGCCTCTAACAAACAGTATACTTCACTCGACCCTCGTTCTGAACAGCCCTACTTCTTCATTTCTCAAAGGAAAAAAATCAACCAATTTCGAAAGACTGTTTATATCTAGTGGAAGCAATGGGAACTGCTAGCAACTGCCTTAGAATTCTAGATTCCCATAGAAAACCATTGACAAGAGAGTGACCTCAATTTGTATTTTTCCTGGATCGTTTGTCCTCTGGGTTTCGCCTGTCAAATAAGTTCTGTTATACTCACAGACAGAATTGTAACAGTTTCAGAAACGTTAGAGTATTTTCTATCCAAATCTACCAATTATATACATATCCTAGCTTCTGGGCCTGAGTAGCAGGAAGTTTACTTTGGGCACACTTTTCATCAAGAAGTGAAAATTGTGCCCCCTAGCCTTAAGAAGTTTTAAACAGCTCACAAAATGTGAGCTTTCTACACTCACCGGCATATTCCAACATAATCTCATGCTCTTGTCCTTGCAAAGTAGGAAAATGCACTGGGTTACCTTTCTAGTTGGACTTGCCACAGCTTTAATTTTGCTTTGACCGATTTCACATTTGACAGTGGATCACTGAGAAACTGGTTCGGCCCTTGGAGCATGGCGTTCAAGTCAGACAGATACTTGGTTATGTCCACCGTGAAGGCCAAATCACACATCCACTTGTCATCACTCAGTTCCACGACAGGTTTCCTCTTCATCTCCATTAATTGTTTTACTTCAACCTTCAGTCCGTAAAACTGCGCAGGCATGTTTCCACGGCTAAACCATCGCACCTCACAGTGGTAAACTAGATCACCATACTCTGATTCAAGATCACTCAATAGCTCCTTAAACTGCCGGTTGTTCAGCCCTTTGCTTTTGATAAAATTGATTGTTGACAATACAGTTGCCATTACGTTGTTCGGCTTCAGGGACTGTGCACACAGACTTTCTTAATGTATGATGCAGTTGCATACAATTAAAGCGCTTGGATCAAGACTGAGACAACTCATTTGCTATTTCACTAATGTGGTTAACCCCTTTTTCGAGCCAACCATGGCTGGCACTCCATCTGTAGTAAGGCCACTTCATTTTTCAAACCGTAGATCCAATTTGCTCATAGCTGAGAAAAATCGCTCAAAAAAGTCCTCACCTCTGGTGGCGCCATGCATGGCATCCAAAGACAGGGTTTCTATTTTATTTTTTTGTGGAAAAAGAGCTTTTTTAATGAAAATAAAAAAATAAATAGAAATTGGCTTGGGCCTGATCAAATGTTCTCGTAGGCCCTATATGGCCCGGAGGCCGGACGTCCCCCACCCCTGCTTTAAAGACACCACAGCAAGCCCCCAGGTCAATATTATTTCAAACAGAGGGAGGAATACATACGAATCTGCTTCCGGCAGTTTAGTGTTAATGTGGCTGATGGACAGGGTTTAGTTTACTTTACTTTATTAACTCGACCATTTAAAAAAACAAGCACACATAAAACTTGAAAAAGCCGTACATGCACATGAGTAAAATTATTGCGGATAACACACAATAAAGTCTGGGAATTATTTCCATTGTGGTCCTCTTGAAACAAGACGGCTCTTGAATCAAGATCGAACATGGTTCAACACAGGTTGGCAGCGAGATAATAAAACATAAAAGCAAAGAAGAACAATTTTCTCAGTATTGCGGTTACATCGTAGGATACATACAGTTTTTGACTTAATTTTTTAAAGTTGGGTAGGTTTTAAAAATAATATTAATCCATTACAGTTACTAGTTACGTGTCCTAAATTGTAATCAGTAATATAACTTTTGCATTACCCAAACTCAGTGATGTAATTTAATTACTTTTGGTTACTTTTGGATTACTTTCCCTTTAAGAGGCATTAGGAGAAGATGAAAAGGATCCATCAAACACATTTGGTGTGTCACAATAGCTTGTGGTCAGACTTTATCAGGTGGAATAAACTTATTAAACTCATGCCTTTTTTCAGTGGTGAATTGAATGTAATTGAGAACTGAAAGGTGTCATGTATTTTTTTTGGCCAACATATTTTAGAATTTAAAAGTAATTTAAGTTTCTAGTTTTTCAAAGGTACCTGCAATCTGATTACAATATTTTTGGCGGTAACTTAACTCATTACAGGGCTTTTTGGAATAAGATTACAAGCAACTGATGGATCTGGTGTGTCATCTTCTGACAGTCAGGTGCACACACTCAAGGTTGACGATTCAGAAAAATAGATATGTGTTGATATGTTTTTTACGGATTCCGCTCTTAAACAGTAGCCTACATGCAATGCCTTACAATTTGCTTAGCAAAACTCCTACTGCAACTAGTGCAGAACTCCTACTGTAGCTAGCGATTTAAAAGCCATGTTGTACCTTAAAATGGTGGAGGCTAACTCATTTTAGTGAGTGTAATTTAGTTCATGTGCAAACCCCTCCAAAACCAGACTATGTGATCCAACAGGGTATAATATTATTCACAACTATCAGTCTAAATGGTGGAGGGATACCCTCATCTCAGCAGGACTACCATTATAGCCCCTGAATAAGGCATCAGAGATCCCTCAAGACCTGAAATACATGATCAAATGTGATGAATGAATACCATTATGAACGCTACCTCCTCCAACATGATGAAATAACAGAGCTTTTGGACCAGTTCTTAGAATTGCACTTACTTACGATTCATAATGGATCTGCAGATTAGCCCATTTTATTTTCATTCCTATGTCAGATTTCTTCCATGTGCTATAATTACACCCTGTATGTAGAGCATTATCCAAGCATAGGGCTTTCGTCCCACTAACGTCTTTATCTTTATTATATCTTTATCATAATCTGCATCAATGAGCCTCACTGACAAAAGGCTGTACTGAGCTGGTAATGGACTACGCAGAGTGCTGGTGGGATAGAATAATCGCCTACGGGAGCTGAAGGTAGATTTTCTAACTGCATGAGAGGATCAATACGTATTATACCGTCTTAGAAGGTTCAAATATGTATGATGCATTGATCAAATCATTGATGAGGACAAAGGGAGAGAGGCTGAAAGAGGCCCCATCCAACATGGGAGAGATGAGAGAAGGTGGGCCTAGATAGTTCATTTTATATTTAAGGTTAGAGGGAAAATAGCGCTTAAATAACCTTTAACTGAAAACCATAACCATTGGTTCTAAAAAGATCAAACAAAGAAAAAATGAAAATGTAAATATATGACAATTTTGTGAGATTCAGATGACTTATGTAATATATGTTTTATATTTCTCTCACTCTTTACATAAATACATATGGGCTAAGAGATCAATGGAGATTGATTTGTCTTCTTATTTTTTACACCTAGGCGCTTGGCGAAGAGAATATATATCTCAAAGTAACTTCCCCTTCCCCTTGGATATTGCTCAGCCGCCTGCCACTAACTCTAGAAGGCTTATAACTGTTTGTGAATGTCGCACGTGGCTACTCAAATGCCAAACTGTTCATTGAGACAATGTTGAAAGCTCGATTCATGTCAGTGACAGTTTCATTTGTGCATGTAATCTAAATGAAAGAAAAGTTATTTTGTAAATTCAGCAGCTCTATCGCACAAAATAGACTTTTAGAAGTGCCTTCTTTATTTTATTTATTTTGTGTGGTTATCAATGCACAATAACCTTTTTACCACTCCTATTGATACACTAATTGTATTAAGTTATTTAAAAGTTTTACTATCTGTATAGTTTAAAATACATTTGTCATTAATATGTAATAGTACATTTAATTAATAAAATATTTAATCAGTTGTCTTCAAATTAAGTGGGCGATGATGCAATCTTTGCAAGAGGGAGGAAATCTGATTTCATTGGTCCTCAATGACTCAGACACTTCATTCAGGATAAATTCAGTTAGTCCTGAGTTAGCCTGCCCTGGAGAAGGTTAGATCTGAAGGATTGTTTGCCATATACATTTTTGGGATAACTGGTACCACTTTTGTGCCCAAAGTAAACTGCCTCCTACTCAGTCCCAGAAGGATATGGATATTAATAGTAGATTTGGATAGCAAACACTCTGAAGTTTCTAAAACTGTTTGAATGATGTCTGTGAGTATAACAGAACTTATTTGGCAGGTGAAAACCCGAGGACAAACAATCCAGGATTTTGTTTTTGGGGGTGACAGTGTTTTCAATGAGATTTCTATGTGGATCTAGATCTCTAAGGCACTTGCTTGCAGTTCCTATCACTTCCACTGGATGTCAACAGTCTTTAGAAATTGGTTGATGTTTTTCGTTTGTGTAATGAAAAAAGTAGGGCTGTTCAGAACGGGGGTCGAGTCTAGTTTACTGTTGTGGTTGGGGCGCACGAACTGAAAGCTCCCTCAATTTTTTTTATCCGCTATTGAACGTAGTTTATGCCATTTTAAACTTTATTGATTATTTACGTTAAACAATACCTAAGGTTGTATTAGGAAAGTTGTTTGAAATGTTTGGACAAAGATTACAGGAAACTTATTAGATATTTTGTAGTCATGTTGCGCGAGTTGGAACCAGTATTTTTCTGGATCATACGGGCCAAATAAATTGACATTTTGGAGATATAACGACGGAATTAATCGAACAAAATTACCATTTGTGATGTTTATGGGACATATTGAAGTGCCAACAGAAGAAGCTCTTCAAAGGTAAGGTATGAATTATATCGTTATTTCTGAGTTTTGTGTCGCGCCTGGCGCGATGAAATATGATTGTCTGTGTTTGTTTGATGAGGCGCTGTCCTCAGATAATCGCAAGGTTTGCTTTCGCCGTAAAGCCCTTTTGAAATCTGACAGAGTGGCTGGATTAACAAGAAGTTGAGCTTTATTTTGACATATTGCATGTGTATTTTCAAGAATGTTAAATATTTACAATTCTGTAGTTTGAATTTGGTGCCCTGCACTTTCACTGGATGTTGGTCAGGTGGGACGGTAGCGTCCCATCTAGCCTAGAGAGGTTTTAACACTGCCCATGATGCATACTTCAAGATACCCCTCATTTGCGCCATAGTCCAGTTCCATGGTGTTACTGTAGCATCCTTCACCACTACTACTGCTCATTCAGTTACTGTCCCTACAGCGAGTGCCGTGAGAATAGCTATTGCATTGAATTTGCCACCGGCTTTTGATCTCCTATTGCCTTTGTGGTTCACTGATAGACCTAGGACTGAATCTTTCAGATACTCCCTACCTGTCTCCCAACTCATTCCGGTTTTCTAGCCACCAACATCTCCAATGATATGTTCTGCTACAGTCAGTATCTGTGGATAATACTTCCCTGTGCTCAGGTCAGGTACACATCTCTCTTCCCAAGGCCGATCTACACCCCACCCTTGTTACAGAGTAAACTGTGTGTCTCAACAGTTGATAAGCAGCAACCTTCTGATGCTTTCCTTTTACCTTCACTCACTTCCAATGCTGCCGGTTAAGAAGTTGGAAGAGTATCCAACCACACAAAACTCTGAGTCACATGTTTCTTAATCTCACTCTGCAGGAGATGCAATGTTATTATTACAACAAACTTCACTTCCAGTGAGGTGGCATCCTGGTTACAGGTGTCTGTGGCTATTCTTTCAAGAGTTGTACTTTCTTCAATGAACCCCTCAATGAAAGTTGACAATAGTGTCTGAAATGACAACACTATCTCTGCTACTCCCGCCATGATCTGGGTAAGTGTGACTTCATAGTACAATAGTCTCTATATTGTGCACAGTTAGCTGTCCTTCCTCTACTACGAGCTACCCTGTATCACTATACACAGAGGAGGGGTATCATTCCCCAGAGACTATCACCCACTTCCCTAATTTATGAGCTTCATAAATCTCTGCCCCAGTCATAGTCAATTCCGCTTTCCCAATTTCCTGTAACTTTAACACCTTGTTTTTTTGGACTCCATAGCATGTACTGATATCGGTCCTGCCAGAATCTGCAACTGACACCATTATGGAAATATTATGTCTCAGATACAGGCCCCCTATGTACTTAGCCTCCGGCCTCAAATACTTTTGCACCTAGATCATTCCATCTAATCCATAACACATTAATCACTACTGCTATGCCACTTATTTTTATTTTATTATTTTTTTATTTTTTATTTTAACTAGGCAAGTTATTTAGGAACAAATTATTATTTACAATGACGGCCTAGGAACTGCCTTGTTCAGGGGCAGAACGGCAGATTTGTTTTTACCGTCAGCTCAGGGATTCAATACACCAACCTTTCGGTTACTGGCCCAACGGTCCAACCATATAGTTATAAACATACTAAAATGTGTTCAAGTCAATTAGTCAAGTGTAAAGAGGTTTCCACAGTCCTTTCTTGTATAATTAATTTTATCGACACAAAAAATATCTCACCTTGTCTAGTGTATTTTGTTTTGTCAACATTTGCTGTTTCCATCAGGCCTGCTGTGACATTTTTTATCTGACGGACATTACTCGCATTAAAAGGTTGGATGGAAACCTGGTTAGTGACACATGATCGGGGTATATAGTCACACCTCTGTGAGTTCAGGATAGAACAACATCAACAGCAACACATCTGTTGCCCATATATGAACTCAAAGACATAGACACAAAAACTACATGGCTGACATTTGTATATGAATAGTACTGGTTTTGTATGCAAGGTTCATTGTACGAATTACACCTCCCCTTCAGATGGCCTTTAAAGGGCAATGAAGTACTTGAGCACTTCCGGGTTGGAGCGAGCGGTCGCATCTGCGGTCGCATCTGCACTCGGTCCGCAGGTAGTATTACATTTCATTACATTTCATTATAGTACAACGGTTTGATTTGTCTAATCTTAGCAATTTCTTCTTAGCTAGCTACACAGCCGTCTTTGTATCATAGATAATTGCGTAATTATCGTATTTCGTCGTCCTAACGCAGTCTACACTGCCCTGCAGCTAGCCAGCTAGCTAACGTCCACCGTTAGCTAGTCCACCGTCTACCGATTAGCAGCACAACTATTACACTCAACTGAACGACTTGATTAGTGTAGTGTTAGCTAGCTACATAGTTGTCTTTGCTGTCTTCGTACCCAAGATAATTGTGTAGTTTAGAGTGTGTAGTTTTATGTCGTCCTTAACATAGGAGACTCTGCTAGCTAGCCAACAGCTAGCCAACGTCTACCGAACAGAACTTCTGCACTCAACAATCCGGTCGCATTTCGCTTCGCTCCACAGGTAGTATCACATTTTTCATTTCATTTCATTACAGTACAACGGCTTGATTTGTTTGATCGTAGACAGCTAGCCAACGCTAGCCAGCTAGCCGTCTTTGTATCAAATATAATTGTGTAGTCTAGAGCGATTTCCTAGGTTAGCCAGCCAGCTATTGTCGTTCTTTTAACGCAACGTAACGTAATCAACACTGCTAGCTAGCCAGCTAGCCCCGAATAGCAGCACAGTAGAAACTATTACACTCAACGGAACGACTTGATTAGTGTAGTGTCAACAACCCAGCCAATGCCAACTAGCCTACTTAGTCAACAACGCAGCCTCTGCCAGCTAGCCTACTTCAGCAGTACTGTATCATTTTAATCATTTTAGTCAATAAGATTCTTGCTACGTAAGCTTAACTCTCTGAACACTCGTGACGTGTAGTCCACTTGTCATTCCAATCTCCTTTGCATTAGCGTAGCCTCTTGTGTAGCCTGTCAACTATGTGTCTGTCTATCCCTGTTCTCTCCTCTCTGCACAGACCATACAAACGCTCCACACCGCGTGGCCGCGGCCACCTAATCTGGTGGTCCCAGCGCGCACGACCCACGTGGAGTTCCAGGTCTCCGGTAGCCTCTGGAACTGCCGATCTGCGGCCAACAAGGCAGAGTTCATCTCCGCCTATGTCTCCCTCCAGTCCCTCGACTTCTTGGCACTGACGGAAACATGGATCACCACAGACAACACTGCTACTCCTACTGCTCTCTCTTCGTCTGCCCACGTGTTCTCGCACACCCGAGCTTCTGGTCAGCGGGGTGGTGGCACCGGGATCCTCATCTCTCCCAAGTGGTCATTCTCTCTTTCTCCCCTTACCCATCTGTCTATCGCCTCCTTTGAATTCCATGCTGTCACAGTTACCAGCCCTTTCAAGCTTAACATCCTTATCATTTATCGCCCTCCAGGTTCCCTCGGAGAGTTCATCAATGAGCTTGATGCCTTGATAAGCTCCTTTCCTGAGGACGGCTCACCTCTCACAGTTCTGGGCGACTTTAACCTCCCCACGCCTACCTTTGACTCATTCCTCTCTGCCTCCTTCTTTCCACTCCTCTCCTCTTTTGACCTCACCCTCTCACCTTCCCCCCTACTCACAAGGCAGGAAATACGCTCGACCTCATCTTTACTAGATGCTGTTCTTCCACTAACCTCATTGCAACTCCCCTCCAAGTCTCCGACCACTACCTTGTATCCTTTTCCCTCTCGCTCTCATCCAACACTTCCCACACTGCCCCTACTCGGATGGTATCGCGCCGTCCCAACCTTCGCTCTCTCTCTCCCCGCTACTCTCTCCTCTTCCATCCTATCATCTCTTCCCTCTGCCTCCTCAACCCTCCTCTCCTCCCTTTCTGCATCCTTTGACTCTCTATGTCCCCTATCCTCCAGGCCGGCTCGGTCCTCCCCTCCCCGCTCCGTGGCTCGACGACTCATTGCGAGCTCACAGAACAGGGCTCCGGGCAGCCGAGCGGAAATGGAGGAAAACTCGCCTCCCTGCGGACCTGACATCCTTTCACTCCCTCCTCTCTACATTTTCCTCTTCTCTCTCTGCTGCTAAAGCCACTTTCTACCACTCTAAATTCCAAGCATCTGCCTCTAACCCTAGGAAGCTCTTTGCAACCTTCTCCTCCCTCCTGAATCCTCCTCCCCCTCCCCCCCCCTCCTCCCTCTCTGCAGATGACTTCGTCAACCATTTTGAAAAGAAGGTCGACGACATCCGATCCTCGTTTGCTAAGTCAAACGACACCGCTGTTCTGCTCACACTGCCCTACCCTGTGCTCTGACCTCTTTCTCCCCTCTCTCTCCAGATGAAATCTCGCGTCTTGTGACGGCCGGCCGCCCAACAACCTGCCCGCTTGACCCTATCCCCTCCTCTCTTCTCCAGACCATTTCCGGAGACCTTCTCCCTTACCTCACCTCGCTCATCAACTCATCCCTGACCGCTGGCTACGTCCCTTCCGTCTTCAAGAGAGCGAGAGTTGCACCCCTTCTGAAAAAACCTACACTCGATCCCTCCGATGTCAACAACTACAGACCAGTATCCCTTCTTTCTTTTCTCTCCAAAACTCTTGAACGTGCCGTCCTTGGCCAGCTCTCCCGCTATCTCTCAGAATGACCTTCTTGATCCAAATCAGTCAGGTTTCAAGACTAGTCATTCAACTGAGACTGCTCTTCTCTGTATCACGGAGGCGCTCCGCACTGCTAAAGCTAACTCTCTCTCCTCTGCTCTCATCCTTCTAGACCTATCGGCTGCCTTCGATACTGTGAACCATCAGATCCTCCTCTCCACCCTCTCCGAGTTGGGCATCTCCGGCGCGGCCCACGCTTGGATTGCGTCCTACCTGACAGGTCGCTCCTACCAGGTGGCGTGGCGAGAATCCGTCTCCACCACGTGCTCTCACCACTGGTGTCCCCCAGGGCTCTGTTCTAGGCCCTCTCCTATTCTCGCTATACACCAAGTCACTTGGCTCTGTCATAACCTCACATGGTCTCTCCTATCATTGCTATGCAGACGACACACAATTAATCTTCTCCTTTCCCCCTTCTGATGACCAGGTGGCGAATCGCATCTCTGCATGTCTGGCAGACATATCCGTGTGGATGACGGATCACCACCTCAAGCTGAACCTCGGCAAGACGGAGCTGCTCTTCCTCCCGGGGAAGGACTGCCCGTTCCATGATCTCGCCATCACGGTTGACAACTCCATTGTGTCCTCCTCCCAGAGCGCTAAGAACCTTGGCGTGATCCTGGACAACACCCTGTCGTTCTCAACTAACATCAAGGCGGTGGCCCGTTCCTGTAGGTTCATGCTCTACAACATCCGCAGAGTACGACCCTGCCTCACACAGGAAGCGGCGCAGGTCTAATCCAGGCACTTGTCATCTCCCGTCTGGATTACTGCAACTCGCTGTTGGCTGGGCTCCCTGCCTGTGCCATTAAACCCCTACAACTCATCCAGAACGCCGCAGCCCGTCTGGTGTTCAACCTTCCCAAGTTCTCTCCGTCACCCCGCTCCTCCGCTCCCTCCACTGGCTTCCAGTTGAAGCTCGCATCCGCTACAAGACCATGGTGCTTGCCTACGGAGCTGTGAGGGGGAACGGCACCTCAGTACCTCCAGGCTCTGATCAGGCCCTACACCCAAACAAGGGCACTGCGTTCATCCACCTCTGGCCTGCTCGCCTCCCTACCACTGAGGAAGTACAGTTCCCGCTCAGCCCAAAAAGATTTAGATGCACTACTGTTCCACTGGAGGTCATAAGGTGAATGCACCAATTTGTAAGTCGCTCTGGATAAGAGCGTCTGCTAAATGACTTAAATGTAAATGTAAATGTAAGTACTCAGCCTAACTCATGACACACACATCTACCTGCCCGAGTGGTCAAACATACATGCTTAAATATATACAGTATATACTGCATATATATATACAGTGCCTTCAGAAAGTATTCACACCCTTTAACCTTTTCCACATTTTGTTGTGTTACAGACTGAATTTTGTGTCACTGTCCTACACACAATACCCCATAATATCATAGTCTTGAATTTGTGAAATAAGTCACATAATAAGTTGCATGGACTCACTCTGTGTGCAATATTAGAGTTTAACATGCTTTTTAAATGAGTACCTCATCTTTGTACTCCACACATACAATTATCTGTGAGGTCCCTCAGTCAAGCAGTGCATTTCAAACACAGATTAAACCACAAAGACCAGGGAATTTTTCCAATGCTTCGTAAAGAGCACCTATTGGTAGAAGGGCACATATTGGTACATGTGTAAAAATTAAAAAGCAGACATTGACTATCCCTTTGAGCATGGTGAAGTTATTAATTACACTTTAGATGGTCTATCAATACACAAAGTCACTACAAAGATACAGGCGTCCTTCCTAACTTAGTTGCCAGAGAGGAAGGAAACCGCTCAAGGATTTCACCATGGGGCTAATGGTGACTTTAAGACATTTACAGAGATTAATAGCTGTGATGGGAAAAAACAAAGGATGAATAAACAACATTTTAGTTACTCCACAATACTAACCTAAATGACAGAGTGAAAAAAGGAAGCCTGTACAGAAAACAAATATACATCCTCTTTTCAATAATGCACCAAAGTAAAACATGTATTTTTTTGCAATGAAATTAACTTAATGTCCTGTATACAAAGCATTATGTTTGGGGCATGGTGGTGGCTGCATCATGTTATGGGTATGCTTGTCATCGATACGAACTAGGGAGTTTAAGGGGGTAGAAAGAAACAATACAGAACAGAATATTTCAGTCTGCTTTACAGCAGAACAATAACCTAAAACACAAGGCCAAATATACACTGGAGTTGCTTACCAAGACAACATTGAATGTTCCTGAGAGTCCGGGTTACAATTTTGACTTAAATCGGCTTGAAACTCTATGGTAAGACTTGAAATTGGCTGTCTAGCAATGATCAACAATGAACTTGATAGAGCTTGAAGAATTTTCAAAAGAATAATGTGCAAATATTGTACATTTCAGGTGTGCAAAGCTCTTAGAGACTTACCCAGAAAAACTCACTGCTGTAATTGCTGCCAAAGGGGATTCTAACATGTATTGACTCAGGGGTGTGAATACCGTACTTATGTAAATGAGATGTTTCTGAATTCATTTTGAATTCAGGTTGAAACCCAACAAAATGTGGAATAAATCAAGGGGTATGAATACTTTCTGATGGCACTCTCTCTCTATATATATATATATATACAGTACCAGTCAAAGGTTTGGACACACCTACTCATTAAAGGGTTTTTCTTTATTTTTTTACTACACTGCTCCAAAAAATAACGGGAATACTAAAATAACACATCCTAGATCTGAATGAATGAAATATTCTTATTAAATACTTTTTTATTTACATAGTTGAATGTGCTGACAACAAAATCACACAAAAATTATCAATGGAAATCAAATTTATCAACCCATGGAGGTCTGGATTTGGAGTCATACTCAAAATTGAAGTGGAAAACCACACTACAGGCTGATCCACCTTTGATGTAATGTCCTTAAAACAAGTCAAAATGAGGCTCAGCAGTGTGTGTGGCCTCCACGTGCCTGTATGACCTCCCTACAACGCCTGGGCATGCTCCTGATGAGGTGGCGGATGGTCTCCTGAGGGATCTCCTCCCAGACCTGGACTAGAGCATCCGCCAACTCCTGGACAGTCTGTGGTGCAACGTGGCGTTGGTGGATGGAGCGAGACATGATGTCCCAGATGTGCTCAATTGGATTCAGGTCTGGGGAACGGGCGGGCCAGTCCATAGCATCAATGCCTTCCTCTTGCAGGAACTGCTGACACACTCCAGCCACATGAGGTATAGCATTGTCTTGCATTAGGAGGAACCCAGGGCCAACCGCACTAGCATACGGTCTCACAAGGGGTCTGAGGATCTCATCTCGGTACCTAATGGCAGTCAGGCTACCTCTGGTGAGCACATGGAGGGCTGTGCGGCCCCCCAAAGAAATGCCACCCCACACCATGACTGACCCACAGCCAAACCGGTCATGCTGGAGGATGTTGCAGGCAGCAGAACGTTCTCCACGGCGTCTCCAGACTCTGTCACATCTGTCACATGTGCTCAGTGTGAACCTGCTTTCATCTGTGAAGAGCACAGGGCGCCAGTGGCGAATTTGCCAATCTTGGTGTTCTCTGGCAAATGCCAAACGTCCTGCATGGTGTTGGACTGTAAGCACAACCCCCATATGTGTATGTCGGGCCCTCATTCCACCCTCATGGAGTCTGTTTCTGACCGGTTGAGCAGACACATGCACATTTGTGGCCTGCTGGAGGTCATTTTGCAGGGCTCTGGCAGTGCTCCTCCTGCTCCTTCTTGCACATAGGCGGAGTTAGCGGTCCTGCTGCTGGATTGTTGCCCTCCTACGGCCTCCTCCACGTCTCCTGATGTACTGGCCTGTCTCCTGGTAGCGCCTCCATGCTATGGATACTACGCTGACAGACACATCAAACCTTCTTGCCACAGCTCGCATTGATGTCCCATCCTGGATGAGCTGCACTCCCTGAGCCACTTGTGTGGGTTGTAGACTCCATCTCATGCTACCACTAGAGTGAAAGCACCGCCAGCATTCAAAAGTGACCAAAACATCAACCAGGAAGCATAGGAACTGAGAAGTGGTCTGTGGTCACCACCTGCAGAACCACTCCTTTATTGGGGGTGTTTTGCTATTTGCCTATAATTTCCACCTGTTGTCTATACCATTTGCATAACAGCCTGTGAAATGTATTGTCATTCATTGTTGCTTCCTAAGTGGACAGTTTGATTTCACAGAAGTGTGATTGACTTGGAGTTACATTGTGTTGTTTAATTAAGTGTTCCCTTTATTTTTTGGAGCAGTGTATTTTCTACACTGTAGAATAATAGTGAAGGCATCAAAACGACGAAATAACACATATGGAATCATGCGTAACCAAAAAAAGTGTTAAACAAATCAATGATACAGCTTTGCACACTCTTGGCATTCTTTGTTACATGCATGATCGTTACAAAATAAATGTACACATACATGACATATAATTCAAACATTGCATCCAAACTGCTCATGCACGTCAATGAACTTCTGTGTAGCCAGGTGCTAAAATAGAACTTGGTTCTATTTGTGACGCTTGATGTGCTGCAAGTCCCCCCTTTCCCATGTCCTCATTGGTTTTTAGGAGCATATACCCACGTGGGTGATTAAAAGATGAACTGAGGTCCACACTCCAGTCCAGTTGTTGGTGGCACCTTAAAGTTAATTGCCAACCGCCATACAAAGTCCAAAGAAGAAGAAGAAGACTGAAGAAGGTGAATTACTAGAAACTAACTAGGTTTACCCTTTTATATTTGGAATATTTGTCAGAGTAGAGGACCTTGTGCATTTCATGTAAAATAACAACCATATGTTTCCATCCCTTGATGAAATAGCTAGCAACAGTACGTACTCAGTACTTTACTCAGTACTTTGTTGAAGCACCTTTGGCAGTGATTACAGCCTAAAATTTTCTTGGGTATGAAGCTAGAAGCATGGCACACCTGTATTTGGGGAGTTTCTCCCATTATTTTCTGCAGAATCTCTCAGCTATTTTCAGTTCTCTCCAGAGATGTTTGATCGGGTTCAAGTCCAGGATCTGGCTAAGACACTCAAAGACATTCAGAGACTTGTCCCGAAGTCACTCCTGTGTTGTCTTGGCTGTGTGCTTAGGGTCGTTGTCCTGTTGGAAGTTTAAACTTCACCCCAGTCTGAGGTCCTGAGTGCTCTGAACCAGGCTTTCATCTAGGATCTCTCTGTACTGCGCTCCGTTAATCTTTCCATCGATCCTGACTAGTCTTCCAGTCTCTGCCACTGAAAAACATCCCCACAGCATGATGCTGCCATCACCATTCTTCAACGTAAGGATGGTGCCAGGTGTCCTCCAGACAAAACGCTTGGCATCCAGGCCAAAGAGTTCAACCTTGCTTTAATCAGACCAGAGAATCTTGTTCCTCATGGTCTGAGAGTCCTTTAAGTGCCTTTTTGGCAAACTCCAAGTGGGCTGTCATGTGCTTTTTACTGAAGAGTGGCTTCCATCTGGCCACTACTACTACTAAGGCCTGATTGGTGAAGTGCTGCAGAGATGGTTGTCCTTCTGGAAGGTTCTTCCATCTCCACAAAATAACTTTGGAGATCTATCAGGTTCTTGGTCACCTACCTGACCAAGGCCCTTCTCTCCTGATTGCTCAGTTTGGCCAGGCACCAGCTCTAGGAAGTTTCTTGGTGGTTCCAAACTTTTTCAATTTAAGAATGATGGATGCCATTGTATTCTTGGGGACCTTCAATGCTGCAGATATTTTATGGTACCCTTCCCTAGATCTGTGCCTCAACACGGTCCTGTCTCGGAGCTCTACGGACAATTCCTTCAACCCCATGGCTTGGTTTTTGCTCTGACATAAACTGTCAAGTAATGGTCTTATATCGATAGGTATGTGCCTTTGCAAATTTGTATCTATTTTTTATTTAACATTATTTAACTAGGCAAGTCAGTTAAGAACAAATTCGTATTTACAGTGACGACCTACCAAAAGGCAAAAGGCCTCCTACGGGGACGGGGGCTGGGATTAAAAATGCTAATAAATTAGGACAAAACATACATCAAGACAAGAGAGACAACACAACACTACCTAAAGAGAGACCTAAGACAACAACATGGCATGGCAGGAACACATGACAACCCAGAATGGTAGCAACACAACATGACAACAATATGGTTGCAACACAACCAGGCAGCAGCACAACATGGTAGCAGCACAAAACAGGGTACAAACATTATTGGGAACAGGCAACAGCACAAAGGGCAAGAATATAGAGACAACAATACATCACGCAAAGCAGACACAACTGTCAGTAAGAGTGTCCATGATTGAATCTTTGAACGAAGATGTTGAGATAAACTGTCCAGTTTGTCCAGAGTGTATGTCACAGCTCGCTCCTGTCGCTAGCTGCAGCAAACTCAAAAGACGAGTGGCATGTAAATCATGTCCAATCAATTGAATCAATTCAATTTCAATTGAATTTACCAGTTGAATTTACCACTGGTGGACTACAATCAAGTTGTAGAAACATCTCAAGGAAGATCATTGGAAACAGGATGCACCTGAGCTCAATTTCGAGTCTCATAGCAAAGAGTCTGAATACTTATGTAAATAAGATATTTCTGTTTTTTATTTTCAATACATTTGTCATCATGGGTTATTGTGTAGTTTGATGATTTTTTTAAATTTAATCCATTTTAGAATAGGGCTGTAACAAAACGTGGAAAAAGTCAAGGGGTCTGAATATTTTCTGAATGCACTGTATATATGACTATTCTGTAACATTGCAAACTCTTTTATTCCATTTAAAAATGGCAGAGGACCAGACAAAAACAAACACCTTATAGTTTCCACAAGTGTGATCAGAGGCTCCATCAGAGCAGGTTAAAGCGCTCTCCACACAGCAGGCCTGTGGATCAAACAGCTGTTTGCCCTCTTATCAGCCAGATACAGGGTCCATAAGCCAGCTCTTTTATGTCAAATAAGAGATAACAATGTCATTGGTCAATGATGAACAGCATTTTATATCGGACTATAGAAGGATGGCACCATACACCATAACAATAAAAATACTTCAAGGTTGCGTTATCCTTTTAAGATTAGCTTTTTAAGATTAGTATTCGACCTGTGACTGATAATTCTGAAGATGTTTCCTTCCAATTTTCAGGCTTCACAGTCATCTGTGAAATCACTTGTGAGAGCATATCATAAATTGTGAAATAGACACTAATTACTTATGCGAAATGTATGACAGATATGATTTTTTTTTTTTTTTACATCCACCTCACCATTTTTTATACAATGCATTTAAATCAAAGATAAAGGCAGTAGATTAGTTAAGACAGAAACAATAAGAGGGACGTTATTCAGGGAGGATGGGTATGTGTATAGCATGAAGATCTTGTAATCCAAATGTTGCATGTTTGAATCAAATGATGGACAGCTTTAACATTTTCAATCAAATGTATTTTATAAAGCCCTTTCTAACATCAGCAGTTGTCACAAAGTAGCAACAATTACATAACCTCTCTAGGGTACGTGGGACACTAGCACCCACCTCGTCAACAGCCAGTGAAAATGCAGGGCGCCAAATTCAAAATAACAGAAATCCCATAATTACAATTCCTCAAACATACAAGTATTTTACGCCATTTTAAAGATACACTTGTTGTAAATCCAGCCACAGTGTCCGATTTCAAAAAGGCTTTATGACGAAAGCAAACCAAACGATTGTTAGGTCAGAGCCAAGTCACAGAAAAACACAGTCATTTTTCCAGCCAAAGATAGGAGTCACAAAGATCAGAAGCAGAGATCAAATTAATCACTAATCATTGATGATCTTCATCAGATAACACTCATGGGACTTCATGTTACACAATACATGTATGTTTTGTTTGGTAAAGTTCATATTTATACCCAAAAATCTGAGTTTACATTGGCGCGTTATGTTCAGTAGTTCCAAATCATCCGGTGATTGTGCAGAGAGCCACATCAAGTTACAGAAATACACATAATAAACATGGCTAAAAGATACAACTGTTATGCATGGAATTTTGTATCCACTTCTCCTTAATGCAACCGCTGTGTCAGATTTCAAAAATACTTTATGGAAAAAGCAAACCATGCAATAATCTGAGTACAGCGCTCAGACAATAAATCAAGCCAAACAGATATCCGCCATGTTGGAGTCAACAGAAGTCATAAATATCATTATAAATATTCACTTACCTTTGATGATCTTCATCAGAATGCACTCCCAAGAATCCCAGTTCCACAATAAATGTTTGCTTTGTTCGATAATGTCCATCATTTATGTCCAAATACCTACTTTTTGTTTTGCCCAGTATTCCAAATTCATGACGTGCGATCACTAGGAGCAAAAGTCAAAAAGTTCTGTTGTAGTCCGTAGAAACATGTCAAATGATGTATAGAATCAATCTTTAGGATGTTTTTAACATAAATCTTCAATAATGTTAAATAATTCCTTTGTCTTCAGATTTGCAATGGAATGCAAGCTAACTCTCACGTGAACAAGCGTGGCCAGCTCATGACTCTCTGGCAGACCTCTGACTCATTCCCCTCTCATTCGCCCCCACCTCACAGTAGAAGCATCAAATAAAGTTCTAAAGACTGTTGACATATAGTGGAAGCCTTAGGAAGTGCAATATGACCACATAAACACTGTGTATTCGATAGGCCAAGAGTTGAAAAACTACAAACCTCAGATTTCGCACTTCCTGGTTGGATTTCTTCTCAGGTTTTTGCCTGCCATATGAGTTCTGTTATACTCACAGACATCATTCAAACAGTATTAGAAACGTTAGAGTGTTTTCTATCCAAATATATTCATTATATGCATATTCTAGCTTTTATGGCTGAGTAGCAGGCAGTTTAATTTGGGCACGCTTTCCAATGCTGCCCCCTACCCTGGAGAAGATAACCAAGGCTTTTCAGCATAGAATAAGCCACATACCCAGCCCAAAACCACAAAGAACACGCAATGCAAAAAGACAGGCACCTAGGGAGAAAGCTATTTGGAACCAGGCTCCGAGGGATGGCCAGTCCTCTTATGGCTGTGCCTGGTGGAGATTAGAGTTTATTTTTATTTTAACCCTTATTTTACCAGGTAAATTGACTGAAAACACTTTATCTTTTACAGCAACAACATGGGGAATAGCTACAGGGGAGATAAATGAGCCAAACCACATCTGGTCTCCCATCCAGCGACCGACCAGGACCAACCCTGCAGCACGACCAGGTGGACTGGGACGAGGACAGACAAAAGTCCTCAGGCCAGGTAGTTCTGAGGCATGATCCTAGGGCTCAGGTCCTCAGGGAGGGGAGACGGGGAGACAGAGAGAGTGAGAGACAGAGACATAGAGAGAGAGAGGGGGGATAATTAGACGGAGCATATTTAAGATCACACATAAGAGTCAATTAAATGGAAAAAAAATAAGAATTACAGAGGCCAATTTGGAGAACCTAACCCTGTGTGAATCATCCTCTGGAATAATGCACATGCTTGGATAATAATTACATAACCAAGGCTTTTCAGCATAGAGTAAGCCGCATCATCCCATGCGATCTGTCAAGGCGGCGCACATCAGAAATATCACTGAAATACTCTAGTTCCTACACAAGACCTTCTATATTCAAACAAAATAAGCCTTTTATAGGCAAAGTTGATGAGCAAATGTGAAGTTTCATGCTCATGCCAATCCTCTCTATAAAACAATATTAGTCTTGCTGGTAGGACTCAGCAATAATGAGGTGGTGTGTACGTGTTTCAGCGTGTTTTGGGAGACGAGCAAGAGTCAATTCCTTCAACTGCAACCACAGGAGTTGGAGTCAGAGTCGACTCAAAGCTGTGTGAGTCAGGTTGCTATGGCAATGCACAAGTGCCCTGTGAGCCTTCAAGCAGGGAGAAGAGAGGAGAAAACCGCTTTGTGCAGTGGTAGTTGAATGAAGAAAGGATATTAATCTGCCGATGCACTCTGCACTCACTTTGAGGACATTTGAACAAAATATATACGTCATCGTGACAATTTAAACTGATGGATATGTTCTAGACAAGTATGTCCATACCATCTATTGGCTTATTTGGTGATCCAGAGTTCTGGTAATTGTTTTAAGAGTTTATTATCCCATATCGCCATTGACCAGAACCTTATCATGAAGTATCACATCACATTTAATTTCTAAAGTGGATTATCGCCCCTTAAACCCTAACCTTAACCCTTAGCCTAGCTAGCTAACGTTAGACACATTAGCTAACCTAGCCATAACAAATTGCAATTCATTATGAAGAAAATAGTGTACTGGACACTGATACGTTATAAAGAAGAAAAAAATGTACTTAGAAAATCGTCTGTGTCTGTCACACATTTTGAATTAGTAATTTGTGTCTATTTGTCTACATCTGTAATAGTATGTTGTGAGAGCAGAGTGTTTTATTTGCTTCGTTGGTGAATCGGCGCTAGAATATTAAAAATTCCTCTGCAGTGCATAACCTTCAAATGATTGAATGAATTATTCAAAAACTTCAGTGCAGTACTTTGTATTACAGGTTGTTCTATCGCACTGTGACTTTGGTATACGTTTAAGGAGATGTACTGTAGGCCTCAAACCTTCTTAGTTGTATATTTTACTGATCTCTTTTCTCATCTCTCTTATTTTAGTACATCTTGTCAACTGAAATGGCCCTCCAACTAGACCAACTGATAGTCTTATTTGTCCACAGTTTAAATCAGCAGGAAGTTTACAGCATTTAAATGTGTTGCGATGCGCAAACATTTTCAAATGTGTATGTGCTTGCTTGGGTGAGTGAATAGTTATGTGTTGCTTGAATGTGTGTGTGTTCTCTTGGCTGCAGCTGGATCACTGCTGCATGCAGGTGTCCACTGAGGCTCTCGGACAGACCCCTTCAGCATTAATTACTGTGGTCATTAATCAGAGCAGCACAGATAGCTGTGTAATCCCTCTGTAATGCATTTTTATGGAGGGGGGCATGCAATGTTAATTGGATCTGATCGGAAATTGGTATGATGGTCCCACAAAGGACAACCTCAGGTAATGATTAGAAGATAGATCAATTGGTCCTTGATAGTAGAAAACCTTTTGTACTGATATACAGACACACAGAACAAGAACCCAAGTTAAGTTGTTGAGATATGTAGCTAAAGTACAGCACACTCTGTCATTGAAGGTTCTTTGTTGCTCATTTGTTTGCTCAACTTTGCTTTTGGAATACTTACTGAAACGAGTTTGGTTAGAACTTCATAAATATTTCAATGAATAAGAAATATGTATTTTTCCATTACAGTCCCTAAATGTCCAACCCCACCCTTCTTGATCCATTTCTAAATTTAGGGCAGACGTAAGAAGCATTCCTCCCACACTTGTGATTGTTTTTTTATGTTGATGAAGTTTCTGTTTGTGAGCCACGGGACAGCTGAAGAGTTTGAGCCATTGCCAACACAGCACCTGTCCCTTAACATAACTCTGTTATTTTGTCTACCGTTGCTTTTAATACTCTGCAGTGGGAAATGAACATCTGTCCCGACGTGGCCCTTTCTGGGTGTAGATTGTGGTTTACCCCCTCTCCTACACCCAGGTTCTGTTATCTCAGGTCGAGACTCTCTTCCCCTTTTCATGCAGAGAGAGAGACCACAGAGTGAACAATGGATTTCACTGCATCCATCCATTTTACTGCATCTACCTGTGACACTTCCGCATCTGCGGTGAAAGGTGACAAAGCTAGACCGATGTTTGTCAGACCATGCCTCACAAGACTCGTCTAAAGGTCCCCAGGTACCAGTCTAAAAAAATAATGGAACTATATATGAAGACTGTTTAGTGACAAAAATAAGTGGATAAATACATGTAAAAATATGTATATATGTTTTCCTGATCTTTCTTATATCTCTCAGATATAGGATAGACACTTCAGAGCAGACTTCCTTTCGTTTTTTGGGGAGGACTATCTGTTGTTCCATGTAGTGAATCTGTTATTCAATGTGATGGGCTAAGAGCAGGCCAAATTATTATTTTTTACATATTTTTGGGATACTTCAAGGGTTCATCTTTGGCATGACCTCCTTAAAATGCCACATAGCTTAGTAGTACTGATGCTTGTTTGTTGAAAGCTAAAGCCTTACATCAACTTATATGTAAAAGCATGTTAAAGTTTTGTTTTCAATCAAACAAAGTGTCAAGTGTAAATTTCATGATGTCTTTGATATATAAAAATTGATTTGTTGACTATACTGGAGCTATGTCCCGACCAGTGTCCCACTTGTAAAGATTGAGTTTCAGCATGTGAAATAACTGAGACAAATGGAAATGTTGAAAAGTCATCTGGTTTTTCTCTTATCTATCTCTGTGATTCATTTCCTTGTCTCAACAGTATATCATCCCATCCCTGTGGAAAACTGATGCTGTGGACATTGTTGACCTATAAGATAGCCTTGGTTTTTACGAACGGTGTTGAGGTCACAGTGAAGAGGGCACAGATATGTAAACACTCTGAGTGTTTATTTCCGTGACAGGGGCATGTTGAGGAGAGGAGACAGAAGAGAGGGGACATGAGAGGGGGGGGGTGAGATCCAGCGAGACGAACTGAGTGTTTGTGATGTCACGGGATAGAGCATGTTTGATTGGAATCCCTGCTGTACACCACAGGGCTTGCTCGGGGGCTTGTGTGATGTCTCATTTGGGGAGATCTCTCTCTCCCCCATCTCAAATCTAAGTAAATCCTACTGTACAGTAAGAGGACTTGTATTTTATTCATGCACTGTGAATTTAGGTCCTCTGTTTGAAGGAAACCATGTGCTGTGCTGTTGTACAGCACTGATTCTGCAATGTAGGTCATATGGTCAATGGAGCAACACTTTATCATCCCATACACATAAACATGGTTTTAGGATGTAGGCAGTGCATTACTTTCTTCTTGATACTTTGGCGCGTAATGCCTAGCTTTTTTAATGGGCCATCCCACTCAAGAGCTAAACCTGATGCACTTTGATGCAACTCTTATCTTGTCCCCTTGAGGTTAGGGCCACAAAAGAGGTAGACACACAGGACTCTGAAATGGTTTGATGCTGCACTAACTGAAGGCCAACCTTATATCCTCCTGTACCATATAGTGCTCTGCTGAGGACAGAGACAGGAAGTGGTGATAATGGAGGTCTGGTTCACTCAGAGCCAAGGCAGAGCGGTATGGCCTGGCCATTTACTGGCTTCACACTTCAGGGCCACAACCCTCATGGGAGAGCCCTCATTTATGTGAGAAAAGCATGGCCACCCTGTTGAACCAGCAGTAGGGTACACACACTTTCCACATCAACCCCTACCCTATAATTACATTCTTATGTCCTCCACAAGTTGACACGCTATCACAGGAGAAGGCACCAGGGCCATGCAATGTATACTAGGCTTTCTTCTATAGCATGGATACGCAACTATTATTTGAGAAGGTCCGGTCACACAAATGTCCTAGGTGGCAAAGGTCCAGATGGATATTGTAATGTGTTGGTCTGCAACCCAAATGGTTCAAACTGTTCACTTCCCTCTTATTTTCATTTTATTTTAATTTAACGTTTAAAACTAGGCAAGTCAGTTAGGAAAAAATTCTTATTTACAATGACGACCTACCAAAAGGCAAAAGGCCTCCTCGAGGTGATGGGGGGATGGGATTAAAAATCGAATAAAAATCTAGGACAAAACACACATCACGAAGAGAGAGACACCACAACACTACATAGAGAGAGGCCTAAGACAACAACATAGCATGGCAGCAACACATGACAACACAGCATAGTAGCAACACAACATGGCAGCACAACTTGTTGGCGGAGAGAAAATGTTGCCTTTCTAACCAGTTAAATTGAACTAAATGTAATAAAAATATTGTAATCTATGTAATCCCCAAATTCAGTATTTATCATGAAAGGCCCATAAACAATAACTAGTAATTCTGCACACTCCAATAAAGGTTAAAATCTCACCTTTCTGGTAGAAAAGGTTTTACATTGCAGAGGCCTAGTCACTTTAGAAGACACAAGTTCAACTACACAGTACAAATACGATACAAATATGAAAACATTAAATATTTTATATGATGCATTTCCTATTCAACACAACTGTATGAATAAGACTGGAAATTACCTGTATGCTTCGTAAATATAGTATAATCAAATTATAAAATGACTGTATGTATGTACTGTATGTATGTATGTTTTAATGTTAAAGAACATTTTGATATTTTCTAAAGTTCTCTCTTGATCAAAACATCTGTCCCCATCACTTTTTTAAATTTAAAATCTATGAGTTGTTTTAGATTACTGGCTATAAATTGGTCTCTGAATGTGCTGCAGTGATGAAACCACTCCTTCTGCGCTACGATGTAAGGATTGCAGGCATGTGCTTTGTCAGTGGCTGTGATGTCGGGTTCAGGCAGGAGTTGGACAGTCGGAAGGGAGAATGAAATGGTAGCGTGGTCATCCCAGCTTCAAGTGGTTTCTGATCTCACATCCTACATCACACGGGCTCGATAATATACCACTGTATCAGTGTGTACGAGAGCTATCGCTCAATGCAAGCCATTTCGATCTACGGTGTCCACAGTTTGATTTGTAAGTGAATATGACGGTTGGAACCGGTACCAGAACCACGCAGGTCCCCTAAACTGGGGACTTTACATCTAAGAGGTTGTAGTCTTGTCCTGCAGTCAAATGACCAATTCACCCTCTAGTGGGCTCATGGATGGAATGTTATTAATATTTTTCGTAATTTCATATTTAATATGTTGTTTTTTTTTTATAATCAGAAAATCTGGTGATTATATGGGAAACGGTTTTGTTATATTTCAGTCTTCTGTGAAGTATTTAAAGTGTACTATTGGGATGCAAACTCCAAATGTAATAGATTTAAACTCTATATCGGACATGATACAGATGTCTTCTTTTTTTAAGCCCATAACCATGTGTGTGAAGTGTTGTTTCGAAGTAGATTTGTTTAAGACGACCAGAAACACTCTGTGTGACCCTGATTCATTCCACTGCAGTAAAAGGTTCAAGCTTATTTCCTGCAATTCTTCACATTTTGCCATGGGGCGGAGAGGACATTTAGCAGTTTTAAAGCAAATTCTTTTACAATTCTACTAATTTTGCCATGTCTAATGTGTGTTCATATGATACCTGAGTGACTCAACTAAATCAATTGGGGACCTTAGGTGGTCGAGGCCCCTGGGCACGTAATGTGGCCTAGATAACTATAAGATTCAAATATCTGGTTAGCCTAACTCACCTATCTAGCTAGTATGAGGTAGTAATTGTTCAACTGGAAATTTCTGAGACATTATAAATAGCTCTCTAAGGTCTGTCAGTCAATGACATAACAGGAAAACTGCCCATGCACGACAACATAAAAAATGTAACCTTGTAATCTTGCTATTACAATTCTCAACAACAGTAAGTTGAAACCCCGATAACCCCTGATATTTTTTATATTTTTTATGGGGCCGCAGTCCGTATTTACGTCGTTCTACGTCTGGGCCACAAGTGATTAACAGATTCATGTGGGAGGCTTTTTCTCTCAAAGAACTGACCCATGTTTAATGAGACGATTAATATCGTCTACACTTTGAAATGTCTACAGTACGCCTCTGGATGAGTCGGGTTGCTATGGGAAACCCATGGTGAATTGTACATTTCCCCCTCCATAATGGAAAGAATGACACATAAGGAGGAAGAGGGAATCACCTTCTCTTTGACTGGATATCACAAAATGATGAAATGGTGAGGATGGAAATTCCAGGGAGCATTTGTTCAATCTCTCTTCCTCTCTCTCTCTCTCTCCCTCTCTCCCTCCTTCATTTGACAATAAATTCTGCGTTACACCTGGCTCCCCTTCATTGTGATGCTAATCTATAATGCAGCTGAGAGATGGGGTCTCCCAGGCCTAGATCAAAGGCTCTGCAGCGCTCGATGGGGGCCAGGTGTTTAGGAGACACTGCTGCACAGGGAAGTAGAACACCCATCTCCTTTTCCCCATTAAAAAAGAACAATTACCACAGCCTCCATGCTAGGTTATCGTAAGCACGGATGAAACAGTGATCCTTGTTGTGATTAAACAAATGAATAATGGAGTGTGTGTTAGTGCTGATGTAGAACAAAGGAAACAGTTTATCATTATTATTGTGTAAGACTAGGGGCCTTGTTTTGTTACCCAGGCTGGGTTCTGGCTTTGTAGTGCTCTCTGCGTGGATAAATCAGCATTTCAAAATGGCCGTCCCTGCTGCTGAGCTGCGTCTTCAAGTTATTTTAGCTGCTTTGCCTCTTTGTCAAGTTACTTCCAATGCACTAGCGATCATAGTTGGACCCAGTGGCCTCTCCATCTGGAAGGAGAAGTTAAACTCCTACTGATAATAATATGCTTTGGGTTTCTACAGATTTAGGAAGGGCTGAGGGTTGTTTGGCTATGCTGTTCCCAAGGTTAATATTGTTTCTGAATCAATAGACTAGCCTTTGATTTCTGATTTCAGATTAGATGATTAGTTTTACCCTCAATAGAAAGCAGCGCTTGTCTCTAGTATTAGATAAAGGGGTCTTACCCCTTAATATAATGAACTCTTCATAGAAAACTCAATAACCGTTAATGTCAATGGCACTAGCTGTGATTTTCAGTCTAAAATGTAACATTTTTCTGTGAGGACATGGATTAAAAAGTCATACATTTGTTACCCAGCTCAATTTCTCTCTGCAATACTGAATGGGTTTAAATTGTTTTAAATCCTCCAAATATCTACATGATATAAAATGGGCTTTGCTCACCAGCCAGTGCATACAGACTTCTTAAAGCGACTGCAGTGACTGAGCATTTCCATGACAGTGTCAAAAAAGCTTGCTGCATTGTATTATTGAATATGTTTTAAAAATGTAAATAACATTCATACTGGTCTAATATCAGGTGATGTGTATGAACACTTATGTAAGATCTATGATCTAGACAAATCTTTGTTCCACACAACAAAGCAACTCTAGCTTACAGGCTGTGCTTGAAATGCAGTGCACAAAGATCAGATGTGTCGTAGGGAGAAAGCGGAGGTACCTGCTGTATCAGAGCACATGTGATTACCTTCACAAGCTCTGAGAGATTTGACAGTGAATAGCTTCGGTGAATACTTTTTAAAAAAGCAAGCAAAATACATTCAGGTCCAGGTATTGAAAATAATATCAGAGTTTGTGTTAGACAATATGGACACCAGCACAAGCAGCAAAGTACTGCCTGCCAACATCAGTTGTATTTTATCTTACTCTTCAATCACTTTCAAAATCTTACACCATTTGAAAGGAGTGTAGAGAAAAGGCCTACTGACAAAGCAAAGATGACAGGGAGCGTCAATGATATTGCTTCTTCCAAGCCCCATAGATGACTAGAATGCATACTTTTGTCCTCAAACATACAGAGGCTGCTTGCACAAGCAAGTATCTGTAGGGTGTGTGTGTTTGTGTGTGTGTGTGTGTGTGTGTGTGTGTGTGTGTGTGTGTGTGTGTGTGTGTGTGTGTGTGTGTGTGTGTGTGTGTGTGTGTGTGTGTGTGTGTGTGTGTGTGTGTGTGTGTGTGTGTGTGTGTATGTGTGTGTGTGTGTGTGTGTGCATTCATTTAAGCGTGTTAAACCTCACAAGGCTGCTTGCCCAGACGGCATCCCAAGCCGCGTACTCTATCCCAGTCTGTTGTTCCTACTTGCTTCAAGATGTCCACCATTGTTCCTGTACCCAAGAAAGTGAAGGCAACTGAACTAAATTATAATCGCCCCGTAGCACTCACTTCTGTCATCATGAAGTGCTTTGAGAGGAAAAGACACCCTAAACCCACGACAATTTACAGAAACTGCCTCAACAGATTCAGGGATGATACAATTGCCATTGCACTGCACAATGCCCTTTCCCATCTGGACAAGAGGAATACCACCAGTGGGGAGAACAAATATTTGACACACTAACGATTGTGCAGGGTTTCCTACTTACAAAGCATGAAGAGGTCTGTAATTTTTAACTGTGAGAGACGGAATCTAAAACAAAAATCCAGAAAATCCCATTGTATGATTTTTAAGTAATTAATTTGCATTTTATTGCATGACATAAGTATTTGATACATCATAAAAGCAGAAGTTGCCTTAGTTGCCCTGGCTGTGTGTTTCGGGTCGTTGTCATGCTGGAAGACCCAGCCATGACCCATCTTCAATGCTCTTACTGAGGGAAGGAGGTTGTTGGCCAAGATCTCGCGATACTTGGCCCCATCCATCCTCCCCTCAATACGGTGCAGTCGTCCTGTCCCCTTTGCAGAAAAGCATCCCCAAAGAATGATGTTTCCACCTCCATTGCTTCATGTTTGGGATGGTGTTCTTGGGGTTGTACTCATCCTTCTTCTTCCTCCAAACACGGCGAGTGGAGTTCAGACCAAAAAGCTATGTGTCATCAGACCTCTGGATTATCCAGATTGTCATTGGCAAACTTCAGACAGGCCTGGACATGTGCTGGCTTGAACAGGGGGACCTTGCGTGCGCTGCAGGATTTTAATCAATGAAGGCGTAGTGTGTTACTAATGGTTTTCTTTGAGACTGTGGTGCCAGCTCTCTTCAGGTCATTGACCAGGGACTGCCATGTAGGGACTGCCATGATCATTGAAGCCCCAGACCAAGGGTGATTGACCGTCATCTTGAACTTCTTCCATTTTCGAATAATTGCGTCAACAGTTGTTGCCTTCTCACCAAGCTGCTTGCCTATTGTCCTGTAGCCCATCCCAGCCTTTGCTGGTCTACAATTTTATCCCTGATGTCCTTACACAGGTCTTGGCCATTGTGGAGAGGTTGGAGTCTGTTTGATTGAGTGTGTGGACAGGTGTCTTTTATACAGGTAACGAGTTCAAACAGGTGCAGTTAATACAGGCAATGAGTGGAGAACAGGAGGGATTCTTAAAGAAAACTAACAGGTCTGTGAGATCCGGAATTCTTACTGGTTGGTAGGTGATCAAATGCTTATGTCATGCAATTAAAATGCTAATTAATTACTTAAAAATCATACAATGTGATTTCCTGGATTTTTGTTTTAGATTCCGTCTCTCACAGTTGAAGTGTACCTATGATAAAAATGATAGACCTCTACATGCTTTGTAAGTAGGAAAACCTGCAAAATCTGCAGTCAACGGCACTAGGAAACTAGGAGCACCGCCTCTGGATGAGCATTTTCTTGTTTGCTTATTGGCCTTATACAGCTTGTTGTGTGCGATCTTAGTGCCACCATCGGTTTGCGGTGGTAAATAGGCAACTAAGAAGAATATAGATGAAAACACTCTCTTGGTAAATAGTGTGGCCTACAGCTTATCATAAGGTACTCTAACTCAGGCGAGCAAAACCTCGAGACTTCCTTCATATTAGAGATCACGTAGCAGCTGTTGTTGACAAAGAGAGATTCACTACCCCCAGTTATCTTACCAGAGGCTGCTGTTTTGTCTTGCTGATGCATGGCAAACCCAGCTAACTGTATATTGTCCTTGTTCGGCCACAACTATGTGAAACATACGATATTACAGTTTTTGATGTCTCATTGATAGGATAGTCTTGAACGGAGATCATCCAGTTTTATTCTCCAGTTACTGCAAGCTTTCCAGTAGAACAGAGGGTAAAGGCAGATCATCCACTCGCTGACGCAGTCTCGCCAGGCATCAGGCTTTTCATCTCCTCTTCCTACGAATGACAGGGATTTGGGCCTGGTCCAGGAAGAGCAGTATATCCTTTGTGTCCGACTCATTAAAGAATAAATACTTGTCCAGTTTGAGGTGAGTAATCACTGTTCTAATGTCCAGAAGCTCTTTTCGGTCATTTGAAACGATGACGGAAACATTATGTAAAAACAGCGCAGTATAACACATGATCTAGCACAATCGGTCAGGAGCCCTCAAAACCGCTGCCATCCCCTCCGGCACCATTCTCATTCTCATCGTCATCCAGTTTGGAGCGAATTGAAGTGAACATGTTTCACTGATGCTGCAGATGATTAGTGGGTAATTACATAGGAATCTTGGTTACTCTTGAGAGATGGAAAGACAGTCACTAAAGGTGAATGTCGTCTCATACTGTACTGTAGAGTTGCCGATGTCTTTGTTCAAATTGCCAGCTTCTCGAATGCCCCCAGTGGATTGTTGTCTCGGATGTGGTGTTCTATCTACAGAAAAAAAGGAAGCAAAAAAAAGTTTGGTCACGATGTCAAATCTTTCTGGAGTTGAATCCTACCTCAAGCATATTGGTTGTGACAGAGATACCAAAATATAAAGTTAATAAAACAATCAATGGAATACATTACATGACCAAAACTATGTGGACACCTGCTCGTCAAACATCTCATTCTAATATCATGGGCATTAATATGGAGTTGGTCCCCTATTCTTAACAGCCTCCATTCTTCTGTGAAGGCTTTCCACTAGATTTTCTAACATTGCTGTGGGGACTCGCTTCCATTCAGCCACAAGTACATTTGTGAGGTTGGGCACTGATGTTGGGCCATTAGGCCTGGCTCTCAGTCGGCGTTCCAATTCAACCCAAAGGTGTTCAATGGGGTTGAGGTCAGGGCTCTGTTCAGGTCAGTCAAGTTCTTCCACACCAATCTTGACAAACAATTTCTGCATGTACCTTGCTTTGTGCATGGTAGCAATGTCATGCTGAAACAGGAAAGGGCCTTCCCCAAACTGTTGCCACAAATTTGGAAGCACAGAATCGTCTAGAATGTCATTGTGTGCTTTAGCATTAAGATTTCTCTTCACTGAAACAAAGGGTCCTAGCCTGAACCATGAAAAACAGCTCCCTACCATTATTCCTTCTCCACCAAACTTTATAGTTGGCACTATGCATTGGGGCAGGTAGCGTTTTCCTGGCGTCTGCCGAACCCAGATTAGTCCGTTGGACTACCAGATGGTGAAAAGTGATTAATCTCTCCAGAGAACGCGTTTCCACTGCTCCAGAGTCCAATAGCAGCGAGCTATACACCACTCCAGCCGACGCTTGGCATTGCGCATGGTAATCCTAGGCTTGTGTGCGCCTGTTCGGCCATAGAAACCCATTTCATAAAACGCCCAACCATCTGTTTTTTTTGCTGACTGCTTCCAGAGGCAGTTTGGAACTCGGTAGTGGCTGTTGCAACCGAGGACAGACGATTTGTACGCGCCACGCTCTTCAGCACAGCATGTTCTGTGAGGCTTTTGTGGCCTACCAATTCGCGGCTGAGCCATTGTTGCTCCTAGACGTTTCCACTTCACAATAACAGCATTTACAATTGACCGGGGCAGCTCTAGCAGGGCAGGAATTTGATGAACTGACTTTCTGGAAGGGTGGGATCCTATGACGGTGCAAGTCACTGAGCTCTTCAGTACGGGCCGTTCTACTGCCCATGTTTGTCTATGGCTGTGTTCTCAATTTTATATACCTGTCAGCCAGGGTTATGGATGAAATAGCCAAAACCACTCATTTGAAGGTGTGTCCACATACTTTTGTATGTGGCCATGTAGTGTATCTAATGGACTCAATAAAAAATCCATTATCAGCCAGTCAGAGAAAGTAATCCCTCATTTGGTCATGCCACTGACTCTTATGTTTCCAGAGAGTGTGACACTGTCTGTAAGGCAGGTGTGGGCAAAAATGTAAAGTGCCCTGACTGTATTGCAATGAATGCAGTTTAGACATTCTCTCTGGCTTGAGGCTTCCGCAGAGGAAATATACTTTGGTTTAATTTAGCCAGCATGTCACAAGGCAGAATGAGGGCTTTTACTGGCAATCGGATTGAACAGGTAGACCATGTCAGCATCTTGAGGAGAAGGAAGGAACTCCAATGTTGTTGTGTAGTAATGTGGGCTTATAGTGGACTTACTGTACAGTCATATTACATAAAGTGTTCATTTTTCATGTAAATAAATACTGGGATTGACACATACAACAGGATTTACAGATATCAGATTGGATATTTAAACACTGACAAAGACTGCATACAAATTAAACAAAAATATATCATATATACATTTAAAAAAGAAGCAAGGTATTCACAGCAACTCTCTGACCATATCAATAATGACTATTCACAACCTGAGTGTCCTGCTTTACACTCCGTGGAGACTAGCTGATGACCACTCAAGCACGCAATAGCCTGTAGGTTAACTAAGGTCCAATGCAGCGATTTTGATCTCAAAATCAAATGTAATTTCTGGGTAAACATTACGAACCTTACATACTGGAGAAAAATGGCGCCGGAAGAAATTACGGGCGCCCAACCAATTGTGCTATTATGTGTTCTTTTTCACAAAATGTGTAACTTATTTTGTACATAATGTTTCTGCAACCGTATCTTACGGTAAAAAGAGCTTCTGGATATCAGGACAGCGATCACTCACCTCGGATTAGACAAAGATGTTTTCTCCAACAAACAAGATGCACAAGACATCCTCCAAACAGCCGGCAGGGACAACATCCACGTTATTTGCAAGAGGAAGCAACGCAGGTACAGAGGACCAAGAGCCGGATGCCTCGTGAGGACCCGGAGAAGCTGCCATTACCGTCAATACCACTCGCCAACGTGCAATCATTGGACAATAAACTAGAAGGGGTATGATCACGAATATCCTACCAACGGGATATCAAAAACTGTAATGTCCTATGTTTCGCGGAATCATGGCTGAATGGCGACATGGATATTCAGCTTGCGGGATACAAGCTGCACCAGCAAGATAGAACAGCACACTCTGGTAAGACGAGGTGGGGGGGATGTGCATATTTGTAAACAACAGCTGGTGAACGAAATCTGAGGAAATATAAGGAATTCTCCAGATTGTTTATTTACCACCACAGACAGATGCTGGCACTAAGACCCCACTCATCAGCTGTATAAGGAAATAAGCAAACACGAAACCACTCACCTAGAGGCGGTGCTCCTAGTAGCCGGAGACTTTAACGCAGGGAGACTAAAATCAGTTCTACCAAATTTCCATGAACATGTTAAATGTGCAACCAGAGGGAAAAAAATTCTAGATCACCTGTACTCCACACACAGAGACGCGTACAAAGCTCTCCCTCCCAATCCATTTGGTAAATCCGACCACAACTATATCCTTCTGATTCCTGCTTACAAGCTAAAAATAAAGAAGGAAGCACAAGTGACTCGATCTATAAAAAAGTGGTCAGATGAAGCAGATGCTAAGCTACAGGACTGTTTTGCTATCACAGACTGGATTCCGCGATTATTCCGATGGCATTGAGGAGTACACCACATCAGTCACTGGCTTTATAAATAAGTGCATCGAAGACGTCATCCCCACAGTGACTGTACGTACAGGCAACATTTGCTCTGTGCTAAAGGGTAGAGCTGCCGCTTTCAAGGTGCGGGACTCTAACCCGGAAGCTTACAAGAAATCCTGCTATGCCCTTAGATGAACCATCAAACAGGCAAAGCGTCAATAGAGTGCTAAGATTGAATGCTATTACAGACTATAAAGGGAACCACAGCCGCAGGCTGACCAGTGACACGAGCCTACCAGACGAGCTAAATCACTTCTATGCTCTCTTCGAGGCAAGCAACACTGAGGCATGCATGAGATCATCAGCTGTTCCGGGTGACTGTGTGATCACGCTCTCTGTAGCCGACGTGAGTAAGACCTTTAAACAGGTCAACATTCACAAGGGTGCGGGGCCAGACGGATTACCAGGACGTGTGCTCCGGGCATGTGCTGACCAAAAGACAGGTGTCTTCACTGACATTTTCAACATGTCCCTGATTGAGTGTGTAATAGCAACATGTTTCAAGCAGACCACCAGACCACTGTTCGCTGCTCTGGCCCCCCAATGGTGGAACAAACTCCCTCACGACGCCAGGACAGCGGAGTCAATCACCACCTTCCGGAGACACCTGAAACCCCACCTCTTTAAGGAATACCTAGGATAGGATAAAGTAATCCCTCTCACCCCCCCTTAAAAGATTTAGATGCACTACTGTTCCACTGGATGTCATACGGTGAATGCACCAATTTGTAAGTCGCTCTGGATAAGAGCGTCTCCTAAATGACTTAAATGTAAATGTAAATGTCCATGTGCCCAAATGACTACACACCCATAGATCTCACGTCTGTAGCCATGAAGTGCTTTGAAAAGTTGATAATGGCTCACATCAACACCATTATCCCAGAATCCCTAGACCCACTCCAATTTGCATACCGCCCAAACATTTCCACAAATGATGGAATCTCTATTGCACTCCACACTGCCCTTTCCCACCTGTACAAAAAGGAATGAAAAAAGGAATGCCAGACATGACACCATCATTAAGTTTGCAGTCGACACAACAGTGGTAGGCCTGATCACCGACAACGACGAGACAGCCTATAGGGAGGAAGTCAGAGACCTGGCTGGGTGGTGCCAGAATAACAACCTCAATGTAACCAAGACTAAGGAGATGATTAGTGGACTACAGGAAAAAGAGGACAGAGCACGCCCCCATTCTCATCGATGGGGCTGTCGTGAACAGGTTGAGAGCTCCTTGGTGTCCACATCAACAACAAACTAGTATGGTCCAAACACACCAAGACAGTCATGAAGAGGGCACGACAAAGCCTATTGCCCCTCAGGAAACTAAAAAGATTTGTTATGGGTCCTGAGATCTTCAAGACTCTACAGCTGCAACATCGAGAACATCACTACCTGGTACGGCAACTGCTCGGCCTCTGACCACAAGGCACTACAGAGGGTAGTGCGTACGGCCCAGGTTATCACTGGGGCTAAGCTGCCTGCCATCCAGGACCTCTACACCAGGCGGTGTCAGAGGAAGGCCCTAAAAATTGTCAAAGACCCCAGCCACCCCAGTCATAGACTGTTCTCTCTACTACCGCATGGCAAGCGATATCGGAGTGCCAAGTCTAGGACAAAAAGGCTTCTCAACAGTTTTTACCCCCAAGCCATAAGACTCCTGAACAGGTAATCAAATGGCTACCTGGACTATTTGCATTGTGTGCCCCCCACCCCAACACCTCATTTTACGCTGCTGCTACTCTCTGTTTATCATATATGCGTAGTCACTTTAACTATACATTCATGTACATACTACCTCAATTGGGCCGACCAACCAGTGCTCCGACACAGTGGCTATATATATTATCATTAGGCTGTATGTATTTTTAGATATAGGCCTATTATGAATGTTGATTATTATGGCATCATCATCGTTATTGCAAAAATAGCTACAAATACACACATAACTTCAAGCTCATTCGACAGAGGTAATTTGACAGAGGTTGTGAACTGTTCATTGTTCAGCAAAGCAATTGATAAAACAGGACCATGTTTGAAAAACATGTGGTTCTGAGCTTATGTCAATATTACACAGGTACGCTAATGGTTACAGAAATCAGCAATGCAGATAGGCTCTATATACCTCCATATCAGGCTCAATAGACGTCAAGCCTGATGGTGTTGTAAGCATAAAAGCAAAGCTTGCTCTCATATATAAAAAATATATTTGAAAATGTAGGAGAATGGTGTAATGTCTTAGTGTTGGGTGAGAAGAACGCAATGCTTTACCTTGTATGCTGTACAAATCACATATTTGTGGGAGCATCTCATCTAAAAGTGTGAATTAGACTTTTTGAGAAGGTGCTCATGTGAATTTCCTTTCTTTTTCGGCCTCAGACCAATGCCTTCTTTTCACTTAATTTTGTTGTCGTTTGTTTTTAATATAAATAACGATGATATACCTTGGTGTGACTCTCTGGTGCGTTTCTGAGAATTCCCCAAAACACTTTGGGTAGATTTAGCAAGAATTGAAAATAAATAGGGTATATCACGGTGTGCTCCAAATCATATAAGCTTGACATGAGCTTGCTTGTTTGATTGTTGACTCCTTCCCCACTCCACCAGAGTCCAACTTCAATAAGGGTCAACATGGGCTACAGCCACCCGCCGTCTTTAGAGACCGGGGGCACAACACACTCATTGGTTGCTTTGTATGAGACATCATTCTCTCCGAGCCATCTATCTCTCTCTCACCCACAGACCTCACAGAGAGGAGGTCTAGTAAGACAAACATATCTAACCTGCCAATCACAGACACACAACAACAAATATGTTTATTCTTCCCCATAGCGGTCTTGCGCATCCATCAACGGGACATCAACAAGGAAAAGAAACAAGCAATGTCTGGAATTCTAATGATGGGATTCCGAATGGGGTGTTGTTAATGATTTGATTCCATCCATTCCACTGGCTTTGGTGTCAAAGACATTTCTCAGTGGGACCGTAGCTACCAAAGGAGGCAGGATAATATGCCCTCTGTTCAACCTGGTCATAGAGATGCCTTGTTTCAATATCATTTCAAGTCTCTCTCTCTCTCTCTCTCTCTCTCTCTCTCTCTCTCTCTCCCTCTCTCTCTCTCTCTTTCTCTCTCCTGTCTGAGCCCCTGCTCCTCTGGTTACCAACGTGCTCCATGGCAGCACTCGAGGCCTGATGAATATTTATCGGCTGATGGAGCTGATGTGATATGAGAGGATGAGGCTCTCTCAGCTAGTTCAGGTCCCAAAGAAATCAGTCTGGTGTTAGAGATGTGAATAAGCCCTCCTGTGTGCTGAAACATCTGGACTTGCTGCCCAGTGTATTGTGCTGGGCTGTGTCACAAAATAACACATACTATTACATTCCATCCTTTCAAGCGTTCATATTTTACAATACATTATAATGGACCGGTTCCAAAAAATCTACATGTTTTGATCATGTATGACATTACATTTACATTTAAGTCATTTAGCAGACACTCTTATCCAGAGCGACTTACAAATTGGTGCATTCACCTTATGACATCCAATGGAACAGCCACTTTACAATAGTGCATCTAAATCTTTTAAGGGGGGTGAGAAGGATTACTTTATCCTATCCTAGGTATTCCTTAAAGAGGTGGGGTTTCAGGTGTCTCCGGAAGGTGGTGATTGACTCCGCTGTCCTGGCGTCGTGAGGGAGTTTGTTCCACCATTGGGGGGCCAGAGCAGCGAACAGTTTTGACTGGGCTGAGCGGGAACTGTACTTCCTCAGTGGTAGGGAGGCGAGCAGGCCAGAGGTGGATGAACGCAGTGCCCTTGTTTGGGTGTAGGGCCTGATCAGAGCCTGGAGGTACTGAGGTGCCGTTCCCCTCACAGCTCCGTAGGCAAGCACCATGGTCTTGTAGCGGATGCGAGCTTCAACTGGAAGCCAGTGGAGAGAGCGGAGGAGCGGGGTGACGTGAGAGAACTTGGGAAGGTTGAACACCAGACGGGCTGCGGCGTTCTGGATGAGTTGTAGGGGTTTAATGGCACAGGCAGGGAGCCCAGCCAACAGCGAGTTGCAGTAATCCAGACGGGAGATGACAAGTGCCTGGATTAGGACCTGCGCCGCTTCCTGTGTGAGGCAGGGTCGTACTCTGCGGATGTTGTAGAGCATGAACCTACAGGAACGGGCCACCGCCTTGATGTTAGTTGAGAACGACAGGGTGTTGTCCAGGATAACGCCAAGGTTCTTAGCGCTCTGGGAGGAGGACACAATGGAGTTGTCAACCGTGATGGCGAGATCATGGAACGGGCAGTCCTTCCCGGGAGGAAGAGCAGCTCCGTCTTGCCGAGGTTCAGCTTGAGGTGGTGATCCGTCATCCACACTGATATGTCTGCCAGACATGCAGAGATGCGATTCGCCACCTGGTCATCAGAAGGGGGAAAGGAGAAGATTAATTGTGTGTCGTCTGCATAGCAATGATAGGAGAGACCATGTGAGGTTATGACAGAGCCAAGTGACTTGGTGTATAGCGAGAATAGGAGAGGGCCTAGAACAGAGCCCTGGGGTACACCAGTGGTGAGAGCACGTGGTGTGGAGACGGTTCTCGCCACGCCACCTGGTAGGAGCGACCTGTCAGGTAGGACGCAATCCAAGCGTGGGCCGCGCCGGAGATGCCCAACTCGGAGAGGGTGGAGAGGAGGATCTGATGGTTCACAGTATCGAAGGCAGCCGATAGGTCTAGAAGGATGAGAGCAGAGGAGAGAGAGTTAGCTTTAGCAGTGCGGAGCGCCTCCGTGATACAGAGAAGAGCAGTCTCAGTTGAATGACTAGTCTTGAAACCTGACTGATTTGGATCAAGAAGGTCATTCTGAGAGAGATAGCGGGAGAGCTGGCCAAGGACGGCACGTTCAAGAGTTTTGGAGAGAAAAGAAAGAAGGGATACTGGTCTGTAGTTGTTGACATCGGAGGGATCGAGTGTAGGTTTTTTCAGAAGGGGTGCAACTCTCGCTCTCTTGAAGACGGAAGGGACGTAGCCAGCGGTCAGGGATGAGTTGATGAGCGAGGTGAGGTAAGGGAGAAGGTCTCCGGAAATGGTCTGGAGAAGAGAGGAGGGGATAGGGTCAAGCGGGCAGGTTGTTGGGCGGCCGGCCGTCACAAGACGCGAGATTTCATCTGGAGAGAGAGGGGAGAAAGAGGTCAGAGCACAGGGTAGGGCAGTGTGAGCAGAACCAGCGGTGTCGTTTGACTTAGCAAACGAGGATCGGATGTCGTCGACCTTCTTTTCAAAATGGTTGACGAAGTCATCTGCAGAGAGGGAGGAGGGGGGGAGGGGGAGGAGGATTCAGGAGGGAGGAGAAGGTGGCAAAGAGCTTCCTAGGGTTAGAGGCAGATGCTTGGAATTTAGAGTGGTAGAAAGTGGCTTTAGCAGCAGAGACAGAAGAGGAAAATGTAGAGAGGAGGGAGTGAAAGGATGCCAGGTCCGCAGGGAGGCGAGTTTTCCTCCATTTCCGCTCGGCTGCCCGGAGCCCTGTTCTGTGAGCTCGCAATGAGTCGTCGAGCCACGGAGCGGGAGGGGAGGACCGAGCCGGCCTGGAGGATATGGGACATAGAGAGTCAAAGGATGCAGAAAGGGAGGAGAAGAGGGTTGAGGAGGCAGAATCAGGAGATAGGTTGGAGAAGGTTTGAGCAGAGGGAAGAGATGATAGGATGGAAGAGGAGAGAGTAGCGGGGGAGAGAGAGCGAAGGTTGGGACGGCGCGATACCATCCGAGTAGGGGCAGTGTGGGAAGTGTTGGATGAGAGCGAGAGGGAAAAGGATACAAGGTAGTGGTCGGAGACTTGGAGGGGAGTTGCAATGAGGTTAGTGGAAGAACAGCATCTAGTAAAGATGAGGTCGAGCGTATTGCCTGCCTTGTGAGTAGGGGGGGGGAAGGTGAGAGGGTGAGGTCAAAAGAGGAGAAGAGTGGAAAGAAGGAGGCAGAGAGGAAGGAGTCAAAGGTAGACGTGGGGAGGTTAAAGTCGCCCAGAACTGTGAGAGGTGAGCCGTCCTCAGGAAAGGAGCTTATCAAGGCATCAAGCTCACTCTCATCAGAAAGAGAGAATGACCACTTGGGAGAGATGAGGATCCCGGTGCCACCACCCCGCTGACCAGAAGCTCTCGGGGTGTGCGAGAACACGTGGGCGGACGAAGAGAGAGCAGTAGGAGTAGCGGTGTTATCTGTGGTGATCCATGTTTCCGTCAGTGCCAAGAAGTCGAGGGACTGGAGGGAGGCATAGGCTGAGATGAACTCTGCCTTGTTGGCCGCAGATCGGCAGTTCCAGAGGCTGCCGGAGACCTGGAACTCCACGTGGGTCGTGCGCGCTGGGACCACCAGATTAGGGTGGCCGCGGCCATGCGGTGTGGAGCGTTTGTATGGTCTGTGCAGAGAGGAGAGAACAGGGATAGACAGACACATAGTTGACAGGCTACAGAAGAGGCTACGCTAATGCAAAGGAGATTGGAATGACAAGTGGACTACACGTCTCGAATGTTCAGAAAGTTAAGCTTACTAAAATGATTAAAATGATACAGTACTGACATGGTTTTGTGATTGTCATTTGCTGCACCTGCTGTGGTACATTATTATGAGACGGAATTATTATATGAAAAAGTGGGAACAGCAGTAGGTATATCATCAATGAATATAGCAACACTTCCAAGTCTGTCTCTAAATCGACATCTCCAGGTGATCGGTGTGATTGAGGTCCATCTCAATGTCACCCTGAGTGGGACTCTGCCCACCCTGCCCACCCTGCCAGACTAGGACATGGAACATAATTAAAGAGTTAAATAATAGCAATAAGATCAAGTCTTTGGAGTGGCCATTACATGTGCTGCCTAAGTCTTTGGAGTGGCCATTACATGTGCTGCCTAATTATGTTAATGGTACGCGCAATGGGGACTGGAGAGGGTGCCACACGCAGGCCTCCACAGTTCTCACACAAGGAGAAATTATCCTAGGTACACTACTGAATATATTTTTCCTGGACCAGGTTCAGAGCCAACCATAGAACTTACACCAGGTTCCCCAAACTCTGTCCTAGACATGTAAAGTGGAACACACATTTTACATGTCTTAGTCTACCCCTTTCTCTCCATGCATTCATGTTACTACATAGAGAAGAAGGCATCTAATCTAATTTAGAAATCAAATCATTTTGCCTATCCCTATTCGTTCAGATGTCTGTCAATCATGTCACGGTTTCGACCCACAAGGCGCCTTTTTCTATTCAAACAGGTTTAACAATCAACCCTGCTGTTCTGACTAAATCAGAGGGGTTGCCACACAGGTCAGCTCAAGCCTTTGGCCCTACTGGGATTCAAAGCTCCCCACTGGTGTGTACCGGCTCACGCTGCGAAAAGCCACACATGCATGTCTTTACTGCTGCTGGATGTGTAATATCACAGAGTAATGGAACCCCAGACAGACCTATAGTAGCATCAAATCAAGTCAAATTATATTTGTCACATACACATGTTTAGCAGATGGTTTTGCGGGTGTAACAAAATGCTTGTGTTTTTAGCTCCAACAGTGCAGTAATATCTAACAATTCACAACAATACAAACACTACACACAACCTAAAAGTAAAAGAATGGAATTAAGGAATATATAATAAATATGTCGGAGTGGCATAAACTAAAATACAGTGGAATAGAATACAGTATATACCTATGAGATGAGTAAAGCAAAAATATGTGAACATTATTAAAGTGACTAGTGTTCCATTATTAAAGTGGCCAGTGATTCTATGCATATCGGGCTGCAGCCTCTAAGGTGCAGGGTTACGTAATCGGGTGGAAGCCGCCGAACGATGGCACCACCGTCCCTTTCTTCGCTTGTCCACAGATGCAGAAGTTGGCCATCGCAGAAATATGAACACGAATACTATCATTCTGTTGATCAGCCCTAACACATTTATATAGGCCTCCGACACCATTCAATTACATCTGTGCAAATGTGGAAATAGTGATGCTTTTTTGCATTCCTGCTCCGAGTCTATTTAAATTTGACTTGTCATGCTCCAAATAGTGCTGCTGTCAAAATGCAGTAGTAGCTAAGATGGGGAGAAGTCTGTCTATAATAAAGCGATGCTCTGCCTTCTTATCAACACTATCAACAAGGCAGGTCCTACAGGCCCTAGTTTTGTCGCACCTTGACTACTATTCAGTCGTGTGGTCAGGTGCCACAAAAAAGGACTTTGGATGTACACAGAGAGCTAATATTAATAATATGCCTGTCAATCTCTCCTGGTTGAAAGTGAAGGAGAGATTGACTTCATCAATACTTTTATTTATGAGAGGTATTGACATGTTGAATGGACCGAGCTGTCTGTCTTAACTACTGGCACACAACTCGGACACTCATGCATACCCCACAAGACATGCCACAAGAGGTCTCTTCACAGTCCCCAAGTCCAGAACATACTATGGGATGCACACAGTACTACATAGAGCCATGACTACATAGAACTCTAATCCACATCAAGTAACTCATGCCAGCAGTAAAATTTGATTTAAAAAAAACAGATTAAAAACACCTTCACGGGGAATGGCGAACGTGAAGCAACACAAACATTGGCACATGCATACACATGCATACACACACACACGATAACATACTCACTATATATACACGTGGATTTAGTACTGCAGATAGCAGTGGTGGAGTAGGGGCCTGAGGGCACACAGTGTGTTGTGAAATCTGTAAATGTATTGTAATTTTTTTAATTGTATAACTGCCTTAATTTTTCTGGACCTCAGGATGAGTAGCTGCTGCTACAGCAGCTAATGGGGATCCATAATAAATACAAAATATCAGGGAGAGCCAGCTTTGACATAAATATAGTATGTAATATCTAAGCAGGTTGTGGTCAGTAAAAGCTGTATTCCATTCCCCCAAACAAGTTATTACTTGCCTAGAATCAGGGGTGCCAGGCTTTACTATTTGGATTAGACTGTTGAAGGCATTTTACTTTTTTACAGAGTGCCGAGCAGGTACCGTATCCCATGTCCCTAATAGCAGAGAGCATTGTGGGAGAGGATATTGGGCGCTTATGTGATTAGCTAGTGAGCAGAGTTAGATGGATGGCAGTGTGGTGGTGATCCTCTATATATGGGCTCCTGCCTGGTTATCTGGATACCCTTATTAAAAAAAACACATGAAGAATGTTCAAATATGTTTCAGGTGACTCATCGCTTTCGGACACTTCACATGAACATTTTTCACATGACTCAGACACGTGTGACTTCCCAAAAATTCACATGATATTGTAAGTTTCACATGTGCTTTTGTAACTGTTAGGATTAGAACCCAGGTCTACCATGGGAGAAGACAAAGACTTGACCATTCGACCAAGAGTGCCAACGCAAATGTATAAGTCGCAGGCGGGACTACCTCATTCCGTAACCTTGAGCAACCATGACCGACTCATGTCCGCTACACTTTCATATTTACATTTTCACATTTCAACTTGGGCTGTCAAACGATAAAAAAATGTCATCGAGTTTATTGCAATCATGATTAATCGCAAATTCATAATTTGCTAAACTTGAGCTTGAGATTTCTTATACAAAAAGCATGACAAGAATGTGATTGTTTTGATTTTTTTCAAGTAACAGTTATCAAAATGAGGTAAATTGATAAACACACTGTTTAACCTCAGTTGTTTTACATTGCGTTGCTGTTTCTAGCTGTATAAATTCTGTATTTTGGATGTTTTCAGTGTATTTTGAACGATTTCAGACAATGCGATTAAAAAAATGGTGCATTAAAGTTACAAAAAGTTAACTTGAGTTAATAATTAACTCTGACAGGACTAATTTTAACATGTTAAAATGGATGAGGAGACATTACCTCACCTCGCTCATCAACTCATCCCTGACCGCTGGCTACGTCCCTTCCGTCTTCAAGAGAGCGAGAGTTGCACCCCTTCTGAAAAAACCTACACTCGATCCCTCCGATGTCAACAACTACAGACCAGTATCCCTTCTTTCTTTTCTCTCCAAAACTCTTGAACGTGCCGTCCTTGGCCAGCTCTCCCGCTATATCTCTCAGAATGACCTTCTTGATCCAAATCAGTCAGGTTTCAAGACTAGTCATTCAACTGAGACTGCTCTTCTCTGTATCACGGAGGCGCTCCGCACTGCTAAAGCTAACTCTCTCTCCTCTGCTCTCATCCTTCTAGACCTATCGGCTGCCTTCGATACTGTGAACCATCAGATCCTCCTCTCCACCCTCTCCGAGTTGGGCATCTCCGGCGCGGCCCACGCTTGGATTGCGTCCTACCTGACAGGTCGCTCCTACCAGGTGGCGTGGCGAGAATCCGTCTCCACACCACGTGCTCTCACCACTGGTGTCCCCCAGGGCTCTGTTCTAGGCCCTCTCCTATTCTCGCTATACACCAAGTCACTTGGCTCTGTCATAACCTCACATGGTCTCTCCTATCATTGCTATGCAGACGACACACAATTAATCTTCTCCTTTCCCCTTCTGATGACCAGGTGGCGAATCGCATCTCTGCATGTCTGGCAGACATATCAGTGTGGATGACGGATCACCACCTCAAGCTGAACCTCGGCAAGACGGAGCTGCTCTTCCTCCCGGGGAAGGACTGCCCGTTCCATGATCTCGCCATCACGGTTGACAACTCCATTGTGTCCTCCTCCCAGAGCGCTAAGAACCTTGGCGTGATCCTGGACAACACCCTGTCGTTCTCAACTAACATCAAGGCGGTGGCCCGTTCCTGTAGGTTCATGCTCTACAACATCCGCAGAGTACGACCCTGCCTCACACAGGAAGCGGCGCAGGTCCTAATCCAGGCACTTGTCATCTCCCGTCTGGATTACTGCAACTCGCTGTTGGCTGGGCTCCCTGCCTGTGCCATTAAACCCCTACAACTCATCCAGAACGCCGCAGCCCGTCTGGTGTTCAACCTTCCCAAGTTCTCACGTCACCCCGCTCCTCCGCTCTCTCCACTGGCTTCCAGTTGAAGCTCGCATCCGCTACAAGACCATGGTGCTTGCCTACGGAGCTGTGAGGGGAACGGCACCTCAGTACCTCCAGGCTCTGATCAGGCCCTACACCCAAACAAGGGCACTGCGTTCATCCACCTCTGGCCTGCTCGCCTCCCTACCACTGAGGAAGTACAGTTCCCGCTCAGCCCAGTCAAAACTGTTCGCTGCTCTGGCCCCCCAATGGTGGAACAAACTCCCTCACGACGCCAGGACAGCGGAGTCAATCACCACCTTCCGGAGACACCTGAAACCCCACCTCTTTAAGGAATACCTAGGATAGGATAAAGTAATCCCTCTCACCCCCCTTAAAATATTTAGATGCACTACTGTTCCACTGGATGTCATAAGGTGAATGCACCAATTTGTAAGTCGCTCTGGATAAGAGCGTCTGCTAAATGACTTAAATGTAATGTAAATGTATTGAGCGCTAGCTTCTCTGTTCTTTCATTCGATTTCTTCCAACGGTCACTGACCAATTTAGGAAGAAGAGAGGCGTGTGCCTGCATTAATAACACTCCGAATGGATGGCTAAAAATTAAGAAATAATTCATTTTAACACACTTTAATTATTATTACAGAATGGCATAACAGAATTTGCAACTCCATATGTGGAAACATTGCTACTCCACCAATTCGACATGTGAAAGTTCGATTTTCTTACATGTGAAACTGCTAATTAAGATTTTCACATGTGAATGGTTTTCACATGTTAACTTGCAATTCCACATGTATCGAGAGTGAGAGAGAGATAATATTTTTTATATATTGGTTTTTCACATGGGAACTTGCAATTCCACATGTGAAAGTGAGATTTTCATGTGGAATGTTCTTAAATGTGAACCTGTAAATGTGATTTTTAAATGTGATTGTTTCTTACATGTAAAGCTGCAAATTTTGCAAGACTGATTTTCACAAGTTAAGTTTTTCTTCTTACATGTGAAAAGGTGGTGTTAACATGCAATCGTTAAGGTTTTCCATGTGAAATTTAAGCTCAACATGTTAAAACAGCTATTTCACATGTGAGCCAGGCAGAGGGAACAGGCAGGCAGCTAGGTGCAGATCAGCCCAGATCCAACTGCCTCAGCCTGCAGTCAGACAAGCAGAAGTTAAAGGGCGACTGCATTTCTTGATTTGGCCATTTTTAAATTTGGTTCTTTAAGAAATGCTGGCAGCCATGACTGAATTTAAACGTGGGTTCGTTTCAGGGTGTAGATTGATGTGGGTGTCTCATGTGTATTTGCAGGTGGGAAGACTTATTTACAAATTATTTTGCCAATTAGCTTCAGCCAGTGGCAAAACTGGTTTGACTTTGGATAGCCTATCTCCGGGTCTAGTTAGGGACATTCACTAAATGACACAATGTAAATGAGACAACATTTTCATGTTGCTCACCCAGTGGTGGAAAAAGGACCCAATTGTCATACTGTAGTAAAAGTAAAGATACCTTTATGGAAAATGACTCAAGTAAAAGTGAGTCACCCAGTAAAATACTACTTGAGTTAAAGTCTAAAAGTCTTTGGTTCTAAATATACTTAATTATCAAAAGTTAATATTGCAATGACCTGACTAGATCATAAATGAACAATTGTCCAGACAGAGGCTTGAGTTTGCGAATTGACGGTTTATTAAACCAACTTTACACAGGCTACTGTTTGGGCCGTAGCACACGCCAAAAAGATGACAGATAACCCACAAGCCAATCGTGACCTTCTCTTGTGAAGCCCAGACGTAAGAGAGAGAACAAAAGCGGAACCTGGTCTTAAATTCCAATGCTCCACCCCCCTGCCCAACCCCCTCCACGCCACTCCACCAACCACCAGGATGCCCGGCATCAGAACATTCCAGGCATTCCCGTGATTGGCAGATAGCAGGTTGATTGACATGTCGGACCCCGCGAACACCGGGTACTGGTCAGTACAACACATAACACACAGCTGTCTGTGCGGGTCGCTACAATATAATTGCTAAAATATACTAAAGCATAAACAATAATTTCAGTCTTTATGTTAAAGCAAACCAGACGGCACAATTTTCTGTTTTTATTTTATATTAATGGATAGCCAGGTGAACACTCCTACACTCAGACATAATTTACAAACAAAACATTTGTGTTTAGTGAGTCCTCCAGATCAGAGGCCGTACGGATGACCAGGAATGTGAATTGGACCATTTTCTTGTCCTGCTAAGCATTCAAAATTGAACAATTACTTTTGGGTGTCAGTGAAAATGTATGAAGTAAAAAGTCAATAATTTTTTTTAGGAATGTAAGTGAAGTAAAAATAAAATGTGTCATAAACATAAATAGTAAAGTACAGATACCCAAAAAAACTACTTGAATAGTACTTTACCACTGTGCACACCTTTTACATTCCTCATTAAATTAGTTCTATATTTATATATGACTTTCTGCAATTTATACTGGGTTTGAGGTTTTTAAGTAATTGATATTTAGAGCTATTGGGAGTTTTAAGATGTTATCTCATGTACATTGTATAATTTACCAATTTACCAATTCTTACCATGGGCATTACGATTGGGTCGCATTCATCTGCATGAAGAATTGATGATTACTTGTGTGCTACCAGCTGTAGGCAGGATTTAAACAAACCCAACCTTCCTTCACGTTGTGATGCAGGGATGACCACACGCGTCATAAAATGTATTTTTTGACGAGATTGACTTAACGACAAATGTTATTCTATCTACACTTTGTAGTCCATTTGACAGTAGAATAAATGTTTTTGACTCATGGTGATGCCGCATGTGCTGGATTCTAAATGAGAAGTAGCAAGGGGAAGTTGCTCTTTAAAATTTCAACTCTCGTAGGCAGACATCACTGTATTACTGCCAGAGCATAATGAGAATAAATACTATATGCTACCGACGCCAAATAAGTAATTGGAATGCTTATCTGCTATCCTTTCCCTTTTACTGGAAGACTAAGAATCATATAGGATATATTAAAGGGTTACTTGACACTTGTACTGTATATATGAATTTAACACAGATTATTTCAAAAAGCATGGTTGGACTGTTGGAAAAGCATTCCAGGTGAAGCTGGTTGAGAGAATGCCAAGAGTGTGCAAAGCTGTAATAAATTAAACTTGAATGAGTATATGTGTCCAAACTTTTGATTGGTAATGTATATATGGAAAGAACAAAAATATAAACACAACATGCAACAATTTCAAAGATTGGACTGAGTTACAGTTCATATCAGTAAAGACTGAGAATACAGATATTCACCTGTTGGTCACAGATACTTTTCAGTATCTGGTGTGACCATCATTTGCCTCATGCAGCTCGACACATCTCCTTCACACAGATTTGATCAGGCTGTTTATTGTGGCCTGTTGAATGTTGTCCCACTCCTCTTCAATGGCTGTGCGAATTAGCTGGACATCTTTTATTTCAGCTCATTAAAAACATGGAACCAACACTTTACATGTTGCGTTTATGTTTTGGATATACAATATTCACAAACAGAAAAGACAGCCACAGAGCATTACAGAAAAGAGCCACAGAGCATTACAGAAAAGACAGCCACAGAGCATTGGCAACCAATTCAAATGATCTGGACAAAGAATTTTGAGGATCTCAGTTTGAAGCAATTAAAGCTCGTTTTCAAACCATTATGGGCTGGCTTAAGCAGTGCTCCATTCTGCTCATCTGGAGCATAGATTATAAATGCAACTTCATAATTCATTCACCTCTGACGTTGTCAGACATGGGCTGTCACAGGACACACTAATTGATTCATCACTGGGAGAGACAGAGCCATTTAAGAAAATCACACGAGGATACAACTGTCCCATTAAAATTAAGCTTTCTCTGAATGTTTAAGGGAGATTAACACATAAAGTACAAAAGATGTTCAGTACCTGAGGTCATTGAAAATGCAATAATGAGAGCAAAATGACATCATTTGTCTGATCCTTAATCATACATTTTTAAGTAATTTAGAAGACACTCTTATAGTATTAGGTCCATACATTTTCATACTGGTGCCTCTTGGGAATCAAACCTAGAATCCTGGCCTTGCAAGCCGAATGCTCTACCAACTGAGCTACACGGAATACATATCCTAAACACCTGCGTTTGTTCCTTGGATATAAAGACAGGCTCTCTCCAAAAGGATTCTAGCCAGGAAAAATGTACTCTCCCTTAGATAATAGGCCTCTCTGTAGATCTCCTGCTGGTCTCTCAGGTTCCAGACCTACTGGATGCTGAGATGATTGCCCCTACATTGTGCCCTGCCCCCTGGGGAGGAGGGGGATGGGTGAAACTCTCTCACATGGACCCTGGGAAGCCCAGAGCATCACAGGGAGCAGAGGGAATGTGGAGGGTAGAGCAGACTGCAAATCAACATGTTTCAGTGCAGGGTTTTCCCCCAGACATCATTAATTGCTGCATTACCAGTAGTGATTTGCAGTCCCAGAAGCTGATGGCACAACCTGGTGATAGCATATGTGCAGGTGTTGCTGAAGCGCTCAGGCAGAGGAGAGGGCGGTGTTGTGTAAGTGCCTGTGCTCTCCTACGTTACTTTTTTCTTTATCTCTGTTATTTTCTCTCTTTTCTCTCTCTCTCTCTTCTCTCTCTCTCTCTCTCTCTCTCTCTCGCTCGCTCTCTTTTGCAAACACACACACACACGCACACGTGTGAGGGATTTTAAAAAACATATCCTAAATATCATTTAAAACTGACAATTCAAATGGACTCAGCAGGAGGTGGATTTAAAACATACACTTCTAACTACACAATGCATTTGTATAATACATACAGTATGTAGCCTCTAATACATACAGTATGTAGCCTCTAATACATGCAGTATGTAGCCTCTAATACATGCAGTATGTAGCCTCTAATACATGCAGTATGTAGCCTCTAATACATGCAGTATGTAGCCTCTAATACATGCAGTATGTAGCCTCGGCTTCCCATTTGAATCCGATAATTTCATAGCAATTATATTTCGTATGATTGCAGTTTCTCGTAGCTGTCTGATCTCCATATCTTAGTGAGTAAATCCTGCAAAGATAGTATGTGTTTGGTGCATGAGAACGATGTACCGTAAAAGCTATCTTTCGTTGTTGTTCTCCAATATGAGCCATTTGCAAAGACAGTCTTAATGGCACCACTTTAGGATACACATGACTATGTCAAATAATCTTAAAACTCTGAGGCATTTAAAACAGCCTTTCTGCTTTTGGTTGCCTATAAAATATCAGAACAGAGAAGTGAAACCATCCATTTGTATGCATTATGCACCAAGGTTTTCATTTTGATTTCTAAACATTTGAAAAAGTATTTACAAAATGTGCAGTTGCATTAGATGTTATGAGGAAAACAAGACTGTTTTCTTACAGTGTTTACACATAGGCGACCCAAAAAATATAAGGTACAAAACAAGCTTGTTTTTTTTTCAGTAAAGGGATCGGGGGTGGGGGAGGTGTCGTTGATCTTACGGAAGGTGTCGTTGATCTTACAGATCGTTTGCACAGACAGTACCCATTCCAAAGCGCATATGGCTGCTAATGAAATACCATATCTCCTTATGAAACATCATATGTCTGGAAAGAATTTCATTATCTATTCTACCCGGCTCCATTTTTTTCATTGTTCCACACCAGTGGCTCATAAATGGTAATGTAACTGCCATGGATCATGGGCAGAATTAAAGCTACGTATGATTGTTTCAGTTAACATTGAGCCGGATACACCATCAGTGTTCATTGCAGGGATGTCTACAATGGGAACATGAGGCCTCCAATCTTGTCCAGTGGTGTATCAAGTAAATGAAGGGATTTTGTGCACACACATGAATCAAAGACTTAATTCAATTGATGTCGACATTTGTTTCTATGCTGTGCTTTTTCATAACTCAAACCAAACCAGGCCCTTTTGGTTTGCACCTGTTTTGAAGCATCCGTTTTGATCGGGCTGTTGTTGCAGAATGATATCAAAGCAGCTTCTCCACTAGCCTCCATGGCTCAGTGGCTGGGGGTAGAGACAGTCCTGGGGCAGCCTTGTCACCTGCAGCAAGAGCCAGGTGTTCGTTAGCTGCCTGTGCCCCTTTCCGCTGGCTCTACTGCTCCCTGCTTCCAAGCCCCCACCTGGGGGGACCTGGGAATTGTGGCAAGTGCCCAGAGCTGAGGCTGCCCTGTGAGGCAGAGGATGAGACAGACAGTGTGCTGTGCAAGGCCATGTCCCCTTTGGCAGGCCCTGAGGCCTGGAGCCACATCACTCAGCCTCCCCAGAGCAGGAGCAGCAAGGCTGGGGTGTTAACAGGGACAGGCAGGGAGCAGAGAGTGGAGAGTGAGGAGCTGGTTCTCTGAAGCAGATGACAGAGAGTTGTTGAGCTCGCTATCGCGCTTTCTTTCTTTCTCTCTATCTCTGTGTATAGCTTTCCTGTAAGTAGGACACATACTTACGTTTATGGAGCTCTATAAAATCAGTCAGAAGAAGAGCGGGTCTCTGTAGACTGGATATTGTCAGAATCAATACCAAAAATAATTTTCTGGGTAGGCTAGCAGAGATCCCTTTGTTCATCTGTCATTTACTCACAATATCCAATTGGATAGAAAAAGTCTATCACTCAGGGTTGCCATGCCTGGCTCTTTTAATTCCATTATTTTGCTTCCAATTAAACTGTCAGGCCTTCTTCCCCATCCACGCTATTCCCCTTTATCCTCAGTCACTGTTGAGTCCCTAAGTGGGGCAGTGGCAGGCAGCAGAGAGGGCTGGGGCTAGGTCCGCGGCTGGGTGGCCTGGGAGAGATGAGGGCCGCTCCCCCTGGGGTCTTTCGCTCTCTCTCTTCTGAGGGCCAGAGCTAAGGGGGTGAGGACCAGCCAATCAGTCAATCAAACACAATTGGCAGGGGGGACCAGGGTAATGACTCCCATCTGTTGGAGCCACCAATGAGAGAGGGAGACGAGAGAATGGGTGAGGGTACCTGTCACGAACCGGCTCAAAGCCCGTAACAAAGGGAGACAACGTGGAGATAATGAGTAGCAAAATATGTATTTATTACCTAAAGCAACTAAGTATAATAGACAATGGTGTGTGTAATCAGTAATCAGTAGTGTAAGTGAGTGTTTTGCATGCATGAATGTGATAATGCAGGGTGATGAAAGGTGCCAAAGCAAACAAACAAACAAACGGCCACCAAGAACCACAACACAATCTACAGAGGGTGTCTGCATGGAGAGAGTCTCCTCCATGAATGGGGAAGTGGTGTATTTATCCTGGGAGACACCGGGCCCAGGTGTTTCCCATGTAGCTGACGACCCTCCCAACTCCGCCCACCAGCATCCTAATAAGGAAATAACAGAGAGAATACGGCAGACAGAGTGGGAGGGTCGTCACATCCCCCATAAAACCGGGGACCAACAAGGACCCCGGAACAAAATACCAGCCTCTAAGTTCCAAATTGACACAGCTTCTGCGCCACAAATTGATGAGGGTTTACGTGTTCACACTTACAATTTGCCCCAGCCAACCTCCTCCCCAGACCTCAGCGACCTTCGCACAGGAAGCAACATTTAAGAGGAAAGAAGAAAACAAGACCAGGAGGGAGCATACAGGACAGAGAGAACATGACAATACGAAACAATGGTCAGTCACGTAAACATTAGGAACAGGGCGCACGAGAGAGCGCATCAGCAATCACGTTTTCAGTCCCCCGGATGTGCCTCACATCGAGATGGAATGATTGTAAAAATAAACACCATCGCATTATCCTCTGGTTTGGACACATCATGGACCTCAAAAAAGTGAGGGGGTTATGGTCGGTGTAGACCACAATAGGTACTACCCCCGACCCGACATACACTTCGAAGTGTTGTAGTGCCCAAATTATTCCTTTTCAATAACCGAATAGTTCAACTGATAATCGTTAAACTTTTTGAAAAAAAACTAACAGGCCTCTCAATCCCAGACACATCTGCTTGCAGCAAAACTGCACCTGCCCCCACATGACTAGCATCCACCTGCAAGGTAAATGACAAATCCATGCGAGGAGCAGCCAGCACTGGAGTTGAGGTAAGCAACCTCTTTGCCTCTTCAAAAGCGTGTTGACAACGAGTAGACCAAACATAAACAGCCTTAGCTTTCAGCATATCTGTCAAGGGAGCGACCACAGTAGAGAAGTTATTACAAAAACTACGGTAATAACCAATCATGCCCAAGAAACGCATCAGTTCCTTTTTAGTAGTTGGTGGTGGAAAAGCATCAATAGCCACCACTTTAGCCCGAACAGGACGCACTTCACCCTGCCCAACCATTTTTCCAAGGTATGTAACGGTCGCCTGAGCAAACTCACATTTTGCCAGATTGATTGTGAGGCGACCCGCAGCCAGACGTTCGAACAAGGCTTGAATACGGGACAGATGTTCTTCCCAAGTATCTGCATAGATCACTACATCGTCCAAATAAACAGCGCACCCGGTCAGACCGGCGACAACCCTGTTCATAAGTCGTTGAAAAGTGGCAGGTGCATTGCGCAGACCGAAACTCATAACTGAATACGAGTACAGACCAAAGGGTGTAATAAAGGCAGAGATTTCACGTGCCCTACTCGTCAGTGGCACCTGCCAATAGCCTTTTAACAGGTCAAATTTGCTCACAAACTTAGCTGCACCGACTTGATCAACACAGTCCTCCATCCGAGGAAGAGGAAATGAATCTGGTTTTGTGACACTGTTTACCTTACGGTAGTCCGTACAAAACGGTTTGTTCCATCCGGTTTACTGACCAAGATACAGGGAGAAGCCCAACTGGAGAAAGAAGGCTCTGCTATCTTACTCTCCAGCATGTACTTGACCTCAGCATCCAGACAACGTAGTTTCTCTGAAGAAACTCTATAGAAGCGCTGACGAATGGGGTCAGCACCTCCAATGTCAATATCATGTTCTATTAAGTTTGTACGTGTAGGTGTATCAGAAAACAAACCTGGAAATCTCTGAATCAGACCAACTATCTCTTTCCGCCCATCAACAGGTAGGTGAGTGAGAAGACTGTCTAAAATATCCAGTGTTTCTGAATTTTTCAATCTACCCTGCAATATACAATCGTCAGGACCAGGAACATCTTCCTCCTCATGCACAGATCTAGCACGACAAGAACCCAAGGAAACAACGGTATCAGCCAAAAGAACAGGTTTTACCGTCCTCTGTAGAATCCCACTGTTCAGTCTCAGAGGAACGTGCATAATAGGGTTTTAACAGATTTACATGGCACAGCTGGTGTGCTTTCCTCCGTTCTGGAGTGGCAACTAGATAATTTTGCTCAGTGCACTGGCGCACCACTGTATATGGACCTTGAAACTTGGCTTGAAAAGGAGAACCAACAATTGGCAGCAGAGCAAGAACCTGGTCACCTGGACTAAAGTGACGAGGCTCAGTTCGGCGATCAAATATGCCCTTCATCCTCTCCTGTGAAGATGATAACTTCTCTTTAGCCATTTCACCAGCGGCATACAGCCGTCGCCGGAAATCACACACATACGATAACAGGGACTGAGGAGGCTCGGGAGACTTCCAGTCATCCTGGAGAACAGATAAAAGTCCACGCACCCTATGTCCAAACACAAGGTCATTTGGACTGAAACCTGTGCTCTCCTGTGAAACTTCCCTAGCAGCTAACAGTAACCAAGGCAACCCCTCCTCCCAATCCTTATCCATCTCAGTACAATAAGCTCTCAACAAAGACTTTAGTGTTTGATGGAAACGTTCCAGTGCTCCTTGACTTTGCGCGTGATAGGCGCTAGACAAATTGTGTTTAATATGGAGCTGTTGAAGAACCTGACCAAACAGATTAGAGGTAAAATTAGATCCTTGATCACTCTGAATGACCTTAGGGATTCCAAACAATGAGAGAAGAACAGTGAACAGGTAACTACTACCCTTTTTAGAACGAGGCAGAGGACCCACACAGTCAATAATCAGATACTCAAAAGGTTGGCTGAGTACAGGAATAGGAAACAATGGTACTGGTTTAATAGCTTGATTAGGCTTACCAGTTAATTGACAGGTGTGACAAGTTTTGATAAAATCAGAAACATCCCTCTTTAATCTAGGCCAAAAGAAATGTCTTAATATGCGATTGTAGGTTTTCCTCACCCCCATATGTCCAGCCACGTCGCTGTGAGAAGTTTCCAACACCAACTCACGAAGCTTAACTGGTACAACAACCTGACTAATTGCCTCCCCCAGAAAAACACTATCATGAGACACCCACTTTCTCATCAGGACATCCTCTTGGAGAAAATAGCCATGGGCGACATCTCCCAACTGTTCTATAGGCACAATTTGATCACGCAACTCTTCCAACGTGGGGTCATCCCGTTGCGCATTGATTAGATCTGAGCGGGTTACAGATAACGGGATAACAGGGAAAACAGTGACATACTTTGTATTATTATCATTAGTCGGCGCAGTGACCAGTTCGCCACGGCTCATAGAACGTGTCACTGCACACGCAGAGAACACCTCTGGGAAACTCTGTACACTCTCATCAGGAATCCCAACAAATGACGGCTTAGTGGAAACCACTAGAGATGGAAACACGACAGGCCATACACGCTCACCAGCCAAGTTATTCCCAAGGATAACATCGATACCCTCAATAGGCAACGAAGGACGCACACCCACAACAACTTCACCCTTCACCAGCCCACAATCCAACATCAGTTTATGCAATGGAACTGACAGAGTGTTCAAACCTATTCCCCTAATTAGAACACTATTCCCCGAATCAGTCTCAGCAGAAAAGGGTAACACAGACTCCAACACAAATGATTCAGAGGCACCTGTGTCTCTCAGGATCTTCACTGGCACTAGGTCTTTACTTCCTAACATAGACACAAAACCTTCTGTAATGAAAGGTAAATAGTCTGGATCAATATGGACTTTCACATTCTCCTGGGCCTGAGGAAATGAGTCATGAATGAACTGATGTGGAACAGGTGCAGCTAATGCAGTAGGCTTAGATTTAGCGTAAGCACCCTTTACCCTGAGAAGTGGACATTCGTTTTTCCAATGCCCTGAACCTTGACAGTAGTGACACTCATGCCCAAAGTCAGCTTTACCATGGGAGTCAGGTTCAACCCTAGTTGAATAGAACTCTGCCCGAGAACCAAAGTATCTCCGTGAGCGAAGCCCAAATCTATCCGAACGCCCCCACTCTTTCCGAATACGGGGTTCTGCAAAGACACTTTTGTGAGTCAACACATACTCGTCTGCCAAAACTGCAGCTTCAGCAACATTCTTTACTTTCTGTTCATTAATATACGTGGCAATACGATCAGGAATTGTGTCCTTAAATTGCTCTAACATAATCAGATCACACAGCCCTTGGAAAGTCACAACTGCTGAGGCGGAACACCAGCGATTAAACTGTAAAGACAACTGTCGCGCAAACTCAACATGAGTCTGGTTATCATCCCTTTTTAAAGTTCTAAATCGTTGGCGGTAAGCCTCAGGGACCAATTCATAAATCTGTAACACAGCTGTTTTAACTTTATCATAACTGGCACTATCGTGTACACTAAGAGCTGAATATGCTTCCTGCGCTTTACCAGTCAGCACACACTGCAACATTAAAGTGCGGTCAGAATCAGGCCAACTCCTAGCGTCAGCAACCCGCTCAAACAACGAAAAGAATGTCTCGGGGTCCCTTTCATTAAACCGAGGCAATAACCGTAAGTTCCCAACAATATCAAATGTCTCTGGGGCACGACCAAAAGCGGAACTACCCTAGGTAAATCTGGGTCACCTTCCCAAAACAAACTCTCCCTGAGATCTTTCCTTCCCTAACCAACTCTATACGTTCTTGTTGCAATTTGATTTTAGCACGCTCCATATCTTGTTTAAATGCTAATTCCTTTTCATATTTTACACGATCATGCTCTAGCTTCTCACGATCATGCTGCCGATCATGCTCTCTCTTCTCACGATCATGCTCCAGCTGTAACAAAAGCAGTTCTTTCTGCTGTTCAAAAGAAGGTTACTAGGACTAACCGATGGAATGTCCATTGTAACGTTATGGGGAGACGACAAATCCTCAGCAGAGGCTGGCCCAGTGGTAACTTCTAGAATACCACTCTCCATCAGATTGGCCTTCAATATCAACCTAATAGAATTCTTTAGATGTTTATCACTAATCTCAACCTTGTAGTGTTCCGCGACCTTCAACAGCTGTTCTTTAGTACCTAAATCTAACAATTCCTCTGATGGAGAGCGAATGAACTTATCTACATAAGACGCCATAATCACACAAAAAAAAATTCTGGCTCTTCCCTTCTGCTGAGCACACCAGACCACAACCCGAGAATTGACAATCACCCTGAGTACCACAGAAGAGAGATGAGATACGGAGCTTCCCCAAAACCTACAATAACTCAACCCTAGTCTTCGTGCAGATTTGCGGTGGGAATTTACGCACTGTAGCCCGCTGGCAAGGAAATAGAACTCCCCAGCATGCTGGCAAATTCCACCAAGCCACGGATGGGCCCCCGAGACAACTGCTCAGTCCACAGACACCACACAAAAATAACAAACATTAACCATGCCCAACATATTCCAAAAAATGAAACACGTCGCTAAACCTATCAGGGGAAAAAGGCTATAGCTCCGGGTAGCAAGTTCCACTACCCTACCCAAATCTCCCACCGAGGTACACAGCAGATTACTCACCTCAGACTGATGTCCCAACAGAAAGTAGAACAAGAGTTCAGGCTAGGCAGGGCCTGGAAACTAACCATTATAGTCTCTCCAACACAGCACACAAACCAAACAACAAAAGGCAACCAATACTGGGCCTATCAAACACAATATGCAACCCAAACACGTACCTCCACGGTCTCCCAAACCAATAGTTCAAATATCCCGGATGAGCTCCCACTTGTCACGAACCGGCTCAAAGCCCGTAACAAAGGGAGACAACGTGGAGATAATGAGTAGCAAAATATGTATTTATTACCTAAAGCAACTAAGTATAATAGACAATGGTATGTGTAATCAGTAGTGTAAGTGAGTGTTTTGCATGCATGAATGTGATAATGCAGGGTGATGAAAGGTGCCAAAGCAAACAAACAAACAAACAAACAAACAAACAAACGGCCACCAAGAACCACAACACAATCTACAGAGGGTGTCTGCATGGAAAGAGTCTCCTCCATGAATGGGGAAGTGGTGTATTTATCCTGGGAGACACCGGGCCCAGGTGTTTCCCATGTAGCTGACGACCCTCCCAACTCCGCCCACCAGCATCCTAATAAGGAAATAACAGAGAGAATACGGCAGACAGAGTGGGAGGGTCGTCACAACCAGTAAGGGAAAGAAGAAGAAGAGAGGAATGATGGGACGAGAGATGAGGCGAAAGGGAAAGTGGAGCAGAACAGATTCAATGACTGAAAATGGTGATCACAATAAGTATACAAACCGTCTAATCAGGGAAATGGGGCCCTGGACTTAAGTACATTTACATTACTTTTACTGTGCTACTGATGTACACTTGGAACTCGGAAAGGAAACTCTCAAAGGAGAAAAGTTATTCCCATGCACACTATGTTCTCACATTGATCATTTTTGTGACCCGTCTCAGTGATGAGGCAGCAGGTTCAACTGTGCCTCTAAGTGATCCTATGGGTATAAAACATAGACCAACGACTGTTTCTAACAGCACATCTGCCTACTTGGCACGTGTCTGTCCAGTTACCTGGCATGGTGTTCAGCTGCCATGGTGTGTTATGGAGAGGCAGGCTGACATGTTCTCTACAGAGAGAAACAAAACACCTGGAATTGAGTACATAGTGCTGTTGACAAGCTATTCTAAGATGAAAGGAGAGACAAACTAAATATGCTTTCTTTTTATATAATTAGTTGGTTTTATCAATGTTTCAACTAATTGCTTGATCATTTGATCATTTGATCTGTTCACACTGCTATGCTTTATCTTGGCCAGGTCGCAGTTGTAAATGAGAACTTGTTCTCAACTAGCCTACCTGGTTAAATAAAGGTGAAATAAAAAAATTAAATAAAACATTTGAGTTGACCTCTTATATGTAATGTTTGTTAAACCCCTAAGGTCGATGTCCAGATTAAATGACATTTTCCCTCATCAATCTACACACAATACCCCATAATGACTAAGTGAAAACAGGTTTTTAGAAATGTTTACAAATGTATTAAAAATAACCTTATTTACATAAGTATTCAGACCCTTTGCTATGAGACTCGAAATTGAGCCCAGGTGCATGCTGTTTCCATTGATAATCCTTGAGCTGTTTTTACAACTTGATTGGAGTCCTGTGGTATAATACAATATGGCTTTCTCTTGCATTTCAAAGATGATGTTCTTTGTATTTCCTTTTACCTGATCTAATGTGTTGTATTCTCCTACATTCCTTTCACATTTCCACAAACTTCAAAGTGTTTCCTTTCTTTTTTTTTTTTTTTTAATTGTACCCCTTTTTCTCCCCAATTTCGTGGTATCCAATTGTTGTAGTAGCTACTATCTTGTCTCATCGCTACAACTCCCGTACGGGCTCGGGAGAGACGAAGGTTGAAAGTCATGCGTCCTCCGATACACAACCCAACCAAGCCGCACTGCTTCTTAACACAGTGCGCATCCAACCCGGAAGCCAGCCAGTTTGATGGAATTGTCCTTACAGCTCCGAGACAGGATTCTGTCGAGGCACAGATCCCAGGAAGGGTACCAAAAAAGATCTGCAGCGTTGAAGGTCCCCAAGAACACATTGGCAACCATCATTCTTAAATGGAACAAAATTGGAACCACCAAGACTCTTCCTAGAGCTGGCCATCCGGCCAAACTGAGCAATCTGGGGAGAAGGACCTTGGTCTGGGAGGTGATCAAGAATCCGATGGTCACTCTGATACAGCTCCAGCGTTCCTCTGTGGAGTTGGGAGAACCTTCCAGACGGACAACCATCTCTGCAGCATTCTACCAATCAGGCCTTTATAGTAGTGGCCAGACGGAAGCCACTCCTCTGTAAAAGGCACATGACAGCCCGCTTGGAGTTTTCCAAAATGCACCTAAAGGACTCTCAGACCATGACAAACAAGATTCCCTGGTCTGATGAAACCAAGATTGAACTCTTTGGCCTGAATGCCAAGCTCCACGTCTTGTGGAAACCTGGCACCATCCCTATGGTTAAGTATGGTGGTGGCAGCATCATGCTGTGGGGATGTTTTTCAGCGGCAGGGACTGGGATCGAGGGAATCGAGGGAAAGAAGAACGGAGCATAATACTGAGATGAAAACATGATGAAAACATGCTCCAGAGCGCTCAGGACCTCTGGAGAGAAGGTTCACCTTCCAACAGGACAACGACTCCAAGCACACAGCCAAGACAACGCAGGAATGGCTTCGGGACAAGTCTCTAAATGTCCTTGAGTGGCCCAGCCAGAGCCCGGACTTAAATCCGATCAAACATCTCTGGAAATACCTGAAAATAGCTCTGCAGCGAAGCTCCCCATCCAACCTGACAGAGCTTGAGAGGATCTGCAGAGAAGAATGGGAGAAACTCCCTTTTATTTTTTATTTAACTAGGCAAGTAATTTAAGAACAAATTCTTATTTACAATGACGGCCTACACCGGCCAAACCCGGGCGACGCTGGACAATTGTGCGCCGCCCTATGGGACTCCCAATCACGGCCGGTTGTGATACAGCTTGGAATCGAATCAAGGTCTGTAATGACGAATCTAGCACTGAGATGCAGCCCTGCACCTTGAGGTGCCAAGGATCCATTCTCTGTTGGTAAACAGTTCAATATCAATTGAACTGTTTAATCATTATTCTTCCTCCATCAAACTTTACAGTCGGCACTATGCATTGGGGCAGGTAGTGATCTCCTGGCATCTGCCAAACCCAGATTTGTCCGTCGGACAGACAGATTGTGAAGCGTGATTCATCACTCCAGAGAACGCATTTCCACTCCACTGAGTCCAATGGCGTACACCATTCCAGCCAATGCTTGGCATTGCATATGGTGATCTTAGACTAGCTCGGCCATGGAAACCTAACGTTGCTTCTAGAAGCAATCTGGTACTGAGTGTTGCAGCTGAGGACAGATGATTTTTACATGCTATGTGCTTCAGCGGTCCCGTTCTGTGAGCTTTTGTGGCCTACCACTTCACAGCTGAGCCGATGTTGCTCCTAGATATTTCCACTTCACAATAACAGCACTTTTAGTTGCCAGGGGCAGCTCTAGCAGGGCAGAAATTTGACGAACTGACTTGTTGGAAAGGTGGCATCCTATCACGGTCCCACTTTGAAAGTCACTGAGCTCTTCAGTAAGGCCATTCTACTACCTATGGAGATTGCATGGCTGTGTGCTCAATTTTATACAGGTCTCAGTCAGCGGGTGTGACTGAAATAGCCTAATTCACTAATTTGAATGGGTGTCCACATACTTTTGTATAAATATTTAATTTTCCCAGGGGAGAGAAAACACACTGCGAGCACAACCAGCAGATACCTGAACTTCATGAGGGTGACCGAGGCCTCATACCTGGAAACACTTGAAGTCCAGCGTCAGCAGCAGGATCAGCACTTCAATCAGCTGTGTGAAGATGAGGCAGCAGCTAGTGCAGCAGACAGGGCAGCTAGGGCGGCTGAGATTGCCCAGACCGCCTCGTTTAACATCAGCTTCATAGCAGTCTTTGGACAGTTTATCCAGGCCATAAAAGCACTATAGACACCAGCAGCAGACATGTCACTAGGCTAAACTGGACTAAACTAGAGTTCTATGTCAATTTAATTTAGCATAACATTAAACAATGAAAATAATGTACATATTGGAGCAATACACTTATTTAACATGCTTAATTGTGTATTTTGAACATTTTTTAAATGAAGATTAGGCATACTATGATTTTGACACACTTTTATTTGGCAACAAACATTGGTTGAAAAAAGAAGATACAATTGTGTAGTTGGGTATTCACCAGGGATAAACGAATACTTATAAGAACATAGGTCTAGTGGTAAAGGGAGTATAGTAGGACTTTATGAATCCCCAAGATTAAATTAATTTGATAGCGGGTACAGTAACCAAAAAAGGAGAGAACCACTAAGCTAAGGGACCGGGCTTAGTCTGTCAATATAATAGTTATGTTTTTGGTCCAGGTACTTTGTTGTCCAAAGGGTGTTGGTGGAGCTGGGTGTCTGTGAGAGGAAGGAGAAAATCACAAAGACAGAAAATATGTCAAATCTGTTTTTTTTGTCTACCTAAACACCTGACAGCATCTGTCTATCAAGCACTCTGTTTGCATTAGCCCCCATCCTCTCCAGAACTGGCAATGCAGGCTGCTGTAATGTTGCATTACCTGGGGCAGAATTCCACTCCCTTCTGAGCACTTCATTATGTTGCTCACACTTTTGTGCAGTACATAACATGGAAGAGTCATCCGTTTGACAAAATCCACATTGCAGTCATTGCATTTCATAAGACACCGCCACCTTCACTTCAGTCTGCCAAATGCATTTTCGACCACTGCCCTGGCCCTGCAGATTTTCTCACTGAATCTCTGTTGTTGTTTATTCAGTCTGCGAGTATCTGCAAAAGGCTTCACCAGTGCCACAAAGTTGTATTCCCAACTCCAAAAAGGTGTTCTACACTGCGGTATGGTGAATTTGTGGCCAGCTTCCACAGGGCTAATGGAAATTCGCTTCCAGAGATGGACACAAAGGTGAAACACCATATCCTGTCTCTTCATAACAGGACTCAGCCTGTTGCAGAGGAACTGGAAAGTCTCTGCCGACATGCAGAATTGATCAATCCATTGGGTGTCTGTAAATTGTGGAACACAGTGGTCCCACTACTCAGTTGACCTGCATTCGGTCCAGAAAGTGGTTGCTCGCCTGCGGCTCTGCAGCATGTAATAGAACGGAAATAAAATATTTTTCAGATTGTTAATTTTGGTTGATGATACTTTATCTTATGGAAATAGTACTTTGTTTAGCCAATCCAGTCAATGGGAGGCACATCAACTCACCATAGCATAGGTGGAGATACTATAGTTGATTGGGTTGATTCAATATCATCTGATTAGGTCAGTAAGTTTTCTCATGTATGTACAGTTGAAGTCAGAAGATTACATACACTTAGGTTGGAATCATTAAAACTAATTTTTCAACCACTCCACAAATTTCCTGTTAACAAACTATAGTTTCGGAAAGTCGGTTAAGACATCTACTTTGTGCATGACACAAGTAATTTTTCCAACAATTGTTTACAGACAGATTATTTCACTTATAATTCACGGTATCACCATTCCAGTGGGTCAGAAGTTTGCATACACAAAGTTGACTGTGCCTTTAAACAGCTTGGAAAATTCCAGAAAATGATGTCATGGCTTTAGAAGCTTCTGATAGGCTTATTGACATCATTGGAGTCATTGGAGGTGTACCTGTGGATGTATTTCAAGACCTGCCTTCAAACTCAGGGCCTCTGCTTGACATCATGGAGAAATCAAAAGAAATCAACTAAGACCTCAGAAAATAAATGTTACACCTCCACAAGTCTGGTTCATCCTTGGAAGCAATTTCCAAACGCCTGAAGGTACCACGTTCATCTGTACAAACAATAGTACGCAAGTATAAACATCATGGGACCACACAGCCGTCATACAGTTCAGGAAGGAGATGCGTTCTGTCTCCTAGAGATGAAAGTACTTTGGTGCGAAAACTTCAAATCAATCCCAGAACAACAGCAAAGGACCATGTGAAGATGCTGGAGGAAATAGGTACAAAAGTATCTATACCCACAGTAAAACAAGCCCTATATCGACATAACCTGACAGGCCGCTCAGCAAGGAAGAAGCCACTGTTCCAAAACCGCCATAAAAAAGCCAGACTACGGTTTGCAACTGCACATGGGGACAAAGATCGTACTTTTTGGAGAAATGTCCTCTGGTCTGATTAAAGAAAAATAGAACTGTTTGGCCATAATGACCATCGTTATGAATGGAGGAAAAAGGAGGAGGATTGCAAGCCGAAGAACACCATCCCGGCCGTGAAGCACGGGAGTGGCAGCATCATGTTGTTGGGGTGCTTTGCTGCAGGAGGGACTGGTGCACTTCACAAAATAGATGGCGTCATGAGAAAATAAAATGATGTGGATATATTGAAGAAACATCTGAATATATCAGTCAGGAAGTTAAAGCTTATTCACAAATGGGTCTTCCAAATGGACAATGACCCCAAGCATACTTCCAAAGTTGTGGAAAATGGCTCAAGGACAAATACTAATTGAGTGTATGTAAACTTTTGACCAACTGGAAATGTGATGGAAAAAAAAAAAAATTCTCTCTACTATTAATCTGACATTTCAAATTCTTAAAATAAGGTGGTAAACCTAACTGACCAAAGACAGGGAATGTTTACTAGGATTAAATGTCAGGAATTGTGAAAAACTGAGTTTAAATGTATTTGGCTTTGGCTAAGGTGTATGTAAACTTCTGACTTCAACTGTACATGTAGGAAGAGTTATTGAAGTGACTATGCATGGGAGGGGGAAATGCAAATAGTCTGGGTAGCCATTTGATTAGATGTTCAGGAGTCTTATGGCTTGTGGGTAGAAGCTGTTTAGAAACCTGCTCCGATACTGCTTGCCGTGCGGTTGCAGAGAGAACAGTCTATGACTAGGGTTTCTGGAGTATTTGTCCATTTTTAGGGCCTTCCTCTGATACCGCCTGGTATAGAGGTCCTGGATGGCAGGATGCTTGGCCCCAGTGATATACTGGGCCGTTCCCACTACCCTCTGTAGTGCCTTGCGGTTGGAGGCCGAGCAGTTGCCATACCAGGCAGTGATGCAACCGGTCAGGATGCTCTCGATGGTGCAACTGTAGAACCTTTTGAGGATCTGAGGACCCATGCAAAATCTTTTCAGAATCCAGAGGGGGAATAGGTTTTGTCGTGCACTCTTCACGACTGTTTTGGTGTGTTTGGACCATGTTAGTTTGCTGGTGATGTGGACACCAAGGAACTTGAAGCTCTCAACCTGCTCCACTGCAGCCCCGTCGGTGACAATGTCTTGATCACATTGAGGGAGTGGTTGTTGTCCTGGCACCACACGGCCAGGTCTCTGACCTCCTCCCAATAGGCTGTCTCATTGTTGATGGTGATCAGGCCTACCACTGTTGTGTCAACGAGCAAATTTCCCTTGTTATTTTTGTTAATGCTTTGTAACTTAAGCTGTATGCCTTGTATTAAGAATTCATTCTCAGACCTTCCTTGATAGTTTATTCCTGTAGCTCTTTAAGAGTATTGGTTGCACATTCCTATTTATCCTTTATCTTTATGGAGTCTGATGTACTTTCACATGTGAAAAACATCCACATGTGAGCTTGCAATTTCACATTTAAAAGTACAATTTCAGCTTCACCTGCAAGAAAACTCCAACTTTGAAAATCTCACTCTCACATGTGGAATTGTAGAATCACATTGTGGGATTGACAATAGGTTTTTCTCCACACACGTGAAAAGATGATGTTAACATTGTCGTGTTTTTGGCTATGCCTGATTAAGTGATCTAACTTGCTATTCTATAAAATAATTTCTCCGTAATTAATATTACCTGATTGAGCTAATCAGGTAAATGTAATTAACTAGAGAGTCAGGGCACCACAAAATAATATTTATAGAGCTGTTATCTTCCGCATATACTCTTAAAGACCTAGTAATATTTTACATCAATAGCAGTCAATATTAATCGTCATCGTAATTCAGTCTCATCTGAAAGTTGTAAATTCTTGGTTATCTGCACGAACCCTGGCTAACAATTTGAATCAGCAATACAACATTGGGTTTAATTATTTATTTACTAAATACCTAACTAATCACACAGAATTACACATACACATAATTAATGATAACTTGATTACAAATTACGTCATAAAGGAAAACGTCCCTGGCGGGCGGAACAGATATGACACAAAAGAAAAGGGGCTGGGTTTGAGTGAAAGAGCGAAAAGACTGAGGAACAAAGGGAAGAAGCTGTGCTATCGTAGATACAGTATCTTATGCATTCTAAATTATCGCCCATTTGGACAAGGAAAATGCACCGTCGTCCTCACATCTTCGGAACAGGAGGTTACATTGTCGTCAAGGGCTTAAATAGGAAGGGAGAGGAGGGCGTGTTGTTCTGGGCTGCTCACAGGCAGCTACACAAAAACAATCCCACAAACAACAGGTGGGAAAAGGCTGCCTAAATATGATCCCCCAATCAGAGACAATGATAGACATCTGCCTCTGATTGGGTATTATACCAGGCCAACAAATAGAAAACATAGATTGCCCACCCAAGTCACACCCTGACCTAACCACATATAGAATTAAAGGATCTCTAAGGTTAGGGTGTGACAGTACCCCCCCAAAGGTGGGAACTCCAGCCGCAAACCTGAACCTATAGGGGAGGGTCCGGGTGGGCATCTACCCTCGGTGGCGGATCCGGTGCGGGAAGCCTCCTGACCTAACCACATAGAGAATTAAAGGATCTCTAAGGTTAGGGTGTGAAAGTACCCCCCCAAAGGTGCGGACTGCAGCCGCAAACCTGAACCTATAGGAGAGTGTCCGGGTAGGCATCTAACCTCGGTGGAGGCTCCGGTGCGGGACGCAGACCCCGCTCCACTCCTGGCTCCGCCAACTTTGGTGGCGCCTCTGGTGCGGGGATTGTCGCCGGAATCGAACCTGGAGACACGGTGCGTAGAACCGGCACACATTGTACCGGAACGATAACATGGTCCTCAAAGTGAGTGCGGAGAGCTGGCACAGGACTTGCAGGGCTGGGGAGGCGTACTGGAGACCTGGTGCGTAGGGCCGGCACAGTCTTCACCAGACGGCTAGCACGCTCCTCAGGATGAGTATGGAGAGCTGACTCAGGTGGCATTAAACTGAGACACGCTCCTTAGGGTGAATGTCGTGCCTCATGCATCAACACAACAGCTCTCTCATAACTCTCTCCTCCAATTTCCCCATCAACTCCTTAACTGTCTCTGATTCACTCCCTTCACTCCCCTCCAAGTTCACCTTCCTCTCCCAGACTGGCTCTGGTTCAACCCTCGGCTCCGCCAACCACCCCAATGTGGACTGGCTCTGGTTCACACCTCGGCTCCGCCGACCAACCCGTGTTTCCCCCCCAAAAATGTTTTGAGGCTGCCTCTCGGGCCTATGTCGTGGCCAGGAACCCCTATTCCTGTCTATTGATTTGTTCTCTCCAGCTAAAGCGGTGTGTCACGGATCTGTCCAGAACTTTCATTACGCACACCTGGCCCCTATTCCCACTGATTGTAGTTGTATATATGTGCCCTTTGGTTTCCTTTGGGCTGTCGATTATTGTTACAATGTCCGTTGGTGCGTGTGAGTACCTGTGCTGTGTGTTTTGGCTTTCGTGCCATTGTGGATTGCGCAGATGATTACGGGTCTCGTCCCGTGTGTTAATCATTGTGCGCTTGTGTTATTTATTGAGTGAGGTACTCCTCACTCTTTTCTTTAGTTTTCATCCCTATGTTTTGTTATGTGTTTGTTTGGTCTTCGTCTTCGTGCCTTTACACGGCACGCCGTCATTTGGGCTGAAAAAAAAAACTATTACTCATTCCTGCACCTGTCTCCCGAATCATATATACCAGCGTGACACAGTATAAATGGTGGACACAGTGTATCAGTGATTACTGATTAAGCCTGGCTCAGATCACATCTCCCAACTCCCAGCTCCTGTTACCTGTTACTTTCTGCATTCAGTTTTTCTCCTCCACTGTATCTTTTCATTCCTGCCGTCAGCCAGCCAGCAGACTGGACAGAAGGTCAGAGCGTCTAGTGCTGCCAAAACTCAGAAGATATTTGGCCCCTCTTTTTTTGTTATTTTTCCTCAGAAGTGCAGATTCTGGACCTCCTAATGAGAGTGTGTTACTCCCAGATACCATCTGTTACTCCATGCCCGCTGTGTGAATCAAATAAATTAAGAACATGTGAAATCTTTCCAATGAGCCTGGTTAATCAGTCACAAGATATCCCTCCCAGTAATCTTCTCATAAACAAGAAAAGGATTCATTTTATGTCTGAAAACATGTCAATTCAACATCTATTCCACATTGATTCAACATAATTTAATTGAATTGACGTGAAAACAACGTTGACTCAAACAGTGTGAGCCCAGTGGGTTGTTGTTCAGACTCTGATATACTATACTACTCTTGATATATTCTGGATATGCTTTACAGTACACTATGTACTTGAGCAAGCTATTCTGACTGGTTCATTGAAATGGCAGAGAACACATGACCCGGCATCTCTTAAATCTCTTTAGCTACAAATGGAGGGAGCTTTATTTGATCAAAGGTTTTGAAGATTAAAGACATTTCTCAGTGGGACCGTAGCTCTCAAAGGATGCAGGATAATATGGCCTCTGTTCAGCCTGGTCATAGAGATGCCTTGTTTCCATATCCTTTAAATTAAACAAAAAAACCTCTTTCTCTTACTATACAACCCATCCTATCAATTGATGAGGCATCAAAGGGATATGTCCACAGCAACTTTGTGATACAATAGAACAAATGCACTTTCATAGTGTCTCTAAGAAACCAGCATCACAGTGACAATTGGCTCACAGTAATACAAAATCCAGGTAAAGCTTGTTTCAATTTCACCCTCTCTAATTGCGAGCCATTTTTAATCTGAGTAACGAGGTGGGTCCGTGTCTCTCCAGACAAACAGAGCGGGGTTGCTCTGTGTTCACCAGTGTTATTCCAATTAAATCTGTCTCTGTCACAAACCATGAGCGTCCTTCCACTGCCTAACGACAAGTGACATGTGAGAGCTCAGCTCTGGTAGGCCAATCTGAGAACACAGAGAGGATGTTTTACATTGATTACCATGGTGACACAGAACAAGAAGGTTGTTGAAGAACTTATCTCGTCCACCACCAATATGCAACACCCACCAGTGTGATGATACAACAGCATCTATTTTGCAAAGGAAGCGAACCACACAACAGCTATCACAATGGAGAAGATAGGAGTCAATAATGCCAATAGGCATGACAATCCATTTCTCACAGACACTACCTTAATCTTAAAACATAATTTAGATATTGCTCTCTAGATGTCTTGATGATTGTTAGAAGCCATAGTATATTGATGATACAGCGGGTAGAGAGACTAAAAATGGCACATATGCCTGGAGTCATCTAGGCAGAGTGATTGAAGCTGAAAGTGATTTTAGTACTCCGAGCTAGGCCATGCCAGACCTCCTCTGCAGTTCAGATGGCCACATGCAATATGTGTGTGTTTAAGCCCACTTGTTCTTTTGGCTCTCAGTGGTAACAGGGCTGTGGTTATTCAGTCTTTTGGTGGACACCTAACCGGGGGTTTTCCTCTGGGCTGTTCTGAGTGCAGTGGAGTCAACCTCATAGAAGAGCAACCCATAGAGTCAATTGACACACCGGTGCATCAATCTAAATAACATAATAAAAAAGTCCACATCAAAATCCGTCAGTTTAAGCTAGAGATATCTGTCTGTAGCGTCCGAACCGTTTGGCCTGCAAACTAATGTGATTCTAACCAACACGATGGTATTCTCCATTTAGCTCTAAGACCCCCACAAGTGTCACAGGACTCATCTGAATGTAATGGAAGTATGGAGTTAGTTGTGTGCCTAACCAAAAAAAAGGGGTACTTATATCTCATAGATATAGGACAGACACATCAAAATCTTATTCCTTATGATTTTGTGGGGGCTTTCTTTTTTGCCATTTATGAATGTGTTATTCAATGTGTTTCTTTTTTTTATCCTTTATTTAACTAGGCAAGACACTTAAGAAAAAAATCTTATTTACAATGACAGCCTAGGAACAATGGGTTAACTGCCTTGTTCAGGGGCAGAACGACTGATTTTTTACTTGTCAGCTCGGGGATTTAATCTAGCAATCTTGCTACCTGTTGTCTATGGGCTACAGTAGTAAAAGCCAAATTCAACATTTTATCAAATCATTTTTTAAATATTTTTGGGGGATAGCTAAAGGGGTCCTAAATTGTTTTATGAAATATCTAAATGATCCATGTTATGACCATCTTAAAACAATTCTTTATGTCATCTAACTTCGTCCTCCTCTTTGTGCAGTACGGGGGCTCTGAAAAAAACATGAACTAATGCTCCAAAAACACTCAAATGCGTCCTTTTAGAAATTAACGATCTCTGTATAGTGATGCAGGTCTTTGGATGTTTATCATTTTGAAACTTCACCCACAACATTGTATTTGATTTTGTTGAGACCCGAGCGATACATCTCAGTACATTCTAGGAGCATTTGTTAATGTTTTTCATAGCCTCCTCACTGCACAATGAGTGTCTGGACCCTTCTTTAACATTCCATTTACATAAAAAATAATATATAATCTTTTCGAGTCTAATGGCTGTGCCATGATATATCATAAATGTAAAAATTGCCACTTTTGTCCAATTAAAAATGATACTGTCAAAATTATGAGCCATCCTCTGGTTTTGCCTTGTGAAGATTCATGACCTACACAAATTAATTTCAGCTCAATGTTTGCTTAATATAGCGCTCTTCTTTCCATCCAGCTCCTGTACAAAAGTCTTGAAAACCTTTTGATATTTCGACCTAAACAAGATACATTGAGTAGTAAGAGCTGACCTTATTGCGTCAGAGCTTGTGAATCTGTGCTACATTTAGGTGAACTTGAGAACTTCACTTCATGTATCGTTTGTATAGTTCAGCTCTGTACCAAAATGTATAGTGCAGAGTCCTACTGAACAGGACAGGGGCTACATGCGGGGCCCAGATAAACATTGTCTGTGTGTGTCTTTGTGTATTTTTGTGTCCATGCGGTTGTGTGTGTGTGTGTGTGTGCCTGTGTGTGTGTGTACACACTGCTGCAGCCATCCACAGGCTCTCAGTAAATTATTCACCTGGTATGAATATCTCTCCCGCTGCCATCGTAAAAAAAAGAATCAACAGTATGCATCCCATAAATCATGCGTGTTGTTACTTCACAAGCCGCAGTCTCCCACTGTCAAGCTGCATCCTAGGGCAGGCAGGGGATCTTCGGCCCTCACAGCACGTCCTGTCCAGCACCATCATACTCCCTTCCACAATATTGATCTCATCCCCTGGCAAAAAAAACATCTCTCAGGCAAGGTCAAATTCTTTCCACAAGGCTCCGGGTAGAGACAAGTGTTAGTGCATCAAAGTAGTGCTTACACATGCTCGAATAAAATGACCAAGCAGTGGTTTTCTTTATGTAGGTGCTCAATTTGTCTCTCTTCTGTCCTTCAACCCATCAATCCAGCTATACATTTACTGTATCTAGGCTAAAAGGGTGTGCTTTGATTCTTTGAAAAGAGGTTTGGAGTGCAATGAATTTCCTCTTGGGCCTGGATGAATCAAAACAGATATAATTGTATTTTTTCCATTGACTTTCGCATTGTCTTCTCAAAAATACAGTAGGCCCTCACGCATGCACACTCAGTCTATGATAGTCTATGTACTGTATTTTTCTAACATGCTCTTATCAAAAGGCTAGAGCTGTTGAAAGACATATGTTAATATGTGTGTGTTGAGGACGTAGCGCTGACCTCTGTGTGAAGGGCTGTGCACAGCCCTTCACACAGCTGCTCAAAGTGAAAGTGCCTGTCTGTGTGTCATTATGGCTGTGTGTATGTGTGTTCAAAGAGAGCCATCCTCATTACCAGTATGATATGATTATCTCTCTCTCTCTCTCTCGGCAGCTTGGAGAGAGAGACTGCAGCGAGCATTACAGTACTAACTGCTGTGTGAGGGCTGGCTGTGGACCCCTCTAAACACTTCCTATATTATGTCCCCATTAATGAGATCTCTCAGGCCAACGCTCACAGCTCAGAGGGGGAGCAGTGAAGAGAGAGAAAGAGATGGGGAAAGGGAGGGAGATAAAGTGATGGAGAAAAGACAGGGAGAAAGGGATGGAGTGAGAATTGGTGTGAGAAAGGGGTGAATCCTTCATTTGACATTTGGAATAACGGGGTAATATCATTCAGTTCAATGCACAAAATAGAGCTCATCTCTCTGTGTTTTTATTTGGGGGACTAATCTAAATAGGGTAGGGTAGACTGCATGCAAGGCACAAGACCCAAAATACATTATTATGATCATATATTTTCCATGATCATATATTTTCTCCTGTGGTCAATCAAACAAGCGCTCTCTTATTCATTACACATTCAAAATATTTGGGATGCATACTGTAGAAGTCACGATGAATACTCAGAACTGTATAGGGAACAATGGGCAATTCCACTCACCCCATGGCCAGAATCACACACTAAATGAGCAAAGTAAAGACACACACTGCGAACCAATCAGCTCCCAGACCCCCAGAGAAGACATTTTGTTTCCTGTGTTTGGTGTTTATGTTTGAGGGTACTTAGTCATCAAGCAGGAATCAGGGACAGTGGCCACAGAGAATAAAAATGAAGGGCATAATGAAAGAGAGAATAATCCATGCATCAGCTGGAAACCTGCTTGTCACATTTGAAACATGAAGCTCATTTACTCGAAAGGGCATTATTGTAATGGGAGAGGAAAGTGTTATAAATGCGAGTCTGGCTTTCTTCTGGCCTGTGCATGGGCAAAGATAGATTTATTTCCTCCTTTGAACCTGTCAGATGAATCTGATCATCATACACAAGGCAGATTTACACCAGAAAGTCCTGTTCTGTAGAGACCATTTTTCAGGGACATCAGATGCCTGTAACATAATACCAATTGTTTGTTTTGTGAAATCAACTACACTGTATGTGCATATGATATCAGAATGGTCTGTGCTGTGTCAGCAGAAGGGCCCTAAACCTTTTACCATGCCTCTTTGTTCTGCTCTGACATACCTGCAGAGTGAGAGAGGAATGGAGAGAAAGAGAGAGAGAGTGATTGACAAAGAAAGAAAGAAAGAAAAGGGGAGAGAGAGATTGAGATGGGTGTTTACGCTCAGACAAAGAGCTCTTAAGTGGGCTGACTCTCATAATGGACGGCCGATTAGATGGCTGTAGGAACATACAGGAGCTGCAATATATATTAATTGGCACTTTAAAAAACCCTGTGGTTGATGTCCACACACCCGTGGAAATCGTATTAGCATAATAAAGAAATCCCCATTAAAATCTATCAGTTTAAGCTAGCGATATCTGTTTTACATGGGATGCATCTCAAACCACTACATCCACCTATCCAACACTTCCGCATCTGCGGTGAAAGGTGACAAAGCTAGACAGGTGTTTGTCAGACCATGAGACATCCCGAAAATCAGTCTTCTCACAAAATTGTCTGTTGTGTCCGAACGGTTTGGCCTTTTAAACTATTATGGAAAGATGAGACTCTCACGAACATGGTGCTCTACAACCCCCAAAGCACCTTGGGACTCTTCCGAAGTTGGTACGGCCGATCTGCCAACTTCTGTCTGTAGCGTCCGAACAGTTTGGGCTACACACTAATATGACCCCTCTGTGTAAAGCTGAGACTCTCACGAACACATGTCAGTTGTTTTGAGGCCTCACAAGACTTGTCTGAAAGTCCCCTGGTATCAGTTGAAAACAATTATGGAAGTGTATATGGAGACTGTTTATTGACTAAAATTAGGGGTTGAATGTACAAAAAATGTGTTTCATGTCATGCCTTTCTAATGTCATTCCCCCCTGGCTTAGTAGACAGGGCTTAGAATCTTATGTGTTAAGAGGCAACACGCTGGATCTGTCATAGCCCTTCATAAGGCGTGGGGGCTCACGGGTTTGAAGAGAGAGAGGGAGGGATACAGGGGGGACATTGAGTGTTGTGTCCATTTTTGTACCCCTATGATTGAAATCAACTCCCAGACAGTAATTAACTGAATGTTTGTAACTGTCAGCGGGGTGTACAGTCAAGCAGCTTTTTGGCCGCCACTGCTTCCCCAAATGGACACAGAGATACTATCTGTCAGAGGTTGTCAAGGCGACCTGGCTCATCTGACACTCAGCGCTGTTTTCCAGAGTTTGTGAAGCAGAGGGGCTTCAGAGGAAGTGCACTCAATGGCTCATATAGCGTCACTGTTCTTATTGTCATTGAAATGATATGTATTACCGGTATGGCACTCAATACTTTAGTTTTCCTTTCATTTCTATATTATTATCTGTGTATGTATTGTATGCTCTCTGGTCAATGGGGTGAATTAGAAAGCTACCATCTAGGCAACTCAGAGCTGGAAGTGGGGCCATGCAGTAGTATGCTTTACTGTAACTAGTAGTACTGGTTACTAACTCTGTAGCGTTGCAGTTCTTGACACAAACCGGTGCAACTGGCACCTACTACATACCCTGTTCAAAGGCACTTAAATATTTTGTCTTGCCCATTAACCCTTTGAATGGCACAAATACACAATCCATGTCTCAGTTGTCTCAAAATCATTCTTTAACCTGTCTCCTCTCATTCATCTACACTGATTAAAGTGGATTTAACAAGTGTCATCAATATGGGATCGTAGCGTTCACCTGTATTCACCTAGTCAGTCTATGTCATAAAAAGAGCACATGTTCCTAATGTTTTGTACACTCAGTGTACATTTAGTAGATAGATATGCTATCTGTTAGCTTACTGTTCAGAAGTGTGCACCGATGTCTCAAAGGTGATTTGTCTAGGACTACTCAGGCTCTAATCCAATTTCCAGCCAAGCCACTTGTCTGCCCTTTGAGCAGAATGTGGGAGCTTTGCTGGTCGATCGGGAGAGAATGAGTGTTGGTGAAACAGGTTGAGTAGTGGGTTGAAAACACAGGGCTAATGCCTCTGCCAGGGTGTACAGGCGCTCTCTCGCCTTCTCTCTTTGTGTTTCCCTCTAATTATCTGATATCCACAGGCTGCCATTTGATGGTATTGATTTGTGTTGGTTGTGCCACACACACACACACACACACCAAGCTGGGTGGGTTCTGCCCCCGCTGGGTGAGATGTGAGCTGACTGGAGAAAGTCTCTTCATGCTGTGGGCCACAGAGTGATTATCTGCTGGAATCAAGTTCCCTCCACATCATCTCTATTGTCTTGGATATGAATATTTAGCCACAAACCAAAACCATTATGTAACATGTACTGTCACAAGGATTGCTTTTAAGAGTTTGTGTGTGTGTTAATGTTGGAAGCTGGCAAGTTTATTACTAATGATACTGGACTCCGTACCAAAGTAAAATACATTAATATAGGGAGGTCAAGGGGCACACCTCGCTCCTCCACAGATTAAACAATGCATGGATTATTGTCTCCTACACACAGACACAAACACGCATGCACACACACACACACACACACACACACACACACACACACACACACACACACACACACACACACACACACACACACACACACACACGCAGGCACACACATTTCAATAAGTGAACTGCCGTACCCCGGTCTCAGTGTTATTTATGGATGTCTGCACTTATAGCCTGAAATAATACACCATCCAAGACGCTCTATTCCCAGCTGATCCTATGAACTCAGTTTTTTCTGTTCCTACTCCGTCTGGCAATCTCAGTGGATTGTCTTAATAAACATGAAGCACTCCTCTTTGGAAGTCAGATGGTTAGAGTACGCCACAAAGAACCCTCTTGGTTCTGTAAACATATTGTGTCACCAACAAAACACTACCACACCATCACACCTCCTCCTCCATGCTTAACGGTGGGAACATTTAGATCATCTGTTCACCTACTCTGAGTCTCACAAGGACATAGCGGTTGGAACCAAAAATGCCAAATTTAGACTCATCAGACCAAAGGACAGATTTTACCTGGTCTAATGTCCATTGCTCGTGTTTCTTGGCTCAAGCAAGTGTCCTCCTATTATTGGTGTCCTTTAGTAGTGGCTTCTTTGCAGCAATTCGACCATGAAGGCCTGATTCACGCAGTCTCCTCTGAACAGTTGATTTTGTGATGTGTCTGTTACTTGAACTTTGTGAAGCATTTATTTGGGCAGCAATTTCTGAGACTGGTTTACTCTAATGAACTTATCCTCTGCAGCAGAGGTAACTCTGGGTCTTCCGTTCCTGTGGCGGTCCTCATGAGAGACAGTTTCATCATAGTGCTTGATGGTTTTTGCAACTGCACTTGAAGAAATGTTCAAAGTTCTTTAAATTTTCTCCATTGACTGACCTTTATGTTTTAAAGTAATGATGGACTGTCATTTCTCTTTGCTTATTTGAGCTGTTATTTCCATAATATGGACTTGGTATTTTCCCAAATAGGGCTATCTTCTGTTTACCACCACTACTTTGTCACAACACAACTGATGGGCTCAAACACATTAAAAAGGAAGGAAATTCCACAAATGAACTTTTAAGGCACACCTGTTACTTGAAATGCATTCCAGGTGACTACCTCATGAAGCTGGTTGAGAGAATGCCAATAGTTTGCAAAGCTGTCATCAAGGCAAAGGGTGGCTACTATGAAGAATCGAAAATAAAACATATTTTTGTTTAACACATTTTTGGTTACTACATGATTCCATATATGTTATTTCACAGTTTTGATGTCTTCACTTTTATTCTACAATGTAGAAAATAATAAAAAGAAAAAAACCTTGAATGAGTAGCTGTGTCAAAACTTTTGACCGGTACTGTATACTGTATATATCTTTTTACTAGACTGATGGCCTGCATCTAATGGTCAGTCTGAAGGGATTGAGGGAGCAGCAGTGCGGCTGCCTCTCACCCGACTCATCAACATCGTCCCTCCGCTCTCACTCCCTCTGCTGAGAAAAGGGGACACAGTCTTCCAGGTGATGGCGAAACTCAAGTCGCACTGCAGTATTTCTGCCTCATGCACCAATTCATGGCTCAAGTAAACTGTGCAGACACGGTGATCTGAGCTATCTGATTGGCCAGTGGTAGGCCTATATGTGCACTTGATTTGCTCTCTGGGCCTGCCGGGTAGGCGGAGTACTACCTTCAGACACATAAAATGGTTCAAAATGGGAACACTTTGCCTTCCCGACGCTAGGGCTGCTGAATCAAGTGCACCTACCACCAGCAGAGTGAAACAAATAAAAACATAGGGGCATAAGGCTTTATCATTGCTTATTTTACAGAAATGTTTTGACTAGGAATGTCTTTAGAGAGAAAGAGACAGAGAGATATGATGCAGTACAAAAAACTGTTTCAAGAATCATGCAAATAATTCAGTGAATCAAAGCGTATTTTTTCTGAATGAGGAACTAATTCAGATGTGTTTATCACATTAAATGCTGGGTGAGGCTGGGGAAAGGCCACAAGGCTAGAGGTAAAGAGGAAGGGTACAACTCGTAAAACTATTGGTATTCATCCCCTGTAAGGTCAAATAATACAAATTGTATAGATGGAAGTGCTATGGGCCTACAGTCTGCACCAACTGGATTGCGTTTTTGTGGTGACATTTTAGTGTGTTTGTATGTTTGTGTGCATGCTTGTCTGCCCCTGCTCTGACTCACCACTGTCAGCCTAGAATATTGTCAATGCACACCACTGCAGCTCTTTCACGCAACTCTGGTGACATTTGTTCCTCCACCAGTATAATCAACACCAGCAATTAACTTCCCACCAGAGGAAATCCCATTCTTTACACTAATTCAATTGAATGTTTATGTTGATGTATTTGTATTTGTTTTAAAAAATGTATATACACTACCGGTCAAAAGTTTTAAAATATCTACTCATTGAAGGTTTTTATTTTTATTTTTTATCTTCTACATTGTAGAATAATAGTGAAGACATCAAAACTATGAAATAGCACATATGGAATCATGTAGTAACCAAAAAAGTGTTAAACAAATCAGAATATATTTTATATTTGAGATTCTTCAAATAGCCACCCTTTGCATTGATGACAGCTTTGCACACACTTGGCATACTCTCAACCAGCTTCACCTGGAATGCTTTTCCCACAGTCTTGAAGGAGATCCCACATATGCTGAGCACTTGTTGGCTGCTTTTCCTTCACTCTGCGGTTCGACTCATCCCAAACCATCTCAACTTGCTTCAGGTCGGGAGATTGTGGAGGCCAAGTCTTCTGACGCAGCACCATCACTCTCCTTTTTACCGGTAGTGTACATCTGCACCTTTTATCTTTGCTGAGTATCTATGGTGTTGTGTGAGAAGCTCATTTACTCTGTTTATTTCCTACACACAGTCCAAATAAGGTATGACTCATGACGGGGTTCTTTCAGAATTTAAAGAGCCCTTGCCAAATTCCATCAGATAGCACGTCACACACAGAGAATGACTTTGGGTGCTGCATTACACTGCAAAACAGTCCCTACGTATGGGGCCAAGTGGTGGCAGCGGAGTGATAAAATAGGGAATCATCATCATTATTGTAATAATCAGTATAAAGGCACTCAGTGTGTCCCCTAATCCTCTCGTGTAAGTCTGACTCATACATCCCCTCTCAAAGTGAGTGTGCCTTTGTTGAGCCCATAAAGGCCTAGTGAAAATGCTGGATAGGGTTAGGCCCACTCTATAAACAAGCACAATGGCTAACCTGTGTGGTTGGGAGGCCCTGTGTTTGCTGAGCTAATTAGCATGGTGAAATATGACAGCTCGGGAAGGGCATAGAACAGGATTTAAACAGCAAAGCTGGCAGGGTTGTGAACTCTAATGGACATGCCTGACTCGTTTGTCCTGGGAGTATGGGATTATATTCTAGAGTGGGCCTACTGTTCCACTTCCCTTGTTTTATTGACCTTAACTCTTCCCTTCCTGCCCACATATACCAAATAGGATTCATTTGTGCTGTATTTTCTTTTGTTCAGGTACATTGGCCACCATGCAATGATGATATAATATTAGGAATACTCATGTAACTACTGTACTAAATTACATTATCAAAAGAGATTCATAAATTTCCCCCACTAAATTACCATTGAATTTAATTTGAGGCATGTAACAGCATTGAACTTCAGGTGGCCCTGCAGAAACTGCCTGCAGATTGCAGGGTGTTACCGTGATGGTGACACCTGTCAACCACATGAATAAATGATTTAATGGAAAGCAGCAGCCAAAGCAGTGGCAGGGTAGTCAGAGTATTGTTGGAGTCAGAGCAGTGGCAGCATAGTCAGTGTGTTGTTGGAGTCAGAGCAGTGGCAGGGTAGTCAGTGTTGTTGGCGTCAGAGCAGTGGCAGGGTAGTCAGTGTTGTTGGCGTCAGAGCAGTGGCAGGGTAGTCAGTGTTGTTGGAGTCAGAGCAGTGGCAGGGTAGTCAAAGTGTTGTTGGAGTCAGAGCAGTGGCAGGGTAGTCAGAGTATTGTTGGAGTCAGAAAAGTGGCAGGGTAGTCAAAGTGTTGTTGGAGTCAGAACAGTGGCAGGGTAGTCAGTGTGTTGTTGAAGTCAGAGCAGTGGCAGGGTAGTCAGAGTATTGTTGGAGTCAGAAAAGTGGCAGGGTAGTCAAAGTGTTGTTGGAGTCAGAACAGTGGCAGGGTAGTCAGTGTGTTGTTGAAGTCAGAGCAGTGGCAGGGTAGTCAGAGTATTGTTGGAGTCAGAGCAGTGGATGCGTAGTCAGTGTGTTGTTGGCGTCAGAGCAGTGGCAGGATAGTCAGAGTATTGTTGGAGTCAGAACAGTGGCAGGGTAGTCAGTGTTGTTGGCATCAGAGCAGTGGCAGGGTAGTCAAAGTATTGTTGGACTCAGAACAGTGGCAGGGTAGTCAGTGTGTTGTTGAAGTCAGAGCAGTGGCAGGGTAGTCAGAGTATTGTTTGAGTCAGAGCAGTGGCAGGGTAGTCAGAGAATTGTTGGAGTCAGAGCAGTGGCAGGGTAGTCAGAGTATTGTTGGAGTCAGAGCAGTGGCGGGGTAGTCAGAATATTGTTGGAGTCAGAGCAGTGGCGGGGTAGTCAGAATATTGTTGGAGTCAGAGCAGTGGCAGGGTATTCAGTGGTGTTGGCGTCAGAGCAGTGGCAGGGTAGTCAGTGTGTTTTTGTAGTCTGAGAAATGGCAGGGTAGTCAGTGTGTTTTTGGCGTCAGAGGGAGCACTGTGCTTTCTGTCACATGACACCAGGCCTCAGGGATGAGTGCAAAGCCAAACATCAATGCAAACTCAGGGAGGAGAAACACAGTTTGTCAACCCATTCTCTGCCCCAGTTGTCTGATGCTGAGGTTGCATGAGGTATGCAGTACGCTACATATGTTTTATAACCTTCCCTTCCACTTCCTGTGCTAAATGATTAGGAACATCTGAGGGACTTTTATGTAATTATAACGTCCATAGAGATGATGTCTGTGATGACCCCATTGTGACTGTTTGTGCTTTAACCTGCCAGTGCATTGGCTATATTGGAACTTATCGTTGGTATAGTGTTTCAGAGACGCAGGCTTCTCTATGGCCATGAAAATACATTGGCCCATAAACATGTTGGTATTAGTCATGGAGCAAAATCAGTTGTTGGAAGCGATAGTAATAAACTCAGTCCTCCTTTGTTTTTCACATGTAGGCTGCTTTGATGTCAAGAATCAATGTGAGTTTGTGAGATCATTTTAAATACATACCTGTCATGGCAGTTGATGGTAACAGGATGAGATGTTGGTGTAGATTTTTATTCTTGACTGTATCTCAGCTCCGCAGGATTGTCCCAGCTCTCAGGCAGGGGGTGTTGGGGCTTGTAGCCAGAGGCTCTGAAAGCACTGTTGCCTTTTTCATCATTCATTTCATGCTTTTTTATCCCTCAGTTTCCATCAATCTGCAGCTGGAGACAAAGAAAGAGACATGATGATTGACTTGTTGTGAAACAAAGTCAAAAGGCTGGTTTCAGCTGTAAGGGTGGCCCTTTCAGATGATCTCTGTGTTCTGGTGATGCTTGATCTCACTGAGGGCTGTTTCAATGTCCAAGTGCACATACTGGATGAAGCACACGGGACAGCCTATATGCCCCAAGAAAGAGAAATGGTTTTCAGAAAAAGTAATTGATGGAGAAAAAAGCTGACTTATTTAGTATCACAGGTAAGGAGAAATGTACAGACACTGACAGTACAGATCAACTCTCACCAATTCATCTGTGCAGTGTATCAGTCATTAAAACATGATCTTTACTCTTTTACTCACTTGTTGTTTTCCTCCTAGCCTACAATATGTGACCTTTCTCTTCTAACAACATGGGACGAGATTGGGAAGACACCCGTCTCTGCTGGCAACACTAATCATGGGAAATAACTGTGTGTGTGTGTGTGTGCCAATCACAGATAACTAATCAGGTTAACCCACCCCAAGTGCTAATAGTGACCTCAATGCACTGCACTACCAAGTAAAAATATATAAATAATTAAAAAGTTTAAATTGTCACATACACCAGACGGGTGCAGTGAAATGTGGTGTTTTACAGGGTCAGCCAAAGTAGTACAGCACCCCTGGAGAATATTAGGGTTTAGTGCCTTGCTCAACAGCACATTGACAGATTTGTCACCTTGTCGGCTCAGGTATTCAAACAAGCAAACTTTCGGTTACTAGCCCAATGCTCTAACCACTAGGCTAACAGCCTCCCTAAAATAAATAGTGAGGGACAAGACGTGTTGGTGTTTGGATAGAAAAATTATGTGTGATTTGCACACTTGTCTGTTTAGGAAGGAGGGAAGATAGAGAAGGTGAAATGGAGAGGCAGAGGGAGGGAGAAAGAAGTGGTAAGTGTCATATGACACAGGACACAGGCATGCCATTGTATTTGTTTCTCATATGGTAGAGAGGAATATTACATTGGGATTGATACTCTGGCTTGCTATACGGACCATATCGAAAAATCAAGACTCTGCAAGAGAGAAGGACTAGTGAATCCTCCGGGGGAAAGGATGCTCCTCTCCTCTGCATGTTCCTCTCCAGCCAGAAGTAACACCGGAATGGATTAGTTCAGAGAGGGAAAAAAATACTTAAATGGAAGATGATTGGAGCATAGTGTAAGGCCATTGATTTTCTGGTGCCATTTGGGCAATTTAAAGAATTGAATGGGGACTTATTTGGGGAGGAATGTAACTGTTTTTCTGGGTGATGGTGATGTTTCAAGGGTTTGTCTTTATTTTTCTATTTTCTACATTGTAGAATAATAGTGAAGACATTAAAACTATGACATAACACATACGGAATCATGTAGTAACCAAAAACATTTTAAACAAATCAAAATATATTTTTGATATTAGATTCTTCAAAGTAGCCATCCTTTGCCTTGACGACAGCTTTGCACATTGGCATTCTCAGAAACAGCTTCACCCGGAATGCTTTTCCAACAGTCTTGAAGGGAGTTCCACATATGCTGAGCACGTGTTGGCAGCTTTTCCTTGAGTCAGACTTACACGAGAGGATTAGGGGACACACTGAGTGCCTTCATACTAATTATTACAATAATGATGATGATTCCCTTTTTTATCACTCCACTTTGCCCAATACTTAGGGACTGTTTTGCAGTGTAATGCAGCACCCAAAGTCATTCTCTGTGCGTGATGTGCTATCTGATGGAATTTGGCAAGGGCTCTTTCTATTCTGAAAGAACCCTCAGTCATGAGTCATACCTTATTTTGACTGTGTGTAGGAAATAAACAAGGTAAATGAGCTTCTCACACAACACCATAGATACTCAGCAAAGATACAAGTTGCAGATGTACACTACCGGTTAAAAGTTGTAGAACACCTACTCAGTCATTTTCTACAGTCTTGAAGGAGATCCCACACTGCTTTTCCTTCACTCTGCGGTCCGACTCATCCCAAACCATCTTAATTGGGTTGAGGTCGGGTGATTGTGGAGGCCAGATCATCTGATGCAGCATCATCACTCTCCTTCTTGGTCAAATAGCCCTTACACAGCCTGGAGGTGTGTTTTGGGTCATTGTCCTGTTGAAAACAAATGATAATCCCACTAAGCGCAAACCAGATGGGATGGAGTATTGCTGCTGAATGCTATGGTAGCCATTCCTGTTAAGTGTGCCTTGAATTAAAAATAAATCACTGACTCTGTCACCAGCAAAGCACCCCACACCATCACACCTCCTCCTCATTGCTTCATCCACTCACCTACTCTGGGAGTCCTTTAGGTGTCTTTTGGATCCAACACGGCGGTTGGATCCAAAAATCATCAGACCAAAGGAAAGATTTTCACCAGTCTAATGTCCATTGCTCGTGTTTCTTGGCCCAAGCAAGTCTCTTCTTCTTATTGGTGTCCTTTAGTAGTGGTTTCTTTGCAGCAATTAGACCATGAATGCCTAATTCACACAGTTTCCTCTGAACAGCTGATGTTGAGACGTGTCAGTGACTTGAACTCTGAACTCAATCTGAGGTGTAGTTACCTCTAATGAAGTTATCCTCTGCAGCAGAGGTAACTCTGAGTCTTCCTTTCAAGTGGCAGTCCTCACGAGAGCCAGTTTTCTCATAGTGCTTGATGGTTTTTGCAACTGCACTTGAAGAAACTTTCAAAGATCTTGAAATGTTCTGCATGGACTGACCTTTATGTCTTAAAGAAATGAAGGAATGTCCATAAATTATATTTTAACAAGGGACACCTGTTCATTGAAATGCATTCCAGGTGACTACCTCATGAAGCTGGTTGAAAGAATGCCAAGAGTGTAAAATAAAACAGATATTTTGATTTTTGTTTGACACTTATTTGCTGACTACATGATTCCATATGTGTTATTTCATAGTGTTGATGTCTTCACTATTATTCTATAATATAGAAAATATTAAAAATAAAGAAAAACCATTGAATGGGTAGGTGTGTCAATATTTTTTACTTGTACTGTATATATATACATATATCAAATCAATTCAAATGTTATTAGTCACATGATCCGAATACAACAGGTGTAGACCTTACAGTAATATGCTTACTTACGAGCACCTAACCAACAGTGCAAAAAATATGGATAAGAATAAGAGATAAATGTAACAAGTAATTAAGGAGCAGCAGTAAAACATAACAATATATACAGGGGAGTGCCGGTAGAGAGTCAATGTGCAGGGGCACAGGTTAGTTCACCCTGTTCACTCATGACTGCACGGCCAGGCACCAGTTAGTTCACCCTGTTCACTCATGACTGCACGGCCAGGCACCAGTTAGTTCACCCTGTTCACTCATGACTGCACAGCCAGGCACCAGTTAGTTCACCCTGTTCACTCATGACTGCACGGCCAGGCACCAGTTAGTTCACCCTGTTCACTCATGACTGCACGGCCAGGCACCAGTTAGTTCACCCATGACTGCACGGCCAGGCACCAGTTAGTTCACGCTGTTCACTCATGACTGCACGGCCAGGCAACACTCTAACACCATCATTTCTATTTTATTTATTTATTTCACCTTTATTTAACTAGGTAGGCTAGTTGAGAACAAGTTCTCATTTGCAACTGCGACCTGGCCAAGATAAAGCGTAGCAATTTGACACATGGAATTAACAAAACATACAGTCAATAATACAGTAGAACAAAAGAAAACAAAAAGTATATATACAGTGAGTGCAAATGAGGTAAGTTAAGGAAATAAATAGGCCATGGTGGCAAAGTAATTACAATATAGCAATTAAACACTTGAATGGTAGATTGGCAGAAAATGAATGTGCAGGTAGAGATACTGGGGTGCAAAGGAGCAAAATAAATAAATACCAGTATGGGGATGAGGTAGGTAGATAGATGGGCTATGTACAGGTGCAGCGATCTGTAAGCTGTGATCATGTTACACAATACATGTATGTTTCGATAATGTGCATATTTATACCCAAAAATCTCAGTTTACATTGGCGCGTTACGTGCAGTAATGTTTTGATTCCAAAACATCCGGTGATTTTGCAGAAATACTCATAATAAACATTGATAAAAGATACAACTGTTATTCAATGAATTAAAGATAGACTTCTCCTTAATGTAACCGCTGTGTCAGAAAAAAAAAAACTGCACTCAGAGCCCAATCCAGCCAGAGAAATATCCGCCATTTTGGAGTCAACAGAAGTTAGAAATAACACTATAACTATTCACTTACCTTTGATGATCTTCATCAGAAGGTACTCCCAGGAATCCCAGTTCGACAATAAATGATTTGTTCCATAAAGTTCCATAAAGTCCATCGAAAAGTTTCGTTACAGGTCGTAGAAACAAGTCAAACGATGAATGGAATCAATCTTTAGGATGTTTTTAAATTAAAACATCAATAATGTTCCAATCAGAGAATTCCTATGTCTGAAGAAAAGCACTGGAACGAGAGCTAACTCTGTCGGGAGCGCCCGTCACGAGCCTGAGACACTCTGCCAGACCACTGACTCAAACAGGTCTCATGAGCCCCTCCTTTATAGTAGAATCATCAAACCAGTTTCTAAAGATGGTTGACATCTAGTGGAAGCTGTAGGAAGTGCAACTTGTGCAAAGTGCAACTTGACTCCATGTATTTGGTAGGCCAAGCTTTGAAAAACTACAAACCTCAGATTTCCCACTTCCTGGTTGGATTTTTCTCAGGTTTTGTCTGCCATATGAGTTCTGTTATACTCACAGACATCATTCAAACAGTTTTAGAAACTTCAGAGTGTTTTCTATCCAATATTAATACTAATATGCATATATTAGCATCTGGGACAGAGTTGTAGGCAGTTCACTCTGGGCATGCTATTCATTCATAAGTGAAGTGTTGTGTATTCATTTTCTGGACTAGTAATCATATACTCATTAAATACCTCTTATTAACCGCCTTCAACTTTATTGAAACCATACAATTATTAAAACCTGAAAAAGTCAGAGGTTGTATTTTATCACTTTTGGGGTTAAACATTATCTTTATGCAGCATTAACAAAGGTTGTGTGGTAAACAAGCAGTGCATTTGGAAAGTATTCAGACCCCTTGACTTTTTCCACATTTTATTACATTACAGCCTTACTCTAAAATGGATTAAATATATATATATATATATATATATATATATATATATATAAATAATCAATCTACACACAATACCCCATAATGACAAAGTAAAGACAGGTTTGTAGAAATTTTTGCAAATGTATTAAAAATAAAACACTGAAATACCTTATTTACATAAGTATTCAGACCTTTTGCTATAAGACTCGAAATTGAGCTCAGGTTTCCCTTTATCATCCTTGAGATGTTTCTACAACTTGATTGAAGTCAACCTGTGGTAAATTCAATTGATTGGACATGATTTTGAAAGACACACCTGTCTATATAAGGTCCCACAGTTGAGAGTGATGTCAGAGCAAAAACCAAGCCATGAGGTTGAATGGAATTGTCCGTAGATCTCTGAGACAGGATTGTGTCGAGTCACAGATCTGGGGAATGGTACCAAACATTCTGCAGCATTCAAGGTCCCCTGAACACAGTGGCCTCCATCATTCTTAAATGGAAGAAGTTTGGAACACCAAGACTCTTCCTACAGCTAGCCGACCGGCCAAACTGAGCAATTGGGGGAGAAGGCCCTTGGTCAAGGAGGTGACCAAGAACCCGATGGTCACTCTAACAGAGCTCCAGAGTTCCTCTGTGGAGATGGGAGAACCTCCCAGAAGGACAACCATCTCTGCAGCACTCCACCAATCAGGCATTTATGGTAAAGTGGCCAGACAGAAGCCACTACTCAGTAGAAGACACATGAAACCTCTCTTGGAGTTTGCCAAAAGACACCTAAAGGACTCTCAGACTATGAAAAACATGATTCTCTGGTCTGATGAAACCAAGATTGAACTCTTTGGCCTGAATGCCAAATGTAATGTCTGGAGGAAACCTGGCACCATCTCTAAAGTGAAGCATGGTGGTGGCAGGGATAGGGAGACTAGTCAGGATCAAGGGAAAGATGAACGGAGCAAAGTACAGAGAGATCATTGATGAAAACCTACTCCAGAGCACTCATTACCTGTAAGCACACATCCAAGACAACGCAGGAGGGGCTTCGGTACAAGTTTCTGAATCTCCTTGAGTGGCACCGCCAGAGCTAGGACCCGATCGAACTTCTCTGGAGAGACCTGAAAATGGCTGTGCAGCGACGCTCTGCATCCAACCTGACAGAGCTTCAGAGGATCTGTATAGTAGAATCAGAGAAACTCCCCAAATACTGGTGTGCCAAGCTTGTTACCCAAGAAGGCTCGAGGCTGTTTAATGCTGCCGAAGGTGATTCAACAAAGTTCTGAGTAAAGGGTCTGAAAACTTACGTAAATGTGATATTTAAGTTTTGAATTTTTAATACATTTGCAATCATTTCTAAAAAACAGTTTTTGCTTCGTCATTATGGGGTATTGTGTGTAGATTGATGGAAAAAACATGTCATCAATTTTAGAATTAAGCTGTAATGTAAGAAAATGTGGAAAATGTCAAGGCATCTGAATACTTCGCTCAGTGAGCAGGTTTCAATTAATACCATCATGGTCACCTTTGCTCTAAGGGGTGATAGTGACTTTGTGTGTTGACCCTCTCGGAACCTTGTTAAATATTTCGCAACATATTTAAAGTGTCAGACTATTTGATTCATGTAGTAACTTAAGTTATCAAATGTTTAAATGGGTAACAGTCATGCCAGCAATATAACAGTCTTCCTCAGGGCTGGATTAATACAGGTTCTTACTGGGGCTGAAGTCCCTGGGCCCATGCTGTGGGGGGCCCAAGAGTAAGCGAAAATAAAAATAAAGGAATAGAGGAAATATATACTGTATATATTATATATACAGTGTATAATATATATGTAGTATCTATATATATATATATATATTTTTGGAGTGCATCAGCCAACCACAGGAGAACTTAGGAGCCTGCCTTGAATGAGTGTAGATAGCCTGCTACTGCCTGCTGCCGCTCTGCTAATCATCAGATGGGGGAGGAGAGGTATGCCCTTGTGGATAACTGGGAGGGTCCTGCCTTGATTGGGTAACTGATTAATAAAATAAAATAAATAAACTGCACAATAAATGTGTCTGGTCAATTGAGTCAGGGGCTGAGCCCAATTCCATAGGGGGCCAAAAATACATAATTATTTGTATTATTATAATATTTTATCCAACCACCTGAGTCTGTGGTCCAAAATACACCAGAGATCATAATTTAGCCAAATTTAGCCATCAATTGTTTTAAAACAATTGCTGTGGATACATTTTTATCAAATTAACATACAGGTAACAAAAATAAAGGAAACACCAACCACGAGCTGCCAGAACAGCTTCAATGTGCCTTGGCATAGATTCTACAAGTGGACCATAACATATACTTTGTATTCCTCATTTACTCAGTTTTTCAATTTTTTGGGCTTTACCGGTATGCCTACACCCAGGAAGGACACAGTTTGGGCAGCATCCGCACCAAGTATACAGCTTGTTAAGTTGTGGGCATAGACATACAATCCATATAAGTGTTTTGTAACCTCTTACTCTGACAATTTGACTGTTAAATTCATGGATACACTAGCAATATAAATAACGCAACCTGTCATTTCTTATTCCAGCCCTGATCAACCGGAATCACAGGGGACACTGGGCCTGAGAACGACAAATGTTTTCCTTCTCTTTAACCAAGAGAAAATTGTGTGAAATTAATAGAAATTGAAGTGAAACACAACAGTGAAATGCTTACTTACGAGCCCCTAACCAACAATGCAGTTTCAAAAAATACGGATAAGAATAAGAAATAAAATTAACAAGTAATTAAAGAGCAGCAGTAAAATACAATAGCCAAATATATACAGGGAGGTACCGGTGCAGAGTCAATGTACAGGGGCACCAGTTAGTTGAGGTAATATGTACATTTAGGTAGAGTTATTAAAACTTCTTTGGGATCGGTGTTCCTGCCACAGGACAGTTGAGCTAACGTAGGCTAATGCGATTAGCCTGATGTTGTAAGTAACAAGAACATTTCCCAGGACATAGACATATCTGATATTGGCAGAAAGCTTAAATTCTTGTTAATCTAACTGCACTGTCAAATTTGCAGTAGCTAGTAGCTATTACAGAGAAAGAATACCATGCTATTGTTTGAGGATAGCGCACAGTTTGAACATGAAAAGTTATTAATACACAAATGAGGCATATTTAGGCAGTCTTGATACAAACTTCTGAACAGAAATGTAATGGTTCATTGGATCAGTGCAAAACTTTGCACATACACTGATGCCATCTAGTGAACAAATTATAAATTGCACCTGGGCTGGAATAATACATTATGGCCTTTCTCTTGCATTTGAAACATGATTGTACAAAAAAACATAAAAATAATGTTTTTTTTCTTTGTATTATCTTTTACCACATCTATTGTATTATATTCTACTACATTCCTTTCACATTTCCATAAACTTCAAAGTGTTTCCTTTCAAATGGTACCAAGAACATGCATATCCTTGCTTCAGGGCCTGAGCTACAAGCAGTTAGAGTTGGGTATGTCATTTTAGGTGAAAATTGAAAAAAGGGGGTAATCCTTGAAGTGACTATGAATAGATAACAACAGGGAGTATCAGCGGTGTAGGAGAACGGGGGGGATGCAAATAGTCTGGGTAGCCATTTGATTAGAAATTCAGGAGTCTTATGGCATGGGGATAGAAGCTGTTTAGAAGCCCCTTGGACCTGGACTTGGTGCTCCGGTACCGCTTGCCGTGTGGTAGCAGAGAGAACAGTCTATGACTAGGGGGGCTGGAGTCCTTGACAATTTTTAGGGCCTTCCTCTGACACCGCCTGGTATAGAGGTTCTGGATGGCAGGAAGCTTGGCCCCAGTGATATACTGGGCCGTAAGAACTACCCTCTGTAGTGCCTTGCGGTCAGAAGCCATGCAGTCGCCATACTAGGCAGTGATGCAACCAGTTAGGATGCTCTCGATGGTGCAGCTGGATAAACTTTTGAGGATCTGAGGACCCAGGCCAAATCTCTTCAGTCTCCTTAGGGCAGTAGGTTGTCGTACACCCTTCACGACAGTCTTGGTGTGCTTGGAACATGTCAGCTTGTTGGTGATGTGGACACCAAGGAAATTGAAGCTCTCAACCTGCTCCACTGCAACCCCATCGATGAGAATGGGGGCGTGCTCGGTCCTCTTTTTCCTGTAGTCCACAATCATCTCATTTGTCTTGATCATGTTGAGAGAGAGGTTGTTGTCCCGGCACCACACGGCCAGGTCTCTGACCTCCTCCCTATAGGCGGTCTCATCATTGTCGGTGATCAGGCCTACCACTGTTGTGTCATCTGCAAACTTAATGATGGTGTTAGTGTCTTACCTGGCCATGCAGTCATGAGTGAATAGGGAGCACAGGAGGGGACTGAGCACGCACCCCTGAGGGGCCACTGTGTTGAGGATCACCGTGGCGGAGGTGTTGTAACCTACCCTTACCACCTGGGGGCGGCCCGTCAGGAAGTCCAGGATCCAGTTGCAGAGGGAGGCGTTTAGTCCCTGGGTCCTTAGCTTAGTGATTAGCTTTTAGGGCACTATGGTGTTGAATGCCGAGATGTAGTCAATGAATAGCATTCTCACATAGGTGTTCCTTTTGTCCAGGTGGGAATGGGCAGTGTGTAGTGCAATAGAGCTGGCATAATCTGTGGATCTGTCGGGGCGGTATGCAAATTGGTGTGGGTCTATGGTTTCTGGGATAATGTTGTAGATGTGAGCCATGACCAGCCTTTCAAAGCACTTCATGGCTACAGACGTTTGTGCTACGGGTCGATAGTCATTTAAGCAGGTTACCGTAGTGTTCTTGGGCACAGGCACTATGGTGGTCTTCTTAAAAAATGGTGCTGGTGCTCTCATGAATGTTTCAGTGTTATTTGCCTCGAAGCGAGCATAGAAGTAGTTTAGTTTGTCTGGTAGTCTTGTGTCACTGGGCAGCTCTCGGCCTTGGCTTCCCTTTGTAGCCCTGCCTCATCCGACGAGCGTCAGAGCTGGTGCAGTACGAATCGATCTTAGTCCAGTATTGATGCTTTGCCTTTTTGATGGTTCGTCGGAGGGCATAGCGTGATTTCTTATAAGCTTCTTGGTTAGAGTCGCGCCCCTTGAAAGCGGCAGCTCTAGCCTTTAGCTCAGTTCGGATGTTGCCTGTAATCCATGGCTTCTTATTGGTAAATGTACGTAGAGTCACTGTGGGGTAGACATCATCGATGCACTTATTGATGAAGCCAATGACTGATGTGATGTACTCCTCAATGTCAACGGAGGAATCCCGGAACATATTCCAGTCTGTGCTAGCAAAACAGTCCTGTGGCTTAGCATCTGCTTCATCTGACCAGTTTTTCATGTTAACATATTCTCTCATATCACTTTCTATGTAATGAGGTTTAATTTTCCCAGTGTAAAATGTTTGTTTGTTTGCCTATGACCACAGAGATGGCCGCCTCGCTTCGCGTTCCTAGGAAACTATGGAGTTTTTTGTTTTTTTACGTGTTATTTCTTACATTAGTACCCCAGGTCATCTTAGGTTTCATTACATACAGTCGAGAAGAACTACTGAATATAAGATCAGCGTCAACTCACCATCAGTACGACCAAGAATATGTTTTTCGCGACGCGGATCCTGTGTTCTGCATTTCAAACAGGACAACGGAATGGATCCCATGCAGCGACCCAAAAAAACGACTCCGAAAAAGAGGGAAACGAGGCGGTCTTCTGGTCAGACTCCGGAGACGGGCACATCGTGCACCACTCCCTAGCATTCTTCTCGCCAATGTCCAGTCTCTTGACAACAAGGTTGATGAAATCCGAGCAAGGGTAGCATTCCAGAGGGACATCAGAGACTGTAACGTTCTTTGCTTCACGGAAACATGGCTCACTGGAGAGACGCTATCCGAGGCGGTGCAGCCAGCGGGTTTCTCCACGCATCGCGCCGACAGAAACAAACATCTTTCTGGTAAGGAGAGGAGCGGGGGCGTATGCCTTATGGCTAACGAGACATGGTGTGATGAAAGAAACATACAGGAACTCAAATCCTTCTGTTCACCTGATTTAGAATTCCTCACAATCAAATGTAGACCGCATTATCTACCAAGAGAATTCTCTTCGATTATAATCACAGCCGTATATATCCCCCCCAAGCAGACACATCGATGGCTCTGAACGAACTTTATTTGACTCTTTGCAAACTGGAATCCATTTATCCGGAGGCTGCATTCATTGTAGCTGGGGATTTTAACAAGGCTAATCTGAAAACAAGACTCCTAAATTTTATCAGCATATCGATTGCGCAACCAGGGTGGAAAAACCTTGGATCATTGTTACTCTAACTTCCGCGACGCATATAAGGCCCTGCCCCGCCCCCCTTTCGGAAAAGCTGACCACGACTCCATTTTGTTGATCCCTGCCTACAGACAGAAACTAAAACAAGAGGCTCCCACGCTGAGGTCTGTCCAACGCTGGTCCGACCAAGCTGACTCCACACTCCAAGACTGCTTCCATCACGTGGACTGGGATATGTTTCGTATTGCGTCAGATAACAATATTGACGAATACGCTGATTCGGTGTCCGAGTTCATTAGAACGTGCGTTGAAGATGTCGTTCCCATAGCAACGATTAAAACATTCCCTAACCAGAAACCGTGGATTGATGGCAGCATTCGCGTGAAACTGAAAGCGCGAACCACTGCTTTTAATCAGGGCAAGGTGACTGGTAACATGACCGAATACAAACAGTGCAGCTATTCCCTCCGCAAGGCTATCAAACAAGCTGAGCGTCAGTACAGAGACAGAGTAGAATCTCAATTCAACGGCTCAGACACAAGAGGCATGTGGCAGGGTCTACAGTCAATCACGGACTACAAGAAGAAATCCAGCCCAGTCACGGACTAGGATGTCTTGCTCCCAGGCAGACTAAATAACTTTTTTGCCCGCTTTGAGGACAATACAGTGCCACTGACACGGCCTGCAACGAAAACATGCGGACTCTCCTTCACTGCAGCCGAGGTGAGTAAGACATTTAAACATGTTAACCCTCGCAAGGCTGCAGGCTCAGACGGCATCCCCAGCCGCGCCCTCAGAGCATGCGCAGACCAGCTGGCCGGTGTGTTTACGGACATATTCAATCAATCCCTATACCAGTCTGCTGCTTCCACATGCTTCAAGAGGGCCACCATTGTTCCTGTTCCCAAGAAAGCTAAGGTAACTGAGCTAAACGACTACCGCCCCGTATCACTCACTTCTGTCATCATGAAGTGCTTTGAGAGACTAGTCAAGGACCATATCACCTCCACCCTACCTGACACCCTAGACCCACTCCAATTTGCTTACCGCCCAAATAGGTCCACAGACGATGCAATCTCAACCACACTGCACACTGCCCTAACCCATCTGGACAAGAGGAATACCTATGTGAGAATGCTGTTCATCGACTACAGCTCCGCATTCAACACCATAGTACCCTCCAAGCTCGTCATCAAGCTCGAGACCCTGGGTCTCGACCCCGCCCTGTGCAACTGGGTACTGGACTTCCTGACGGGCCGCCCCCAGGTGGTGAGGGTAGGCAACAACATCTCCTCCGAGGTTGTTCCTCAACACTGGGGCCCCACAAGGGTGCGTTCTGAGCCCTCTCCTGTACTCCCTGTTCACCCACGACTGCGTGGCCACGCACGCCTCCAACTCAATCATCAAGTTTGCGGATGACACAACAGTGGTAGGCTGTATCACCGCCAGGTACGGCAACTGCTCCGCCCTCAACCGTAAGGCTCTCCAGAGGGTAGTGAGGTCTGCACAACGCATCACCGGGGGCAAACTACCTGCCCTCCAGGACACCTACACCACCCGATGTTACAGGAAGGCCATAAAGATCATCAAGGACATCAACCACCCGAGCCACTGCCTGTTCACCCCGCTATCATCCAGAAGGCGAGGTCAGTACAGGTGCATCAAAGCTGGGACCGAGAGACTGAAAAACAGCTTCTATCTCAAGGCCATCAGACTGTTAAACAGCCACCACTAACATTGAGTGGCTGCTGCCAACACACTGACACTGACACTGACTCAACTCCAGCCACTTTAATAATGGGAATTGATGGGAAATTATGTAAATATATCACTAGCCACTTTAAACAATGCTACCTTATATAATGTTACTTACCCTACATTATTCATCTCATATGCATACGTATATAATGTACTCTATATCATCAACTGCATCCTTATGTAATACATGTATCACTAGCCACTTTAACTATGCCACTTTGTTTACATACTCATCTCATATGTATATACTGTACTCGATACCATCTACTGTATCTTGCCTATGCTGCTCTGTACCATCACTCATTCATATATCCTTATGTACATATTCTTTATCCCCTTACACTGTGTATAAGACAGTAGTTTTGGAATTGTTAGTTAGATTACTTGTTGGTTATTACTGCATTGTCGGAACTAGAAGCACAAGCATTTCGCTACACTCGCATTAACATCTGCTAACCATGTGTATGTGACAAATAAGATTTGATTTGATTTGATTTTAGATGCTGACTATGACTGTAGCAAAGACAGTACAGTACAGTAATCACACTTGTAGGTGATGTCATGGCAACGTTGGCTAGCTAAGCTCATGCACAGAAACATGTGATCAGTTTGAGCAGTCGTCTTGTGCTCAACTGCCGTCAAATAGATTTCGATGTAAAGTTGTTATTGACGCAAATGAAAATGTGTCAGTTTGTCACTTTCACAAAGTAGGAGTAATTACATGTTCAACTACGTAACATTGGATCAAATCTAGGTCGTGACATTAGTTCTAGAAAATGTTTCACTTCTCTCATTGACCTCTCGATTTGGCAACAAATTCCAGTCTCTAACGTTGTTGTCTGTGTTTTCTCTGCCTTTAAGTAATGAACGGGACTTGTGATAAAATCCTATTCTAAACCTATGTCATACTTCCGACGTAGAGCATAGTACTTTTTTTGCATCCTTCTCCTCCTACACCGTTTAAGATAGAAACATCTTTCAAACTTTAAAACATACAGACTGAATTGATATCTTTCATACTTTAACTATTAAAGCTCCCCATTGTTAGAAAGTCACATGACTTCCAATATTCCATTCACTGGGAACATTGAAACTTTTGACACAAATCAGCTACTTTGACCACATTCCCAACAAGTTATTAAAAAAGTTAAATATTCCTTTACTTCTCTGCGATTCACATCTAAAATCAAAACAGAAATAACTTCTACCAAAGTTATTCAACTACAACAAAAATACTTTTAAACAGGTAGAGTGAGTCCAATCATTTTACTTCTTGTAAAATTACCATCTTGTTTGATTTATTCTACATTCCATTTTTTATAATTCATCCCAGAATTTAAGATAAGCGTTTCTTACCTGTATTATTTCCTTGTTCTCCAAGTATGGTCACCTCCTATTCCACACTAGCACTGGCTTCCTGACATAGGATATTCAAGCCAGTTGGTTTCAGTCCTCTGCGAGAGAAGGAGGGGAACCTACAACTGTGCCTACCTATCGCCTCCCTTGGCCATGAGACACAGTACCCATTTGCCTTAAAGAATAAATCAAGACAATGAATTTGACAAAAGAGGTTGCAGGTTTGTTATTAGTAAATTACAAGAAAATACCATTCTGAGTTACCTAATGACATTACAAAGTAGCAATAGACTGTTAAAGGGATACTTTAGGAATTGGCAATGAAGCCCTTTATCTGATTCCCCCAGAGTCAGATTAACTTGGGATATAATTTTTATGTCTCTGTGTGCAGTTTGAAGTAACTTGCTAACTAGCGTTAGCGCAATTGCTTACTAGCGTTAGTACAATAACTGGAAATCTATGGTAATAGTTAGCATGCTAGTTGTTACCATAGACTTAGCATTGGCTCGCAAAACTACTTCTAACATTATTCATACTGGATGCAGAGCCATGGATACCATTTTTATGAGTTCATCTGACTCTGGTGAAGTAGATAAAGGGTTTCATTACGAAAATCCTGAAGTATCCCTTTAAAAGGAGGGGGAAGTATGTTACGGTTTTCTTGCGGTGAAGGAGAGTCGGACCAAAATGCAGCGTGGTATTCTTGATACATGTTTAATGACGATGAAAAAAACGAACAATACAAAAACATAACACGAAAACCTATACAGCCTATCTGGTGCAAACAAACACAGAGACAGGAACAATCACCCACAAAACACTCAAAGAATATGGCTGCCTAAATATGGTTCCCAATCAGAGACAACGATAAACACCTGCCTCTGATTGAGAACCACTCCAGACAGCCATAGACTATGCTAGAAAAACCCAGTAAGCCACAATCCCAATACCTACGAAAAACCCCAAGACAAAAACACACCACATAAAAAACCCATGTCACACCCACAGCCAAGTCTTTGTTTCCAAGTAAGTGTGCATTGTTCCTTCTATATGGGTTCAAAACACCATTCATGCATTGTTTTATCGACATAGAAATGCTAGATGCACAACTAACTCGTCAACGGTCTGCTAAAAGAAAAACGAAATCATTATGAACATGCCTACTATCACACTGCTAATGAAAACGGACAGGGAGCAGCTAATTAGAGGAATGATGGGATTTTTACAAGGATATAACAAGGACTTTCTGTGGGGATGGGTAAGGTACAGGCACGTATGTTTTTGTTGTCCGAAACTCTGAATGGGCTTTGAATATTGAGTGAGTATTTACTAAGCAGAAAGTAGGCTGTATGTGTGAGTGGTGGGGGAACTTGACAGGACAGTAATAGCTCCTGTAGAAAAGTGGTTACAATCCAGACTGACTCTGGTTACAGAACTGCTAAAATAGCCCAAAATTTCCACTCTGTACATTTCCACTTGGCATCTGTTCCCACTCCACACTTTTGCTAAATATTTTTCTGGAACAATGTTGTGTTTACCTGACCTACTCTATACCTCTCCCAAGCAGAAATACATGATTTTAATACAAAAAAAATTACTCACTCTGAAAACGGCCAGAGATCAAGTGTCTTTTTGCCAGCATTTTTTGTCTCTGGCAATGTAGCTAGTGAAGCAGCTCTTAAACTGATGCTAACGGAGAAATGCCTAAAAGCTATCTCTGCATTTCACGCTCTGCACTGGACAAAATGTCCATGACATTTCAGGGAGAGCTAGAGCCCTCAGCCTAGACTTCAATAATATCTTCCACATATTCTTCTCCACAGCTATATATATAATATTTTTACTATTGAGCAGACTACAGGGGGTTTGGGAGGATGTGTTAACATTATTGGCCACCGTCTCTTTGATACAGTATATCCACATTCAAATATTGACCACATATCGGCAATGACAGAGCTTTTTAATAGTACGTGCCAATGTCTCCGAGTTATGAAATGTGATATCATGTAATATCATTGAAAGTACCCTGTGTAGTGAGTGTCCTGTTGACTTTGAGTGGCCAGGCAGTGCTGAGAATAGTGTCTCTCTTCAGGGAGGAGGAAGGACCAAGTCAAGGGCAGGTGGACTGAACAGAGATGATTTCAGCTGGCAGGCTAGACCATCTGAGAGGGACAATGATAACCGTTACATGCCCTGTCATTTACTCACAACCTCTCAGCCAGGGTTCACAGAACTCCCATGGAGGTGGTCAAAAGCATTGACTATCAGGAATCAAAGTAAGACCCAGAGGCAGACTGTCAAAGTAACAATGTTTAATGTTCCAACAGGCGCAAGCAGAAGACATGTCAAGGCAGGCCGAGGTCGGTATTCCAGAGGGAGGCAGAGGTACAGGTCGGCGGGCAGGCTCATGATCAGGACAGGCAAGAGTCAAGACCAGGAGGAAATGCAAAAGAGAATAGAAGCAGCAGTACGGGAAAACACACTGGTTGACTTGAAAAACATACAAGACGAACTGGCAGAGAGAGACAGGAAACACAGGGATATATACACCAGGGAAAATAAGCGACACCTGGAGGGGCTGGAGACAATCACAAGACAGGTGAAACAGATCGGTGCTTGACATTGTCGTGACATCTGCAATAAAGTCCGGGCTTGACATTGTCGTGACATCTGCAATAAAGTCCGGGGCTTGACATTGTCGTGACATCTGCAAAAAAGTCCTGTCATTCAATACACACACACTGTAGTGCTGTAACAGTTATTTCCTCAGACTCTCTGCTGAAGATGTCTATAGGACAATCAATTCATTCTATTCTATTACAGAGAGGAAGGAAACATTACGTTTATGATTTCAAGCACACTGTAATAGTGTATTGGCACAAGGGTCATCCTAAAACAATCCAATTTACAGCAATCAAGAGGTGCTAACTTCACAGAGTATAGCTGTCTAATTCCACATTTTTTAAATTGGTGCGTGCCCTGATAGCTGATTAGCAAGTAAAAACTAGAAAATTAGATCCTTAAAATTAGTCAAATTTGATTGGAATGGCGGAAACACATAATTTCCCTGTTAACATACAATTGCTATTGTCAGGTTAGGAAGTTAAACCTGGCCATTCACTGCATTTAATGGTTATAGTCACTTCACATTTTCTACCCACTCCATTCTTCAACTCTAGGCTAACCCCTATAAGAAATGTTACCTTGTCTCATAACCTATGAGCCTCGGGAATATCTAGTTATGAATCTTTTCATTTGCCAGTCATTGACTCTTTATCGTTAGTAGCTAACTAGACTGTCAAACGACCTTTCTCGGGGCTGGATGAAAGTAATTGTCACTTGTGTGATGTCTCTCAGTGGGTTGCCAGACCTTTTCAAATGGGACCTAGGTCTCTGTCATGTTCTGAACTCTACTCTTTCCATTTGACCCACGCATGACCCAGTTTTGTTTGTATGAACACAAGGTTCTGATAGACCAGACTGCATCTGGAGAAATACATGTTGCCACTTCAAGGCAACTCTTGAATATCATTGGGGTTCTTATGATGACAACAATTAATACATTTATGGAAACTATTTATCTATTGTAAAGGATAATCCTACAGACTATCATAATGCAGTGAACCCGGAATTCGCTATTGTCTCAAGGTGTAAATATTATACAGTGGAAGTGGAACCATCACACAAACACTTAAACACACCTCAACTCTACACCTCATTAGATAGCACCCTGTCTCCCATGAGCTTACAGCTTCAATGACGACACACATCCTCATGAGACAATACCAATTTGACTACCAGCTGCAGAATTAAACATGCACTCTTCCAAACAATTGTCTCTTCTGTAAGGTCTGTTCGGTCGCAAGTCTGTGTTCTTCTCAGAACAGTGTATATTTAACAGTTTCTCTCTTTGTGTTTCTTAGCAGGGTTGGTGAGGATGGAGGGCTTCCCACTCCACTGCCAACGCGTCTGAACAGACACGGCCACACAGAGAATTAGAGAAGGGTTCGCCCACCGTCACATGTAGGCCACATATCTGCTCTCCTCCATGCCTTGAGACTGAATAGGTATGCCATTGTTTGGAGTAAGGCTTTATTTTTTGACATTGTTTTCTTTACCATGAGAAATGAAGCCGAGCGAGAGTCCCAGAACTGGGGTTAGTCTAAATCTGCTATGATAGGGGATTACAAGGTTTCACTCCATGCTTAAAGAACCATACCCTGATGTTAAGTCAAGATATAGAGATTCAGCATATGTGTTGGTATAGAGCTTCAACGTGTCAGTTTACTCAAAATAATGTCTGAGTGATTTCACCTGTTTCCTTTATAGCATGTCCCTCTGGTAATACTCCAAACAAGGGGAACTGACACTAATTTGACCTCACCAGTCAGTAGACATATAAAACCAAACTCCTATTTAATAAACAGAGCTGAAGTAAATATATCTGAATTACTGCACATACGCTTTCTGCATATTTTTGTTGAATTGTTATTGAAAAGCTGTTCCTGTCTACACAAATGCATTGAGGATTTGTGCATCATGTTCTTGTCACAGACATGTGGCAATACACTTCACACAATAGAATGGGTGAATGAGAGTGCCCATTACAGCCGGAGGAGAAATGGCAGAGAATTGCTTTTAGTTTGTCATGTATATCCTCATTCTCCTGGTTCACCTGCAGAACATACCACTGGCTCTTTGAATCACAACATCTGAGCACATTACAAGAAGATACAATATATATTTTGATAATAGCATGCCTGCCATTAAGTTGTTTTCTGGCTTAGGAAGTTGTGGCAAATAATAGAGAAGAGCAATAACCATGAGAACTATGCAAAGGGTACTATTAGAGCCAGTATTCCACGAGGACAAACTATAATGTGCACCACTATAATTGCAAAACAACTCTTCCCCTCGTCCTCATCCCAAATTACTAATTCACAATTAAATGAGGCAAGGTTTGTTTCAAAATAATTAATGAGATAAACTGTAGCTGGGTTGGTCAGTTGGCTTTGTTTTATTTGTTCCATATCTTCTCATTTGAGGAAATCAAAAGACTGGGAGGGTCACTTCTTGTTCAAGTGGACCCATTGAAAATGAGAAATCTGATAAACAAATGCCTGAATGGTTGATAAATGAGTCACATAGTATTTTCTATTTTTCTCACACAGAATAAAGCTTCCCAGTGCTTTAGAGTTTTCTCTTCAATTTAATTCAAAATACCCAATCAATATCAGACAAATTGCTATCATTTCAGGAAATCCAACAAACATTTGCTGTACCGTACAGATAGTTCTTTGGGTATCTGCAAGTAAGGCATTTTAATGAATTCCAGATGATGTTCCCCCCACTGAACCAAATACGAACCCCCAGTTGACCATCTCTTGTTGAAAGATGAAATACCTTTGATATCCTAATTGTATACTGCTATACATTCCAATGTTAAAACTAACTTATTAAGTTCTGTGATTAGAGTAAGGGAAACGGAGCCGAGAAGAGACCCAGAAATCCAAGCTGACTGTTCACCTAACAAGGTGCAAGAGATGAAATATAAGTGTATGCAAAGGGTCCATAGGACTTCCATTATATGTAATAAAATGAATGCCAAATTCTCTGATACCTGCTGTAGGTGTAAGAAGGAAAAAGGCACCCATGGCCACTTGTTTTGGACTACATTTGTCTGGGAAAATGTAAAAACAGAGCTGGATGGCATGTTCAGATCTCCTATGAGAATGGACCATTGGCTATTTGTATTGGGTGTCACTTACCTTAGCACAGCTCAATCTCTTTAAAAAAAGACTTTGTGGCCTGAAAATGTATCCTCCTGAACTGGATAAATTACCAGCTACCTACAATACATAAGTGGAGCTGTGAGATCTTTAAAGTGCAGCTATTGGAGAAGCTGAGTGATATATTTAGGAACAAGGAAGGGGACTTCTACACAATATGGGACCCCTTTTAGCTACGTTTTCCCTCTAATCTCGCAGATAAAATGAGAAGTGTCCATATTAAAACACTATGGGTCTTCCGTTGGTACAATTGGACGGCTTTCGTGTTGCATGGTATTCTTTTTGTTGTTGTATAGCTGTAAGGCCTCTATACTCCTTTAGAGGTATGTTGTATGTTACTGTGTATACTACAGCCACACACTTTGTGACAGTCAATTTAATAAAACCATTTCATGTAAAGAAAGATCATTAGGGGTAATGAAACACTGGAAGAGAGAAAATAACTGAAAGTGAATGTATAATTATTGATTTGTGTGTGTGTGTGTGTTTGTTATTGTTTACTGTTTACTGTTAAGAGAAAATGTGGGTGCTTGTTGGTTATGTTATGCTTTATGTAACCTTATTTCGTTTAGAAATTCACATACAGTTGAAGTCGGAAGTTTACATACACCTCAGCCAAATACATTTAAACTCAGTTTTTCAAAATTCCTGACTTTTAATCATAGTACAAATCCCCTGTCTTAGGTCAGTTAGAATCACCACTTTATATTAAGAATGTGAAATGTCAGCAAAATAGTAGAGATAATTATTTATTTCAGCTTTCATTTCTTTCATCATGATTGAGGTCAGGGCTTTGTGATGGCCACTCCAATACTTTGACTTTGTTGTCCTTAAGCCATTCTGCCACAACTTTGGAAGTGTGCTTGGGGTCATTGTCCATTTGGAAGACCCATTTGCGACCAAGCTTAACTTTCTGACTGATGTCAACTTAGTGTATATAAACTTCTGACCCACTGGAATTGTGATATAATTCATTGTAAGTGAAATAATCTGTCTGTAAACAATTGTTGGAAAAATGTATTGTGTCATTCACAAAGTAGATGTCCTAACGGACTAAACGGATCCTAACAATCCAAATTTGTGGAGTGGTTGAATAACAAGTTTCAATGACTCCAACCTAAGTGTATTTAAACTTCCGACTTCAACTGTATATGTACAATTTGTTTATGATGATGACCTAAAACAAGGAAAGTTCAATTGTAAAAATATATATCTACAAGACAAAAGAAACCTCAATGTCCAAATAACTATTTTTAGGCATTTTAAGGCATACCCTGTTCATGTACCAGCTGACAGAGTAGACTACAGGGTATTCCTCCACCACCTACTCCACTTTAGAGCATCTCTTTTAGTCATAGCATCCTAAACAGTTTGTGCCGAGACAAGATATAAGGTGACATGTTTTGCTGTGATTACAACTGAACCGAGCCATATTGCTAATTAAAATACAACTTATAATGTCTCTGGTGCAGTGAGGGAGCGCCCTGGGTACAAATATGCACTTTTTATCATTGGAAGTATGCCTGAATGCACACGTCACATTTGATCTGTCAATAGGTGTAGGGTTCTCTCAAAATGGAGTTGACTCTCGACTCCTGAAAGGTGCACATTGAATTAGTGCAAACTCTGTTTCAGTTCAGTACAGTACCTTAGCTTGAATTTGAATGAAAATCCTTCTACGTAATTGAGACTTCTACATGGTCTATGCATGCACTCACAACAGTACCAAGTGATTACATATAATCGGGAGTTGTCAGTCATACGTTGTGAGGGCAACATAGTGAACCTGTGATTGTACTAAGATGAGGTTGCTGTGTTTTTGATGTATATTCTCTTGTGTGTTGCTAATGGTAGAGCGTCTGCCTGTGGGCCTGCTGCTACCGCTGCTGCTGAGGAATGGTAATGATCAATGGGATGATAGTGATTATGATCATCATACCTCCTGTTATCCTTCCACGTGCAGAACACTGTCGTTGTCCTTTCTCCTTACTGTTCTGTGCTGCAGCCTAAATCCAATAACCCCGTCAGTTATCAAGCCCTCTGTTACCTGTCATATACTGAAATTCCATCAAGGCGGAGGATGCTTTTAGGGTGTGCCCGGCGCTGAATTATAAAAATGTTGCCAGTTGAATGGGTGGAATAGAGGAATAAAGGCAGAGACGGGGGCTGCTAGCAGTGAGTTGAGAATCAGGACTGGGCTGCTGCTCTTCGATCGTGGCCCTATGGGCCAAAAGAATCCTTGGATAACGAGTAGAGTGAGAGATTAGTGTGAATCAAAGTGGATATTAAACAGGATGGCAAACAAATTGATGCGCCTAATTATGAAGTCCTTGAAATTTGCTGAACCTCTATGAATCACATTCAAGTCGCTGAGGTGTTTGTGGGGATTTTACTCATTGAGTTTTGCACTGTATTGTATGGCAACATGTGTTTTTCCTCGCTCTGGGCACTTACAGTGTATACAATATGTATCACCAGAGTCCTTGTTGTGTTGCAGGCAAATATTAGGTTGGAGGTCAGGAACTAAAAGCATTACTGTAGCAGACAAGAGGAGCTGTCAATTGCTATTTTTATCAACAACTGTGGCTGAACATTTAATGTTAGATTTACTGTTAGACAAGGCAGTGAAAACAAAGAGAAAGAAAGCAGTGAGAAAGAGAACAGAGAGGAGATTGAAAGAGAGGTACGCCTATCACCACTGTAACCCTAGCTGCCACCAGGCCTGCTGGAGCGGAATTGAGGCCAGTGACGAGTGGCACTCTCAGAGACACAAACTAAGGCTCTCGCCTCTCAACACCTGCCTCTTCATTTCCTACATTATTCTATTTTCCTCTGAGTCCCAGGAGGACTAGCGAAGTGACGCTACTCCAAACCCTCCAAAAGCAACAGCATTAATAATGAAAACAACCTACGTCGACTCCACTAGCAATTTGAATTTTCAGAGCCATTCAGGGGTGATGTTTTGAACCAAGATTTGGAAGTGGGTTAAGTGAAGAGATGCACATACTCTGTCAGAGCCATGTGCATTATGTGCTTATCAAGCTACACTGTCTTTTCCTGTTTGCTGTGGCTTGCCTCATATCACCGTGCAGGTTGATCTTAGATTAGTTCACATGTCAAAACAGACATGACATCATCAACAGCTGTAATGTCAGCAATGATGTCTAGCATAAAGTAACAAGACAAGACCCTTTTAACCGTATGCAAGGACAATACTAAAACATATGAAGAGATTAAAGTGCTCTGTTGACCATGTATTAGGTGTTAAGACGTGAAATGAATCAATATATTGTAGAATAATTACAGTTAAATGAAGTTCCTTCTCAAAACTAAAAAATTATATTTAAATAAAGACACCAATTACAGACTAAATAAAGCTGTATACTCAGAACATACTAACAAGAGAACAGGTTGATGCTTTTGAAGGTAACAGTGGGATGTATCAATCAACATTCATTCAGTTTCCCCAAAAGGCACATTATTCCAGATAAAATGGGAGTTAATGTGACCGCTTGTGATGGCCCCCACAGAGCAAATAGGGTTTTAAGTAAATAAGGAGTGGTCACCTGATTCACAAGAAAGTGGTCAAATGAAAGCCTTCAATCCAAACCATTAGGCATGGCTGTCATAACATGGCTGCTATTATTGCAGAGTGCGCAATGACAATGAACTAAACAATACATGTGAGCAGCATGAATCTACTGTGCAGAGGTAAGGGAGAGATTATTAGAAAAGGTTACTACATTTACATTACATTTAAGTCATTTAGCAGACGCTCTTATCCAGAGCGACTTACTACTCTGCCTAGGTGGAAAGTGGCTGTTTGTGGCTGTTTTCAATTGTAATAGGTTACATTTTCATGGTCAGTCTGAGAAAATGAAAGGTCCGTGTGTGTGTGTGTGTGTGTGTGTGTGTGTGTGTGTGCGGGTTGAGAGAGTCAGAGAGAGCGAGAGAGCGAAAGAGAGAGACTGACAAGGAGAGGTAGCGTGACTGACAGAGAGAGAAAGAGTGACTGACAAACAGAGAGAGTGACAGAGACAGAGAGAGTGACAGAGGCAGAGAGAGTGACCCTTTAATGTCAAACAATTAAAGTTGCTCAATCATAGGCGAGGAATGCAGAATAATGGCAGTGCACTTTTAGTGACGAGTGGCCAACAACTGACAGACAGGCATGCTGACATTTCTGAAGACTGATAGATGATGCAACACCTTCACTGTTGAGATGTGATGAGACGTTGACAGCTGGACAGATCCTTGATCTGGCATAATAATGTTTTCTCACATCTACAGTACCAAAGTATTTTTTAAATGGCCTGCAACCACTGCAAGTGGAATGTCTCCTACCTCCCCTTCAGCAAATAGTTCTATCCATATTGTCCAGTTTTAACAGTATACGTATATTCCGTATATGTCATGTCACTCACTGCTGCTTCTTGTAGCCACTGAGAATACCATCATAAGTAGTATGTGCAGCAGAGGTAGTTTGGTGGGCTACAGTCAAGTGATAAGTACCCTTGTCTGAGACCATAGCAAATGCATATTTTATCCAAACATATAAAGAAATCCCAGCTGAACTACACTACTTTCAGTGTTACCAGTAGTTTAGATTTAAATACATGTGTTTTATCAGAATTGTGATAACATGTTAGACAGTTATATGTACATACTGTGTACTCTGCACTGTATTGACTCTAATTCTGTTCTGGTATTGAGAAATCACCCCTGACAACAGCAATTAGCGATAGTACCAGGCATTGGCCTCTTTCACTGCCTGATGATGATGTGCATAATTTCGAGTTACATTCAACCAGACAAAAGCGCTGGTAATTCTCATAGTTGTGTGCCCGAGTCACCCGTTCACTGAATGTTTCCAAACAGTCCCATTTTGAGAACCGTTAATGTCATCTGCGCTGCTCTGGTGACGTCGCAATTGCGCATCCCAATGTGAATTGAACTGTAGGCGCACTGAAGCCAAAAATAACTATGGTCTGGCTATTTAATTGTATCTGGTCAGGTGCTACAGATATTACTCGATGGGAGTATGTAAGTTTTGTTGAAACTCACGCTGAATTATGTTGGCTACAATGGGTGTGATCTTGAGTCGTGTCTGTGTGCATAATGCACAGCATAGGCCATAAGAAAATGGACCCGTTGTGAAACGTAAGTTGATGAGAAAAGCACCGTGTTCTGACCGGCTGCTCCAGTAGCCTGTGGCTCTGATATGGTGTCATAGAGGGGGGGGGGGGGGGGGGGGTCGGTAGGTGGCAGTCGTGTCCCATCTGGTGCAGGGAGCCACTGAGAAACAGGCCTCCCCACCTATCTCTATCTCTATCTCTCTCTATCTCTCTCTCTCTCTCTAACTCACACACACATTCTTAAGTCGTGCACGCACGGGGGCAAACACACGCGCATCCATATTACCCCCAGACGCATCGCTCCTCATGACATCAAGTGATAATGCAATTGACCAATCAGCGGGTAGATGATGGCAGGAAATTGGATAATTGTATTTCACCCATCAACAGTGAGAAAGGGTACGTGGAGAAAATATAGAGGGACCCACAACAAGGCAGACGCAACACATGAATGTGCGTCAAAGGAGAGGTGTTCAGCCAGTCTAGAGGGAGTATTTCTTCTGCACTGACTGGCGATATACAAATGGTCTTGTTTTGATTGAGGGAGGAAGCCAGTGCGTTCTGGGTGTGAGGCTACCGGCACGCTGCAACAGAGGAGAAACTACTTCCCCACACTGTCCACGATCTATAGTCTAGACCTTCGAACTTGCACATGCATGGTATCATATGATCTATGTGAGAGTGCACAAATGCATTGCATGTATAAGCTGTAGATTGTTGGATGTAAACTAATTATTAGCCTGATAAATTGTGGTCAGAGCTATTGGCCATCATCCCAACGCGCAATTTGAGTTGGCGAAGAGCGCGCACGGAGGATCAAACACTAGGTGGATATTCGTTCCCTCTTGTGAGATATCAGTGGATTGTCGGTACTGGAGAGTCCTGCCTGACATACGTATAGAGCAAGAGAACAGAGAGAGGAGGCTATGATTGCTGTGGGGGAAAACTGACAGGAGCAGCTTGGTGAACAAACGGCTCTCGAGACGCAATGAGACTTCGGGACACGAAACCTTTGGAACTATAATAGGCCTAATATATAGCGTTATATTAGTTCATCCTATGAAACATACTCATAAAATTTGCCTTAGATTTGAGAGTCAGAGACCAAGGAAGGGGACTTCGTTGTTAACCCTGTAAACAAGGCTTTAATGCATTTATAGGCTATACAACCTGCTGGATTTTCCACCTGACTCGCCGCAGGTTCTTACATCAAACATACTGACTGACGCCTATGAACATCGATGGAATAATCTATCAGAAGACAAAGATAACCTGACGACTGTATCATTCTTCGTCCAATCCACCGAAGAATTCATAGGCTACATCAACTCCGGGACTCCGTCCAACGACATTCAATACGGAGGAAAAGATTAGTAAGAATCTTGAAATCCGCACTGGGTTGTGCGTTGAAATCTAATCAGATTCTAGTGGGGTTGCAGAGTGGCAAGGGGAAGCGTGAGAAAAGTTCCAGCTAAAAGCGTGACAGCGGGAAGACAACTATCAACCTCTTTATTTTTGCTCAATATGTATGTCGATGATATTCAGCCGTAGATTATGATGAGGTTTGAGGATGTTATCAATCTGGGGGTCCACGGCTGCGTGAGACGGTGTCTTTAGTGGTCTGGCTCTGAAGAGGTTGTTTTGTTTTTATTGAAAATAAAAATATAAGGGCAGGATCTGGGAAGAGCTCGGATTTCTCCTGATTCACCAAATGGTACCGGACAGCGACATAGATATAATTGTGCCTTGTTAACCTCACAGCGGGATATCGCTCTGCATCGAACCATTAGTTTCAACAGTGCCTCCGTGTTATTTGCTTTTTGAAAAATATGATTATGGTGATGGATAATTTGACTCTATTATCAATGTGCAAGTCCTAAATCTCAACCGATTGATTGATATTCATTGATGGATTAAATTCTACATCGTTTGCAATCTGGGGACCGGATAAGGTGTGTGAAAGTATCACCACGGAGTCTGCCAAATTGCTTGAGAATTGCGGATGTATTTTCGATGCAGTTTTCGAGGGGAAGGAGCTGAAGAGCCAACTGTCGTTGTTTGAATCAGCTATCCTGCTAACATCAGCATCTTTGGTGACAAGTAAGTTATATGTGCTAATTTTGTTTAGTAGAAATTATTTCTAAATGCCACTAAAACCTTGCCCACATTGAATTACGGTTTTAGCTAAAGCATATTGGTAATCTGGTAGAGGTAGGCTATTTAAAATCCGCGTTCCTTTGCTGCTCTATCTCACTTTGTCGTGTTATATTACGACATAGACTAAACAAAAAGCTTCATCCGACTTAATCTGACAAAAAAAGCATATTTTGTGTGATGTGATGAATGGACCATTCGGTGTGTGTGTGTTCGCGTGCGTGCGTGCGTATGTGTTGGAACGCTCTAGGGAATGCTTGTCGATTCAGCCTTTATTCGACTAACCTATACACATTTTATTTTATCATGAGGCTGATGCTGATACCACAAATAGCCCAAACTGATCAAAATGTGTGGAGAGGATGGTTGACTCTGTTTTGTTGAGTAGTGGTGATGCAGTCTGTTGCATCCCATTTGCTCTATTCGGACCGTTGGATTTCAGCACCTACCAAAGGCCAAATAACATTCAGAATATCTCATATTTTATGCTGATTATAATATGCACAGTAGGCCCACCAATAGCTATTTGTAGAGCACATTGCTGTGCAATTGACTTCACACTGTTATGTTATTAAGGCTCCTCGCAACATATGAGCACTGCCATGTCTTTGAGAATGATGTTTGCAAGAACACTATAGGGCTGTAGTTAATGCACTTTCATTTCCACCTATCCATGGAGGGTAGTGTCTGTTTTAATGCGGAGGCATTGCTGTTAGCTCACTACTGGTATTGAGGGAGCTGTCTCTCATGAACGTGGTGCTGAAATGACAAGCTTCGCTCGTCATGATGTCTAGAAACGAACGTAGGCTAGAAACTCTGATGGCTAGAAACGAACGAAGCATAATGTGTGGTGTATAGCACACATACATGAAGCAATGGTGTTTTGGTTATATTCCAGTTATGATAATTGATCACTATGCACTGATGTACAGTGTGCCGTGGTATGGGATATGGTGTATAGGTTGAAACGGATTGGTTCTCCATTCATTCATTCATCCATCTCACCCATTCATTCATTCATTCTTGGCACTAGGACCACATGGAAACACACACACACACACACACACACACACACACACACACACACACACACACACACACCCTGAACCCTCCTTTTCACACAGTGGTCTCTTTGATCTCGCAGAGGGACAGCAAGACAGAAGACCACAGAGAACATGCACACACAGGGCCTTGCATATAGCCAGTAATGAACGTTGGATTAAATTGGACTCCTTCAAAATGAGGTTTTATCATATCTGCATGCTTAAAGCAATTGTTATACAGTATACAACTCTCTTACATGTGAATTTAACCAATTGTGTTTTCTTATTTCAACCACCCATTTGTCTGAAAACAATGAAATAGGTACTCTACAGTGCATTCAGAAAGTTTTCACACCCATTGACTTCTCCACATTTTGTTGATTTACAGCCTGAATTTAAAATGGATTAAATTGAGATGTTGTGTCACTTGCCTAAACACAACACCCTATAATCTCAAAGTGGAATTATGTTTTTAGAAATGTTTACAAATAAAAAAAATAAAAACTGAAATGTCTTGGTTCAAGAAGTATTCAACCTTTTGTTGTGGCAAGCCTACATCATTTCAAGAGTAAACATCTGCTCAACAAGTCACACAATATGGACTCACTCTGTGTGCAATAATAGTGCAATAATGACTACCTCATCTCTGTACCCCACACATACAATTATCTGTAAGTTCTCTCAGTCGAGTAGTGCTTTTCAAACACAGATTCAACCATAAAGACCAGGGAGGTTTTCCAATGTCTAGCAAAGAAGGGCACCTATTGGTAGATAGGTTTAAAAAAAATCTGTCATTGAATATCCGTTCAAACATGTGTTGAATATTTGTGTTTTTAATGACACTTTGGATGGTGTATCAATACACCCAGTCACTACAAAGTTATAAGCGTCCTTCCTGACTCAGTTGCCGGGGAGGAAGGAAACCACACTGGGACTTCACTATGAGGCCAATGGTGACTTTAAAACAGTTACAGAGTTTATTGACTGTGATAGGAGAAAATTGAGGATGGAAAAATAACATTGTAGTTGCTCCACAATATTAATATAAATGACAGAGTGAAAAGAAGGAAGCTGGGATAGAATAAAAAATATTCCAAAACATTCATCCTGTTTGCAATAAAGCACGAAAGTAAAAACTGCAAAAAATGTTGCAAAGAAGTTTACTTTATTTCCTGAATACACAGTGTTATGTTTGGAGCAAATCCAATACAATACATCAGTGAGTACCACTCTTCATATTTTAAAGCATGGTGGTGGCTGCATCATGTTATGTGTGTGCTTGTCAGCGGCAAGGACTAGGGAGATTTTTAGGATAAAAATAAATGGAATAGAGCTAAGCAAAAATCCTAGTTCTTTCCAACACACTGGGATGCAAATTCACTTTTCAGCAGGACAATAACCTAAAACACAAGACTTGACAGAGCCTGATAAAAAAAGAAGAATGTGCAAATATTGTACAATCCAGGTGTGCAAAGCTCTTAGAGACGTACCCAGAAAGACTCACAACTCTAATCACTAAAGTTGATTCTAACATACATTAATTGATTCAGGTGTGTGAATACTTACGTAAATCATTTCTTTCAGTATTTCATTTTCAATAAAGTCAGACTTTCTAGAAAACATGTTTTGACTTTGTGATTATGGGGTATTGCGTTTAGATTGGTGCGAAATAAACTATTCTATCTAATTTGAATTCAGGCTGTAACTCAACAAAATGTGGAATTAGGCACTGTATATACTGGATACAAGCTACTATCAAATAGTATTTGTCCATCATGTTTTTTCCATCTTCTCCTATAATAAAGCTACATTGAATCATGGATATATGTACGTCATTTTAGGCGATACAGGTAGTAAGGCTTGGTGAACGAGCAGAGAATATTATGACTTGGTTTTAGATTGACAAATGCAGTATCTATCCTACCTTTCAGTGTTGGAAGTATATGCCATTTAGTAGTAACAGTAGTAGTCAATCATTAATAATACATCACAGTAGAAGTAATAGGAGTAGTAATGTTATAGCTTCAGTTGCAACTGAGGTTACGGTTGTCATTCTACTATTGTAGAATTGATCGCAGCTTTCTGTCACCTGATTAAAGTGGCCCCCTATTCCCTCAGGTTAGTGAGGGAGTGAACATCTTTCACCCTATTTGAGAAAGCATGTTGCCTTGGGGAGACAAATTAGACTGCTCATTTTATGTTCTTCCCCTGTCAAAGATTTTAGCATGATAAATCCACTCTATGAATCCCAAAGACGACATGTGTTTGTTGTGGCCTGATGCAGTGATTCATGCCTACGAGGAGCCTATCCCTTCTGCATGTTGAGCACTTCTCAAAGGTCCACTTCCCTCCTGAGCTTTCCTTTCTATAGAGGTGATAGAAAGTCATCAGTCTGGGGCTGGGGGGGGGGGGGTTCTTGTTTTTTAATATTGCAGTAAGATGGTCAACATTTCAGCACGTACAGTAGAGCCTTCATCATTGTTGTAGGTCCATGCTCTGTAAAACGTCAATGATACAATGACAACTTCCCATAATCTCCTAGAGTCATGTGCACCTACGTGTTTGTTTATTTTATTATGTGCTGGTGACAACAACAGAATCCCCAGTGTGTCTCAGGCATCCCCAGTGGTGCAGTGGTCTCAGAGCAGGTGCAGTGTGGGTACTGAGGACCGAGGGAAAAGTCCTGCTGCTGCTAACATCAAGCCAGATTTCAGTTGATAACATTGTCACCTCCTCAGACGTCTGTTTCATGTCCAATTCCTCCCCTCGTTGCGGTCTCAGTAATCCGTTGAAAATTGTGCCAAGCGGCCCTGTCAAAAAATTAATGAACTTGTCAGCCAGAAAAGGGTAGCATTGCGACAAGGTGTCAGCCCCTCATGAAGCCACAGAGCATATGCCCATGTTCCTTTTCCCACATCCTTCTTTGAAATGTTGCTTATTTCTTCAGACTGTGACTCCGTTCAGATCAGGGCCATCGCTTTGTGCCATTTAATAAATGTTCATTTGTTAAATCGGATTAATCTGGGTAAAGCTCCAGCTTAGGACACCATTAGCATTCATTTCTCTGACTGCTGGGGACTTCTATCAATAATGGAACCGCCCGTACATCTTTCATCTTCTCTGGGTAGAAATGTTCTCTGGGTATTGGATTGGTCGTGAAAGGGAAATGAAAAAGTCAGGCAGTCCTGTGTTATCTACACTCTTTGAAAAAAGGTGCTATCTAGAACTTAAAAGGGTTCTTTGGCTATCCCGTACGAGGACCCTTTGAAGAACCCTTTTTGGTTCCAGGTAGAACCCTTTTGGGGTAAGTGTTGGCTGCCAGACCGGCAGATAGAAACACCATGGGGGAGGTTGAGATGAGGAGGGGGGCTGGGGTACCAAGGCAGTGCTGCGGTGCTGTGAGTATATACACTATAAACTCTAACTGGATGCATCATCTCAGATGATTGGTGCTTTGTTACATGAGTTCAGTCCCTTGATGACTTCCCATGTCTAGGTGCTGATGTAGGCAATGGTTGAGTCTAGGGCTGTTATGGTGATTGTCACACCAGCAGTCACGAGTCATTAGTAGCCTACCAAACTTGCTTACGGCCAGTTGCTAATGGCCTGGTACTCAGCGCTCTATTGTCCCTCTAATCACTCTGTCATCAATGCAAATGAATTCGAAAATAAAATCAAACACTTCATGAGAGCCCTGGAATTCAGAGTTTGAGCGGAAAAGGATCACCTCTTGCACAGCAAGAGCCCGCTCTTCATAGCTGGTTGATGCATGGAATTAATAAGTGTTCCCATAAACCCATGTTGCGCAACATTTCTATAGGCTATGCTATGCAATTACGTGAGAAAACAGAGTTTTAATGGCATCTATTAAAAATAGGAATATCCCTTCAGCTTTAATCCGTTACATGTAAGGGATTACAAAAAAAGCATAACTGTAGTACGTTGTTACTATCAAAAATATTGTAATCAGATTACAGATACTTTTGAAAAACTAGATGATTACTTCGAAGATTACTTTTAAATTCAGAAAGGATGTTTGTGAAAAAAAATCTTTGACAATTCTCTGTTTTCTTAATGACATTTAAATCAGCATTGAAAAAAAGCTCAAATTTAAGTTTGTTCCACCTGAGCGAGTCTGACCATAAGTCAGAGACCACTATGATGACAAGCTAGTGGGAAGGTTGCTGTCCTTTTCTGTGGCATAACCAACTTGGCTCGTAATTTAACAATTATTGTATTCGTATTTACAGATGGGATACACGTTTGTTATTAAGGCATATGAAACGACATTTGGCTAGTTTCCTGAAATGAGTCACAAATGTGTTTGATGGATCGCCGGAAAAGCTTTTGTAGACTACAGATTATCCAACTTGAATAAACTCTTGGAGGTAAGGATGACAGCAGCGGTATAGTCTACAGCGATACGGATATCACTTATTATTGATATCTACATTGCGCATTGATGTGAATCACACTGTTGCTCTCTCATTTAGCTATTTGTGGCTTACTGAATGGGGTTGTTGTGGATGGCTGATCACAATCTAAAAATGTATTTGAAGTCAATAATGTTTGAATTCAAGAAGTTTAAGCTGCCAATCAATCATTGTTTTTGAAACCAGTGGACAGCTAGTGAAAAATGCAACAGCTGCACAGTGCGGATCCCAGCCTATGAAATAAAAGTGGTGCTTTAATTGCTCAATCTAATTCATGCTGAAAAAAACAAAACTCTATAGACCTAATGGACACATGCTCAAACTCGTAAACGTTTGATAGACTTAAAAGGGCAATATGTAGTTGCCACATCCTTTTTCGGACTTATAAGTTATATATATTAATGTATAGATATAATTTAATCATATTATTAAATGTAATAGAAAGAGATGGGTTAGAAGAAGCCTACATAACCAATAAAATAACATTTTACCTCCATATATAGCTGCTATGTAAACATTAAAATTGATTTATCCTGCAATAGACGTTGTTCAATTGGTAACATATTTGTATCTTCTTCTAATGCCACTTAAGGGAAAGTAATCTAAAGGTAACTGAATGTAATCAGATTACGTTACTGAATTTGGGTAATCCAAAAGTTACGTTACTGATGACAATTTTGGACCGGTAACTATTAACTGTAACGCCCTCCATTTGGTAAATCCGACCACAACTCTATCCTTCTGATTCCAGCTTACAAGCAAAAATTAAAGCAGGAAACACCAGTGACTTGGTCTATAAAAAGATGGTCAGATGAAGCAGATGCTAAACTACAGGACTGCTTTGCTATCACAGACTGGAACATGTTCCGGGATTCTTCCGATGACATTGAGGAATACACCACATCAGTCACTGGCTTTATCAACAAGTGCATTGAGGACGTCGTCCCCACAGTGACTGTACGTACATACCCCAACCAGAAGCTATGGATTACAGGCAACATTCACACTGAGCTAAAGGGTAGAGCTGCCGCTTTCAAGGTGCGGGACTCTAACCCGGAAGCTTACAAGAAATCCTGCTATGCCCTGCGACGAACCATCAAATAGGCAAAGCGTCAATAGAGTGCTAAGATTGAATCATACTCCACCGGCTCCGATGCTCATCGGATGTGCCAGGGCTTGCAAACTATTACAGACTACAAAGGGAAGCACAGCCGCAAAGCTGCCCAGTGACATGAGCCTACCAGACAAGCTAAATCACTTCTATGCTCGCTTCAAGGCAAGCAACACTGAGACATGCATGAGAGCATCAGCTGTTCCGGACGACTGTGAGATCACTCTCTCCGTAGCCGATGTGAGTAAGACCTTTAAACAGGTCAACATACACAAGGCTGCGGGGCCAGACGGATTACCAGGACGTGTGCTCCGGGCATGTGCTGAGCAGCTGGCAGGTGTCTTCACTGACATTTTCAACATGTCCCTGTTTGAGTCTGTAATACCAACATGCTTCAATCATACCACCATAGTCCCTGTGCCCAAGAACACAAAGGCAACCTGCCTAAATGACTACAGAACTGTAGCACTCACGTCTGTAGCCATGAAGTGCTTTGAAAGGCTGGTAATGGCTCACATTACACCATTATCCCAGAAACCCTAGACCCACTTCAATGTGCATACCACCCAAACAGAACCACAGATGATGCCATCTCTATTGCACACCACACTGCCATTTCCAACCTGGACAAAAGGAACACCTATGTGAGAATGCTGTTCATTGACTACAGCTCAGTGTTCAACACCATAGTGCCTTCAAAGCTCATCATCAAGCTAAGTATCCTGGGACTAAACACCTCCCTCTGCAACTGGACCCTGGACTTCCTGACAGGCCGCCCCCAGGTAGTGAGGGTAGGTAGCAACACATCTGCCATGCTGATCCTCAACACTGGAGCTCCCCAGGAGTGCGTGCTCAGTCCCCTCCTGTGCTCTCTGTTCACCCACGACTGCTTGGCCAAGCATGACTCCAACACCATCATTAAGTCTGCTGACGACACAACAGTGGTAGGCCTGATCACCGACAACGACGAGACAGCCTATAGGGAGGAGGTCAGAGACCTGGCCGGGTGGTGCCAGAATGACAACCTATCCCTCAACGTAACCAAGACTAAGGAGATGTTTTGGACTACAAGAAAAGGAGCACCGAGCACGTCCCCATTCTCATCGACGGGGCTGTAGTGGAGCAGGTTGAGAGCTTCAAATTCCTTGGTGTCCACATAAACAACAAATTAGATTTGTCCAATCACACCAAGACAGTCGTGAAGAGGGCACGACAAAGCGTATTCCCCCCTCAGGAAACTAAAAAGATTTGGCATATGTCCTGAGATCCTCAAAAGGTTCTACAGCTGCAACAAAGAGGGCATCCTGACCGGTTGCATCACTGCCTGGTACGGCAATTGCTCGGCCTCCGACCGCAAGGCACTTCAGAGAGTAGTGCGTGCGGCCAAGTACATCACTGGGGAAAAGCTGCCTGCCATCCAGGACTTCCACGCCAGAGGAAGAGGAAGGCCCTAAAAATAGTCAAAGACCCCAGCCACCCCAGTCATAGACTGTTCTCTCTACTACCGCATGGCAAGCAGTACCGGAGTGCCAAGTCTAGGACCAAAAGGCTTCTCAACAGTTTTTACCCCCAATCCATAAGACTCCAGAACAGGTAACCAAATGTTTTCCCGGACTATTTGCATTGTGTGCTTCCCCCCACCAACGCTGCTGCTACTCTCTGTTTATCTTATATGCATAGTCACTTTAACTATACATTCATGTACATACTACGTAAATTGGCCCGACCAACCAGTGCTCCCGCACATTGGCTAACCGGGCTATCTGCATTGTGTCCCACCACCCCGCCAACCCCTCTTTTTACACTTCTGCTACTCTCTGATCATCATATATGCATAGTCACTTTAACGATACCTACATGTACATACTACCTCAATAAGCCTGACTAACAGGTGTCTGTATATAGCCTTGCTACTCTACACACACGCACACACACACACACGCACGCACGCACGCACACACACACATACTTTTTTCCCCGCACCATTGGCTAGAGCCTGTCAGTAAGCATTTCACTGTAAGGTTGTATTCGGCGCACGTGACAAATCAACTTTGATTTGATTTGATTACATTTAGAAGTTAACCTACCCAACCCTGATAATGGCCCATTCTCAATCAAAACTCATTGCACACGTATATTGTATAGGATATGTAAAGACAAGATTACATTGAGAATATTCTGATGTGTGACAATATCACTTGTGAAGGAAGGCAAGAAACAGCACATGCATTTTTTGCGACTTTTTCAAATCATCGTCGCATGCTTTATGTAGCCTAGCTCACTATAGGCCTATTTGTTTTGATAAGATTTGCATTCCAACTAAAGTGGCCAAATAACTCTAAGTGTATCCTTTAGGCCTATGACCCCTGGAACAGGGTTAGAGAGCCCATAGCCTATAGAGCCTAGTGAAACCTTTTCTTATAAGCCCAGTCATTGTGCAATCACGTGTGAGTTTTGACTAGGCACTATTTAAAAGATGATCCCAGCTTTCTCATGCTGCTATATTTATTCCTCAATTCTTAACATGACGGATATTAATCCACTTTACAACCTTTGTAGACTACCTGGCATATTAAAAACGCCTCCTCTATTCGAATGCAGTTTACGGATGACATGTTTTTTTGTGGCCATTCTAAATTAAAAAATAATTCCAAGCATATATTAGTAGGCTACATGTAAAGAATAGATTACACTGAGAATAGTCAGATGGGTGAGAATATTGTCAAGCTTGTCAAATTGTGAATGAGAGACTGATGAAGTGTTTCCAGATTATTATTATTTTTTTAAAACAAAGCAGAGTGCATGCCTTTCATGCACATTTTTTCTAATTATCATTAGAGTCACATCATGCATCCTTAGAATGTATTAGAAATTAAAACAGCCTAAGGTTTGCATCACAACTAAAGTTGCATAAATAACTCTATTTTAAGCATATAGGAGGACCTGTTTCAAATTACAGGCTATGTGTGGAAGCCTGGAGATGCGAAAGTGTTTATGTTAATTAACGTTCAATTATCGTGAGACCGGCAGTTATTTTCATGACAATAATCGGCTGACAAAATTTCATGACCACCAAAGCCGTAGTTCAGTCACCCCACAGCAATTGACCTTAGAAATATGTATTTTGACCCCAGCCGCAGGAAGCCGACACTCAAACTAACATACAGAAGTCCTACACAGGATGTTGGGATCGTGAGCTATTCATGCACATTCTTTTCAACTAATTTCTCTTCGAAGTGGTTTATTTGTGGATGAGATGTTGAGTCATTATTTGGCTGTAGAAATGGCTTAGCTAAGAGTGGACCTTTTGGTGTATTTTGTTTTATTTGTGGTTGTTATTGTTTTGTCGGCTCAAGCTAATTCTGTAGCACTACAATGATCTACACAGGCATTGATCTTTATTGGAGCTCTTAACACCATTAGCGACCCTGTGCAATACCATACTAGTAGAGTAAATAGGAACAGCAATGTGTTTTCATTCAGGTTTTTGGTAGTTAAGGTAATCAATCCAGTCTTCAAAGAGTTTTCTGATTTTGGGTTCAGGCACTCCTGACATTGATCTAGATTCTTGTTAAGGATCAGAATTACTATTTCAATCATGTGGAGACTGAAGACGTCAGTGAGCTGTGGACCAACGCACTGGCTTTCTAAATCAACTAAGTCGACAGACACGTACAGACATCCTGCACACACACACACACACACACACACACATACACACATACACACATACACACAAGCACAGAAATGCAAGCAGCCAGGCAGGCACAAACTCATGCATCACGCACAAGTGTGTGTAAACACACACAGGTGCTCTGGGCACACACACAGCCCACATTAGCACACACACACACACACACACACACACACACACACAGCGGCTGTAGTGGGCTCGCTCATTAGTCATCGTCTCTAGCTTGTCTCTCTGAATGTGCCATCCAGGGAAAGGACAGCAGATCCGGAGGAGAGCAGCACTACATTCCTTCAGTCGATGGATTAATCAATGGCTGCTCCTCTCTCCCATCAATCTCAGGGAATAATCTGAGAGACATCTCTTCTGTCACACTGGATGCCGGCATGCACTGCTCCTATTACTGTCCTCTCCTTTACATCCAATTGTACTGTACCAGAGGAGGAGTAGGGGCATGTGAGTTTTGGATAAGTGACCACAGCTGTAGCGTGTGCATACCTTTTAGGGGTTGGCAGTGGTGGTCAAGTAGTCTTTTCCATAGTGGTGGTCAAGTAGCCTCCTCCATAGTGGTGGTCAAGTAAACTACTCCATAGTAGTGGTCAAGTAGTCTTTTCCATAGTGGTGGTCAAGTAGCCTCCTCCATAGTGGTGGTCAAGTAAACTACTCCATAGTAGTGGTCAAGTAGTCTTTTCCATAGTGGTGGTCAAGTAGTCTACTCCATATTGGTGGTCAAGTAGCCTACTCCATAGTGGTGGTCAAGTAGTCTACTCCATAGTGATGGTCAAGTAGTCTACTCCATAGTGGTGGTCAAGTAGTCTACTCCACATTGGTGGTCAAGTAGTCTACTCCATATTGGTGGTCCAGTAGTCGACTCCATATTGGTGGTCAAGTAGCCTACTCCATAGTGATGGTCAAGTAGTCTACTCCATATTGGTGGTCAAGTAGTCTACTCCATATTGGTGGTCAAGTAGTCTACTCCATATTGGTGGTCCAGTAGTCTAACCCGTAGCAGGTAATGGCAAGCTGAAATATTCTTGTTGTGCTGTGACTCAACAATGTCCCTTTCCCTCTCGCCCCTCACCCCTCATTCTTCCGCCCCAAAACTCAACTAAAAGTAGTGACCTGGAATTCAAGTTGCCACGTTAGTCAGTCACCACAGGTCTTACCTCACCCACCTTGTCAGTCTTGCCGAGGTTCAACTTAATGACATAGCCCCCCTCTTTTCTCCTTCCCCCTTACACCATGCATGAATGTACAAGGTGCAGAATCGAGAAAGTGGCGGCCCCTGAAGTAAGGTTGTGCTGACGTGACAGCCTGGGTGAAGGAAAACATACACATGCATGCATACACACACGGCAACACACCACCGACACACGTGTCTCCAGAGAAGCCAATCCTCTTGCCTCCAGGGCAGTGTGACAGCATCTGCTGAAAGTGATAGTGGCCCAGGTCGCCACATTAATTTCTGTTGCTAAATGAAAAGGTTAAAGGGACTGAGAGAGGGTGACGTGTTGTCTTTCACCTCCTCCCGCCCACTCTCAGGCCTCCTCCTAATGAAGGTGAGACTATAGATCCCTTCCCTTCACTGCGAAAAAGGACCAAAAGAAAAATACAGAATATGGAGGGATAAACAGAGAGAGAGAAGAAATGTTAATGATGGGAGCAGGAGTAATCTGCATGTAATAGGTTATTTGGAAATGCAGAAAAAGGGAGACTGCTGGAGTTGATTGTTCTTATTTGAGTTCATTAATGCAATTTCCCCTCACAAAGAGCCTGTGCAGAACCTTTCAAGCTGAAAGAATGACTAAATCAGTCATGGTGACTGGGCCTATGTGCTCTGTAAAAGACTGTGTCATAGCACACATATGCACACACACGTGCGCACATACAGACACAAACACAGACTTGTCTGTGTCCCCTGTCAACATGTGGTGTTTTGAAAGATTATAAATTGAGATGGAAGGACTTTGAGCGAAGTGGTGCCCTGATGCTGGTATGGAGGGGTGACCTGTTACTGGGGAGAGATTGTGTTTTATTTTCTGGTTGCTGCAGTCCTTTCCTCTGCAGTCCCTTTCAAAGGCATACTGTAGCCCAGTCTAGAGGGAGAATGGTGATGGCTGAAGCCAACACTCAGTATGAGGACAGGCATAATATATCACCTGTGTGTATGCATTAACCTCAGAGAGTTTCTCCTTTCATGGGTTGTCTGGAGACATCATTATTCATCACTGTTGGCTGAGGAAATAGGGCAACGGTGGTTGAGCCGAGCACATGCACTGAAAATGTAACTGTCAGCCAGGTGTTTGAAATGTTTCAGATTTACTGTGTCTGGAATCTCTTTTACTGTTGCCTCTTAACTTTGGGCAAAGTCAAGGAGCCTCATTATATAATCTAAGGTTCAATTCTAAATTCTCCATTCCACGGGTCATAAGTTAGCATCAAAGGCATGGTATGTTACATTTTAGGCTACGTTTGTGAGTGTGTCATTCCTTGCAAACAATAACCTCTGCTTTATGGTGTGAAGCTGTAACATAATCATGGATTGCTATTACATCTATTACTATGCAGATGAAAGGGCCTTGCAGAGAGTAGAGAGAGAAAAAGAAAGAGGGAGGGAGAGAGAGAAGCCTGCATCGCTGATGACTCAAACACCCACGTATATTACCTCACATCTAGATTAATCAGAGGCTACAGAAAACTCACTAACGCGAATACAGAGCTTAATATAATCACCCCATATTCATAGTATATAATAGCATCAGATTTGATAATGGAAATGATCATGTTTTCTGTGATATGATCATGTACTCTGACTCCATTTTGAGCATTTGTATACTCAGGTCCTGTTGAGATGTGTGCTATAATGCAAACAAAGCTGGGATCAGTCCCTCGTATGGTTTCTTTGAGGTTATACATCAGTGTTTTGTCCTGCTTTTCGTTAGATATGTGTATTACCTGCACTGAGGTGTCTCATGATCAATATTTATTAGTTTTCGTATATCTCAATGAGGCAGTGTCCTTCAATCCCAGATGTTTGTACTAACATGTCTAATTCAACAAATGATCAAGGGATAAAAACACTAAGGAGAGTCATGTAATGGCTGCCATTTCCCCTCCCTCCCTCCCTCCCTCCCTCCCTCCCTCCCTGTGTGTTGGTCTCCCCCCAGACTGCAGCCTTCTGTAGACCCAGGGGTGTAGGATGAGCTTCTGGGATCTGGACAGCTGGGACGGGCTTCTCCATCTGTCTCCCTGAACCTCTCTTTAACTCCCAGACCCAATCAGCCTGGCAGGACTCAAACACTAGTGCAGCTAGCACACAGCTAGCACACAGCTAGCACCGCTCCACTCTGCCCCTGCAGGAAGAGCCTGGCCGGCCAGTCAATTAGTTAATACTAGAGTACAGCACAGTACACAATGTCTGTGTTTTCTTCACATCTATCTCAACCAGTATGTATCACTTCCTGTATCTCTCTCTCTCTCTCTCTCTCTCTCTCTCTCTCTCTCTCTCTCTCTCTCTCTCTCTCTCTCTCTATCCTTCACTCGTTCTCTCTCCCTCTTTCTCCTTGTCTCTGTCCTTGATGCGTCAGTCATTCAGCTACCTGGATTTGCCCTATGAGGGGAGTTTGATCTGACAGGACGAGACTTGAACTTGATGTAATCCTGCATGTCTCCGGGGAGTCTAATGAGGTACTAGTGTGTCTGCCTGGTAAGGTCAGGGCCCTGTGACAGAGACTGCCAACTCACTCCCAGACAACATGGATGATAGAGGGAAGGAACTACATGGTAGAAACAACTCCTTGAGATACAGTATAATGCAGCTATTGTTTTTATATAGAAGCTATCCAATATGGTGCTACCTAAATAGTATCTTATCTTCCCGGTGCCTGACCAAATTTACACCTTCACAGTTGACATAATCCAATGTATTTGTAATTAGAGATTGGATCTTTAATGTACACAGATAGAGTGGTGTTATGTGTGCCTATCCTATCCCCTATCATCTACATATTACCCTATCCTATCCCCTGTCATCTATATATTACCCTATCCTATCCCTTGTCATCTACATATTACCCTATCCTATCCCCTACCATGTACATATTATCCTATCCTATCCCCTGTCATCTATATATTACCCTATCCTATCCCCCATCATCTACATATTACCCTATCCGATCCCCTGTCATCTACATATTACCCTTTCCTATCCCCTATCATGTACATATTACCATATACTATCCCCTACCATGTTCATATTATCCTATCCCCTATCATGTGCATATTACCCTATCCTATCCCCTATCATGTACATATTACCCTATCCTATCCCCTATCATATACATATTACCCTTTCCTATCCCCTATCATGTACATATTACCCTATCCTATCCCCTATCATGTACATATTACCCTATCATATCCCCTATCATGTACATATTACCCTATCCTATCCCCTATCATGTACATATTACCATATCCTATCCCCTATCATGTACATATGACCCTATCCTATCCCCTATCATATACATATTATCCTATCCCCTATTATGTACATATTATCCTATCCCCTATTATGTACATATTACCCTGTCCTATCCCCTATCATGTACATATTACCCTATCATATCCCCTATCATGTACATATTACCCTATCCTATCCCCTATCATGTACATATTACCCTATCCTATCCCCTATCATGTACATATTATCCTATCCCCTATCATGTACATATTACCCTATCATATCCCCTATCATGTACATATTACCCTATCCTATCCCCTATCATGTACATATTACCCTATCCTATCCCCTATCATGTACATATTATCCTATCCCCTATTATGTACATATTACCCTGTCCTATCCCCTATCATGTACATTTGACCTTATACTATCCCCTATCATGTACATTTTACACTATCATATACCCTATCATGTACTGCAAGTTTTACGCTATCCTACCCCCTATCCTGTACATATTACCCTATCCCCCATCATGTACATATTATCCTATCCCCTATTATGTACATATTACCCTGTCCTATCCCCTATCTGTAACGGCTTTCTTCCGTCGAAGGAGAGTCGGACCAAAATGCAGCGTGGTTGGTTCGATACATCTTTAATAAAGAAAGAACACGAACAATACAAAAACAACAAACGGACCGTGAAAACCTATACAGCCTATCTGGTGAAATACTAACACAGAGACAGGAACAATCACCCACAAAACACACAGTGAAACCCAGGCTACCTAAATATGGTTCCCAATCAGAGACAACGAAAATCACCTGACTCTGATTGAGAACCGCCTCAGGCAGCCATAGCCTATGCTAGACACCCCTACTCAGCCACAATCCCAATGCCTACTAAAACCCCAATACGACAACACAATAAACCCATGTCACACCCTGGCCTGATCAAATAACTAAAGAAAACACAAAATACTAAGACCAAGGCGTGACACTATCATGTACATTTGACCCTATACTGTCCCCTAATCATGTACATTTTACACTATCATATACCCTATCATGTACTGCACGTTTTACGCTATCCTACCCCCTATCCTGTACATATTACCCTATCCTATCCTCTATCCTGTACATATTACCCTATCCTATCCCTTATCATGTACATTTTACACTATCATATCCCCTATCATGTAAATTTGACCCTATCCTATCCCTTATCATGTACATTTTACACTATCCTATCCCTTATCCTGTACATATTACCCTATCCTATCCCTTATCATGTACATTTTACACTATCCTATCCCTTATCCTGTACATATGACCCTATCCTATCCCTTATCATGTACATTTTACACTATCATATACCCTATCATGTACTGCAAGTTTTACGCTATCCTACCCCCTATCCTGTGCATATGACCCTATCCTATCCCCTATCATGTACATATTATCCTATCCCCTATTATGTACATATTACCCTGTCCTATCCCCTATCATGTACATTTGACCCATTACTGTCCCCTATCATGTACATTTTACACTATCATATACCCTATCATGTACTGCACGTTTTACGCTATCCTACCCCCTATCCTGTACATATTACCCTATCCTATCCTCTATCCTGTACATATTACCCTATCCTATCCCTTATCATGTACATTTTACACTATCATATCCCCTATCATGTAAATATGACCCTATCCTATCCCTTATCATGTACATTTTACACTATCCTATCCCTTATCCTGTACATATTACCCTATCCTATCCCTTATCATGTACATTTTACACTATGCTATCCCTTATCCTGTACATATGACCCTATCCTATCCCTTATCATGTACATTTTACACTATCCTATCCCTTATCCTGTACATATTACCCTATCCCCTCAACCTTCCTCCCATCCACAGTCACCCATAACCTTGCCCAGATCTACGATGCCAACATGATTTAAGATGAATGGTCATTAAAAAAAATAAAGAATAGTCTGATTGGTCACTTGGAGTGGCAGCAGGTTATAGGAGGGTACTGTGACTCCCTTTCTCTCTCAATCTCGCTGTGTGTGTGTGTGTGTGTGTGTGTGTGTGTGTGCGTGTGTGTGTGTGTGTGTGTGTGTGTGTGTGTGTGTGTGTGTGTGTGCGTGTGTGTGTGTGTGTTACCCCATGGCACACCTCCTGCAGCCTACGCCAGACTCTTCGCCCTGTGGGGCACAATGTTTGGCTGTGACAGGCCCGTCTGCCACAAAACAGAACAACACTGTCACACAATTGCCAAGGTCTGTCCTCATACAGTACTCATTATCATCCTCTGGTAATGCAGCAATACAGAATATCACCTCATCCATGCACACATGTACATGTATGGATATATATCTATAAAACAATACCATGTCAGATGAAGTAAAGATAGCCAGTTAGATATGTAAACTTCACTGTTTTGTACACATCCCATTAGCTATCACATTATACCACTCACTATACTGTACTTCATGTGGTTCATATTGATTACAGAGTCTACATGAATGCATGTTTGATATTCCTGCCAGGTATAGGCCTTCAGGAATATATCTTAAAGGGAAAACGTTTATTTGTCACCAAATAAACCAAATAAACTAAAGTAAAAATGATCAAAAGTAACATAATAAAATAACAATAACGAGGCTATACACATGGATGTACCGGTAGCGAGTCCGTGTGCGGAGGTACAGGTCAGATCATTTGTACATGTGGGTAGAGGTGAAGTGAATTTGCATAGATAATAAACAGTGAGTAGCAGCAGTGTACAAAACAAATGGAGGGGTGTCAATGTAAATAGTCCGGTGGCCATTTGATTAATTGTTCAGCAGTCTTATAGCTTGGGAGTAGAAGCTGTTAAGGAGCCTTTTGGACCTAGACTTGATGCTCCGGTACCACTTGCCGTGTGGTAGCAGAGAAAACAGTCTATGACTTGGGTGACTGGAGTCGGACAATTTTTTGGGGCTTTCCTCTGACACCGCCTAGTCTACAGGTCCTGGATGGCACCACCTGATCCATGTACGGTGTTATAGTACTAATCGGCCTTCCATGTCACGCCTGTGTCATGTTAATGAGCCAGATGCATCTCATCAGCATATTCATGAACTGGAAGGTTTGCCTTTGTTATGGGATTGCAGAGGTGACTCTGTGTGTGTGTGTGCATGTGTGTTAGTATGTTTCTCTGTGTCTCTGTGTGGGTGGGTGAGTGTTTCTTTGTGTGTGTGTGTTTCTCTGTGTCTCCGTGTGGGTGGGTGTTTCTTTGTGTCTCTGTGTGTGTCGCTGTGTGTGTGTGCGTGTGCGTGTGTGTTTGTGTGCGCGCGCGCGCGTGTGTGTGTGTGTGTGTGTGCGTGTGCTTGTTTGTGCGCGCGTGTGTCTGTGTGTGTGTGTGTGTGTGTGTGTGTGTGTGTGTGTGTGTGTGTGTGTGTGTGTGTGTGTGTGTTAGACTAGGGAGGTTAGGCACCCTTCACTGTTCTACTTTGATTTATGTTGAAGTCTTCCTGAGAAGCAGTTACAACGCTTGTAGTCTCTGCATCATGTTTTTATCCCACCTCTGTTGAAATGAAAAGATTTGTATAGTTGAAATCCCTGTGGACATGCACTGCATTGTAGAAAAACATGTATCTCTTTGTCTCACAATGTCTGAACAAAGGGATGTAAATAAAGAGACAGAAAAATGCGAGGACCAGGTGGTGCATTTTCAGCCATCCATTTCAAATGCAATATAACCTGAGTTGTTTTTAGGCTGCAGCATCAGACAGGGTATGCCCTCCGTGCGGGAAATGTGTGTTTGCAGGGTGTTGCGGCCAGGTTAAAAGGATCCTAAGCCTTGATGGAACAGGTAGGACCCCTAAGTTACTGGCGTGTTGTGCCAATCCCCCCCATCTCGCCTCCCTTCCCTACCGGGGTGTTATGTATTAGCATAACACTGATGGGAGCATGGAAGAGACACGGAGTCCTTCTGCATCCATTAGCTTCATCTCAAGGTGTTTCCTTTTATTCCAGAAAGGCCCCATCACAGCCTGGTCATCACAATGACTTCTCTACACTATGCTCAAAGGCACAAATCTGCCGCGCTATTTCTTTTTCTCAGCTTTTGAATTGGAAAGAGAGTCTTTGGTTAAAACGTCTTAACAACTTAGACTCAATAACATGTACTCAGAGAAGCCTGTCCTTTCTGAGGAGCTGAGGCCCATTCCAATGAGGTCATAGAGGATAGGTTATGTTGAATGATGGCCCTGAGGATATGTTCAAGGTCAAACTAGTATCATAGCACACTATCAGAGAGACTGCGCTGATTTGGTTCTAGCATTATTATCTCTAATAAGACTACTTCCCATGATTCATACTGATATTTTGGCTGCTACAGACTAAGACCTGTCCCCTCCACAGTTACCCCGTGCACTCCAATCCACTCTCCTGTTCTCATCTCTCCCAGGCACTGTTGGCTAATTGGGATAAGCTCCTTGTCTGTTTGATATCACTCCTCAGATTCAGGAGATGAACCTCAACGGACAATTGTGTTTCCTGTACGGAACGAAATTACGCATAAAAAAGTGGGAGAAAGAATATTGGAGAGTCGCTGCCTACCCAATGATAAATGAGGCTTTAATGAAGAATGAGTGTCTCTGTGGAGTGTTAGCCATAGCGTCTGATCCAGCACACTGACTTAGACGTGTTGCTGAGGCATTCATTACACTTTGTTCGGAATGACAGCTATCAATCCGTAAATGAGCTGTACGAGTCATATAAATTATGCCGAAAGCGCCGAAAGCCCTTCCATAAGTGTCAAAAATGCAAATGGCCTTAAATGGATGACTGGGCGGGTGGCTAAAGCTTATAGGAGGGAGTTTACTCCCCAAAGCCATGTTCTCTCTCATCAGCTGTTGTGACAGCAGAGGTTCCTGTCCATGTGAGGGAACATACTGTAGATCCTCAGGTATAAGGGAGAAATAGTGCTAGTTTGTTCCTGGCTCTGTGGATTCCATGAATTTCTTAGTATATTTACAAAGTTTGAACATGAAAAATAAAAACAGAAACGTTGTCATTTACTTCAACTTTATTTTATTGGTGGTTCAGCATCTGGACAGGTTCTGGGCAGTGAGTCTCCTGTGAGACTGGGTAGTGAATTCAGACACCAAGCAAAAGTAAATCCAGCTGCCTACTAACCTACTCTGACTTGACAGGAAGGGCTAAGACAAGTCTCCTGTCTCAAGCCATTGCATCCCCGTAGAAGCATACCTTCCCTTTGGCTGCCATTCAACTTCATCAGATGAGGATTGTTTCTAAATTCTTTACCTTCTTACCCACGTACATTAGCTAATGATGCACTGGCTTTTTCAAATCGAGTGGGCAGAATGTGCTGTTGCAGCTAGACGACAGTCTCTGCTTTCACAGAACTCCTGGTAGAGCAGAAAACTCTGGCTCTTAGTTGCAGGGGTGTACAGGGTAAGTTAGCCTGCCACCTCAGGGTGAGTCCATGTGAGGCTCCAGTAGATTTATGTGGGAGCAGGCCGGTATACACTGAGGGTGGTGCAGAGTTCTATGGGGGCAGGCAGACACACTGAGAAAACTGGCTTAAATGAAGATCCTACATCTGTACTGAGGATGGAGCAGATATCTGTGGGGGCTGATCAGTTCTAAGGGGGCAGACAAGTAGAGGATGAGTAGTTGTATGGAGACAGAGACGAACACAAAGATTCTGAGGATGGAGAATAGGGTTTGAGTCTTTCTCAGAGAGACCTTTACTGTTGGGCCCAACATGAGGCTTCTTTAGTTTCCATATCTGTCTGACACATTGTGTGCCTGATACACATGAACACACACACTATGTATTTCTCTGCCAGACGCTCTCTTTCACACACACACACACACACACACACACACACACACACACACACACACACACACACACACACACACACACACACACACACACACACACACACACACACACACACACACACACACACACACACACACACAAGCATTAGCGCTCACACACCAAGACAACTCCCTCTCACTTTCTCTGTTATAATCTCCCCCTCTCTGTCATACAGTGAGTCTCTTTCTCTCCCATATTTTTTTTACCCCCTCCTGACTCCGTTTTCTTCTGTCTGACTAATCTCAATGTGCTCTGCATGCTCTATGCTCAGTAATTGGTTTAGAGAACTGTTTATCCCTGGCCCCCACACGTCCCCACTCGCGCCACACCGAATCCGCTCCCCTGCATGCCTTCAATCAGACAGCCATTCCAGGGAGCAACAATGTCTTGGCTGATTTTGGCACTGCCGTCCCACAGGTAATGGGAGACATTTAAAGAAGGCTGCCGCCGACCTGCACAAACAGCCCTGAGGTTGGGGGAGAGAACAGCAGCTCATCTGGAAAGTGACCGCATCAGTGCTTTTGTTAGTCACCTAGCTGGAGATTGTGTAGTTGGTGCTGATAGTTTGGCCGCTAAGCTAAGCTACCCCTGCTAAACAGAACACTGCCACCGTGTCACAATTAGCCTTGATGGCTGCAGACATGATTGCTGGGCCTGGTGGCGGTGGAGTCAATCCGTCTCCCGTCACGGTAATATCACTACTGTAGAGTTCATTATCAAAGTGATGAATTCTGCAGCCTATTCACCCTGAGGATTTCACACCTGGACAGGAATCAAGGGAAAATACAGGCAATTGTTAGCTTTGCTAGATCTCCTCCGACTCCTGTATTTAACAAGATCACAGTGGACAAAATGACCCTGGTCTCACTCACATGGTCTAAAAGTAAGGCCTCAGGTCTTGGAATTGGAACAGATGAGCACTTTTTTCTCTCATCAACACGTGTTCCCATAAAGTATTCCTGGAAGCAGGAGCAAACCAGGCCAAATAACCAGGTCAAATAACCAGGTCGAATAACCAGGTCAAACAACCAGGTCAAATAACCAGATCAAATAACCAGGTCAAATAACCAGGTCGAATAAGCAGGTCAAATAACCAGGTCAAATAACCAGGTCAAATAACCAGGTCTAATAACCAGGTCAAATAACCAGGTCAAATAACCAGGTCTAATAACCAGGTCGAACTTTAGAAAACTAGAAAATATAGTTTTTTAAACCACAACCTCATATTCTGAGAAACAAGTTTGTCCAGAAGTAAACACTAACTGGACCCCTCTTACAGTCTGCATCAAGCTTTGGCCCCAGGTCTACACATGCACACACACATGCACACATATACACACATGAACACACATGAACACATACACACGTGAACACACAAACACACTTGAACAGACACATGAATTCACACCAGATTCACACAGACTCATACACCCACCCACCCACCCACCCACACACACACACACACACAGATCCAGCAGCTCTGACTGATTAGAGTGCATGATTAATTAGAAGACAGATTGCTAAATGCCTGCGTTCATGGTCTGACGTGGAGAGGTAAAGTGTCTCTGTGGTGCTGAACACCCTCCTCTGCCCCTCTTTTCTCTCTCCTCTCTCTCTCAACTCTCTCTCTTCTCTCATTTTCTCCCTGTCTATATTAAGCTCTTCTGGGCTAATCATTCCTAGAGGACGGCAGCCCAACAATATTGCCATGACTTGACACACATCTGTCCTCAATCAGATTCCAACAACCCCCTTCTTATAGACTCCAACTACTGCCACATTCAGAGAGGATGGAAAGCATTTTTCTTCCACAAATCTCTCAATCTTATCATTTTACATTCGTATTAATAAACTTCCTGATTCTGTTTGTTCCTCTCTCTCTCGCTCTCTCTCTCTCTCTCAGCATCATCTCTTCCTGTCCGTCTTTCATTGTGTGATTAAAAGTAAGAGTTCACATTTTTTGGTTCCAAATACTGTATCCCTGCTCTTCTCCTCTCATCCCCCCACTCCTCTGTTGTGCTTTGCTGGTGCTGGACCTTGTGGGAGGTGTGTGCTGTAATTCATGTGTTTGAATATGGAGAATATGTCCAGTGTTAAGGATGGCACTGGCTTTGGCAATGCCTCCACTGGCTATGCTCTCCACTAGTATGGGCTTCAGCTGCCTCAGAGGACCATATCCCCAAAGAGAGAGAGGCATATATCAACAAACAAATATCGGCAAACAGTCACACACACATGTAAGCTAGCACACACACACACGCACACACACACACACACAAACACACACGCACACAGGCTGTGGTGAAGCATGTGTGTCGTCGTGAGTATAGAACACACGGTCGAGAATAGAACGCTGAAAAGACTCCACTGTCTTCTTATCTTCTTTAGTAGTTTCCCAATCAGGATGGCTAGCTCTCTTGAACCTGTTCTTTTAGAAGGGTTCAAGAGGTTTGAGAAATGAGTCTTGTGTCTGGACTCAATGAAATCGAATCGCACCATCCTTGAGGTTTAGAATTGATTTTCAAAGATGATTGAATGAATATGCTCAAGGTAATTGGATTTGTTTAATTTTCATTATGAAAGACTATGTGATAGGCTGCCTCGATCACAACAAATGAATGCATTCATTTCACATCCCCACCATTTTGTTTACCACTCTCTGGAACTTGACACTTGATCTGTGAAGTGTATGTCAGACAACATTTTCTAGAGCATTGGGGTGTTTGTGGTGTTCGGTCCACAAGAGTTGAAATCAGTGGTTACCAATAATAGCATCTTCCTGGTTCACATTAGTCTGCCTGGGGATTTTCTTAATGAATGTGCTTTCAAGCTGGATGTGATCTGACTGCTAAGACACAGTGCTTGAGGCTCTCGCTGCTCTCTCTCTCCTCACTCATTTCTTTCTCCTAATTTCTTTTTTTAATCTATATCTCTCTCTGTCCTCTCCCGTTTCTCCTCGGCCTCTTCTACTCTCTCTTTCTCTCATCTCTCTTTTTCCTCTAATCTGTTTCTCTTTCTCTCTCTCTTTCTCTCTGGATCTTTAGCTAAAGTTGAATCCTACCCAGCTGAATGTGTCTTCCAAGGTGAGCTTTGTTTGTCCCCAACTGAAACCCTATCATTTGTGTACCAGTGATCAAATGGATTTGGGATTTGTCACAGCTTAACCATGTGAATATTATATTCACCTATTTAGAAGATTGATTGATCACTTACCAGCCCTAACCTCATCACTTGAGAGGGTATTTGTAACACTGAAGATACAACATCTGTTTTGTGTGACTACCCCCCTGCATCTAAATGTATTGAGTGTTATGGCTATTTTGGTTGCGTCCCTAAACAGTGCCCATGGGGAGACCCAGCTGCCCAGGGTTCTGATGGCAGACTGGCTGTTCTCAGGGTTTCAGCCATTTCCCCCTTCTCTGGCTGTTCCTCTGGGCTTGTTTTTTCACAGTTTTAGGGTCTCTCAGGCCAGGCAGAGAACCACAAACACACACACACACACGCTCTGAGCCTGATCAAATAGTAACTAACGAGAGAACGGTGCTTGTACACACACACACACACACGCTCTCAGCCTGATCAAATAGTAACTAACGAGAGAACGGTGCTTGTACACACACACACACACGCTCTGAGCCTGATCAAATAGTAACTAACGAGAGAACGGTGCTTGTTTGCACTGAGTGTACGGACGTCATCTGTAATGGACTATTTGCTCCTGTTTGAACTGCAACAAGCTCCTTCTCATGAGCAAATCTGAAACAAAGCCATGAGCTCTGTTCTTTTGATCCATGCTTTTGATGCCAAATTAAATGCTCAAGCTTCAAACTCCCGAGACAACACAGCATCCAAGAACACAGAAGAGGCCAAGACACTTCCCACTACAGTGAGGTGAATGGCAGATGTGGCAAGGGAATGTGCGTCTCTCTCTTTCTCTTTTTCTCTCTCTCTTTGTCTTTCTCTCTCTCCCCTCTCTCTCTCTTCCCCCATCTCGCTCTCTCTCTCTCTCTCCCCTTCTTTCTCTCATTATGAAAATAGTATCACAAACCTGCTCATTATTCTCTCCTACCCAGACGGGAACAGAGGAGAACAGTCAGGGAGAGTAACTGTGCTTGTTCTATTTTTAAATCCTGCTTATGTAAACCGCCAAGTGGCAACGCTGATGAAAGACAACGATCCACACATTGTTTGCTATAATTGTATAACAGGTCTAGATAAACGTGTTACTGAATATACCTGATCTGGATATGTACCTTGATGACCCCAAGTAGAGAAGCTGCTCAATGTGTGTGTATGTATGTGTGTGTGTGCGCACAAGTGTGTGTGTGCGCGTGGGTGTGCGCGTGCGTACACATATACGTGTTTGCTTGTGTGTGTACCTGAGGCCTGTTCTTCTGCAGTGCTACCTCATCCATGACATGTGTATCTGACACCTGAGAGTTAATGAACAGGCCCTCAGCACCTCTGGTCCTGATACATCTTCCAGACATCCACATCATAAATGACTACTTCAGCAGATCAGCAGAGCAGTCTACATATACAAACACATGCTGGCAAGGATGCTTTGCATGGATGCACACACACACACACACACACTCATTGTGTATTTATTCCTTGTGTTATTATTTTTTCTATTATATATATTTCTGTTCTCACTGCGTTGTTGAGAAGGGCCAGTCATGCCAAATAATGTCTCCCGGCTAAATAATGTCCCCCTCTACGTCACAGTGGGATTCGATAAGCAATTACCGTCCGTTGCTATATCAACGGTGTGACGATCTAATGATTAACATTTTGGAGATCATTACAGCCTAAATTACATTATTTTCATCATCGCTATTCAAACAAGGCTGATTTCTGTGGCAATTTCACTGGTTAAACAAGTTTTCTTTTAGCTAATAAAATGAAAACATGAATTCAATCTACTTTTGGGTACCTTGTTAACATTACAACATGAAATCCATATCTTAAACATTGCTATGTTTCAGAAATGACAAAGAAAACACGTAATATGCTTGACACATTGAAGTTACTTACCTTACAGATCACGAAGTCAGCTAATTACCATTCCATTCATATGCAAATCCATTTGATTCAAACACTGGCTTGTCTGGCTGTCATGTTTTTATTTTAACCTGCCCTTTCCTTGTCTACACTGAAATAATATAATTTCCACCTGGCTACCCCTACCCCGGTCAACAGTCCTGCACCCCCCACGGCAACTTGCCCAAACCTCCCCATTTCTCCTTCACTCAAATCCAGAGAGCTGATGTTCTGAAAGAGTGCTAATCAGCTGGGCTAGACAATCTGGACCCTCTCTTTTTAAAATGATCAGCCTCAATTGTTGCAACCCCTATTACTAGCCTGCTCAACCTCTCTTTCGTATCGTCTGAGATCCCCAAAGATTGGAAAGCTGCCACGGTCATCCCTCTTTTCAAAGGGGGAGATACTCTAGACACAATCTGTTACAGACCAATATCTATCTTACCCTGCCTTTCTAAGGTCTTCAAAAGCCAAGTTAACAAACAGATCACCAATCGTTTCGCATCCCACCGCACCTTCTCCGCTATGCAATCTGATTTCCGAGCTGGTCATGGGCACACCTCAGCCACGCTCAAGGTCCTAAATGATATCATAAAAGACAATACTGTGCAGCCATATTCATCAACCTGGCCAAGGCTTTCGACTCTGTCAATCACCACATTCTTATGACTCAACCGCCTTGGTTTCTCAAATGACTGCCTTGCCTGGTTCACAAAATACTTCTCAGACAGAGTTCAGTGTGTCATATTGGAGGGCCTTTTGTCCGGACCTCTGGCAGCCTCTATGGGGGTGCCACAGGGTTCAATTCTTGGGCCAACACTTTTCTCTGTATACATCAGTGATGTCGCTCTTGCTGCTGGTGACTGTCTGATCCACCTCTACGTAGATGACAACATTCTGTATACATCTGGCCATTCTTTGGACACGGTGTTAACTAACCTCCAGACGAGCTTCAATGCCATACAACTCTCCTTCCGTGGCCTCCAACTGCTCTTAAATAGAAGTAAAGCTAAATGCATGCTCTTCAACCAATCTCTGCCAGCACCTGCCTGCCCGTCCAGCATCACTACTCTGGACAGTTCTGACTTAGAATATGTGGACAATTACAAATACCTAGGTGTCTGTTTAGACTGTAAACTCTCCTTCCAGACTCACATTAAGCATCTCCAATCCAAAATTAAATCTAGAGTTGTCTTCCTATTTTGCAACAAAGCATCCTTCACTCATGCTGTCAAACATACCCTCGTAAAACTGACTATCCTACCGACCCTTGACTTCGGTGATGTCATTTATAAAATAGCCTCCAATACTCTACTCAGCAAATTGGATGCAGTCTATCACAGTGTCATCTGTTTTTTTCACCAAAGCCACATATACTACCCACCACTGCGACCTGTATGCTCTCGTTGGCTGGCCCTCACTTCATATTTGTTGCAAAACCCACTGGCTCCAGGTAATCTATAAGTCTTTGCTAGGTAAAGCCCCGCCTTATCTCAGCTCACTGGTCACCATAGCAGCACCCACCCGTAGCACACGCTCCAGCAGGTATATTTCACTGGTCACCCCCAAAGCCTATTCCTCCTTTGGCCGCCTTTCATTCCAGTTCTCTGCTGCCAATGACTGGAACAAATTGCAAAAATAACTGAAGCTGTAGACTCATATCTCCCTCATTAACTTTAAGCATCAGCTGTCAGAGCAGCTCACAGATCATTGCACCTGTACATAGCCCATCTGTAAATAGCCCATCCAGCTACCTCATCCCCAAATGTATTTATTTTTTGCTCCATTTTTACCCTAGTATCTCTACTTGCAGATTAATTTCTGCACATCTATCACTCCAGTGTTTAATTGCTAAATTGTAATTACTTCGCCACTACGGCCTATTTATTGCCTTACCTCCCTAATCTTACCTAATTTGCACACACTGTATATTGATTTTTTGCTGTTGTGTTATTGACTGTACGTTTGTTTATTCCTTGTGTAACTCTGTGTTGTTGTTTGTGTCACACTGCTTTGCTTCATCTTGGCCAGGTCGCAGTTGTAAATGAGAACTTGTTCTCAACTGGCCTACCTGGTTAAATAAAGGTGAAAAAGTCAACCAAACCTTAACATACTTTTGTCTATTGGGCTTCACCGAAGTGTAGGGCGTCAGTGCTTCCAGTGGCTGACCGTCCAACTGCTCCAACTGTGGATGATTGTTGACTTCCACCGAGGTAACCCTAGGAAGACAAAGAGAAAATCTCTCTTTGTGTTAGGGAAGTTAATACTAGCTTCAGGTTATTTTGTGAGCAAATGCAAATAATTATTATCTGAGATTTTTTATGTTCACTTTAATAGATGTTGATCCCAGCTAGGAGCGAAAGAGTAGCAAGGTTTCCCAGGTCTTGCCTTCCTTTCGTCCTTCTTCCAAACCAAGTAATTGAGCCATATGGCATAGCGCTTGGTCCCCCTCTTGATTCGGCTCTGGTAGCTCTCCTTCTGTTTCTCCTGTGCCTTGTCCATGTTCAGTCTCACCTTGATTTATGACAGGAATACATGCAATTATATGTAATATTTTCAAATACATTTCTTGCATATCTCTTGGCGGGACAGAAAATAAATTAACAGCAGACAATCCTTTTTACCTGGTCGAAAACCTCCACATCCTTCTCAGCCGTGCCTGAAGGTAGTTGTCGAAGGCGTTCTGATCTGGATTGAAAACCTCCACATCCTTCTCAGCCGTGCCTGAAGGTAGTTGTCGAAGGCGTTCTGATCTGGATTGAAAACCTCCACATCCTTCTCAGCCGTGCCTGAAGGTAGTTGTCGAAGGCGTTCTGATCTGGATTGAAAACTTCCACATCCTTCTCAGCCGTGCCTGAAGTTAGTTGTCGAAGGCGTTCTGATCTGGATTGAAAACTTCCACATCCTTCTCAGCCGTGCCTGAAGTTAGTTGTCGAAGGCGTTCTGATCTGGATTGAAAACCTCCACATCCTTCTCAGCCGTGCCTGAAGGTAGTTGTCGAAGGCGTTCTGATCTGGATTGAAAACCTCCACATCCTTCTCAGCCGTGCCTGAAGGTAGTTGTCGAAGGCGTTCTGATCTGGATACATCTCGGTCAGCACAGCCGCCTTCTCCTCCTTGATAAAAATCACCCTCCTGTGTGGCTGGCCATCCTTCCCCCGTAAGTAGATATGACAAGTTGGAAGAGAAGAGTTGTTGAAATACCCAAGTCTAAGTAGATTTGCACTGCTGTCATTCTCTCTCTGTTTCTCTCTCTCCATCTTGCTCTCTGTCTGTCTTCCACTTTCTTCCCACCTCTCTCTTTCATCCTTTCTTTCTCACTTTCTTCCTCCCGCCTCTCTGTGTCTGTCTAGCGAAGACACCTAGTTAAGGGAATTTGTAATTTCCAAAATTCCTTACACCTATCCATTTGATTGATCAGGTTTAACTTATAGATAGACAACTCAATATGACAGACATATAACTATATCATTGGAGGCTACTGAGGGGAGGATGGCTCATAATAATGTATGGAATAGAGTCGATTGAATGGTATCAACCACATGGAAATCACGTGTTTAATACCATTCCAGACCTTATTATGAGCCATCCTCCCCTCAGCAACCTCCACTGAACTATATGTATAGTCAGCACCTAGCAAACATTAGATCGAAAATGGTTGTGAATTTCTCTGAATGTTGCTTCTCTTGTTGAGATCAGTGGTGTCTTCATAGTACTTTGCCTGGTTGGAAAGATAAAAGAGAATCTCCTCGAGGGATGCCATTGAAGTGCAAGCTACATACAAACAGAAAGCTAAAATAACAGTTACAGTAGCTTGCTTACTAGCTAGCTAATGTTATATAAATTAACCTTATATAAGTGCAGTAGCTAACAATGTAAATCTAAAAACAGCTTAAATGATTTATTCCTATTTAACAATATGTACTTATATAAGGACACATACATGGTAAAGAAAATGTTCTCTTTCCAGGATTTTCGGTCCTCTGAAGCAGTAGGTAGTCAGCAGGTTGTCACCATCAAAAACACCATCCTTGGAGAGCAATTCTGAGGTAATCATTTTGCACGGACTGATCAAGAATTTATGCGGTGAAATTAAACTAGAACTGCTCACATACTCCTCTCTTCGCGACCACTACCAGGTAAAATAGAGACAAGCAACCAGCATAGCAATGGACGCCTTGGTTCATTACGTAATCCGGTCAGAATGTTTCAAGTTCTAGCAACAGCCCTAGCAACAGAAGCTAGAAGTCATCGAATCCCATTGTGACGTAAAGGGGGACACTATTTGGCCGGGGAACACTATTTGGCATGACAGGCCCGTAAATAAACATTTCACTGTTCTTTAGGAAGCATGTGACACACACACACACACAGCACCACCCCTCCTCACATACTGACTGAGGTTATCTTGTTTCCTTTGTTTAATTGTGTTTTCAGCTGAATTATCAAAGCAGTTGGATCTGCTCTAATATATGCAAATGCTAACCAAGTCAAAAGAGAGACAAGAGAACAAACAATACACAGTGGGGGCTCTTGCTCTTGACAAGGCTAACCCACTGCTACTACTCTAGCTGAGTTCTGATGAATGCAGTGATATATATTTGTAATATTGTAAAAACATAAAAAAAGGTATTTGTGTCTTTGCATGTGAGGATATTTTATAGCATACTGTGTGGTTCCATCACACAGTCATTACAAAAACACGTCAGTACACTGGGGTAAAGGGAGTTGAGGACTGTTTTATTTTTAGACTTCATCTCTTCTCCATTGCGCTTATATTAATTGATTACGTAATTTAATTTGGCAGAAGAGGACCAAAACAAAGTGCACTTTAGACTCTAATTGATGCTGGTTCTCCTGAGTCTGCACCCTCAGCATTCTTCCTACCTCACCAATGAAGTTAACTAGGTGGGGGAGGGAGAGTGGATGCAGGAGGAATGGAGGGAGGAAAGGGGATGAAGGAATGAGTGGCTAGTCTGGGATGTGTGTGTGTCTTGTGTGCTTGTGGATAAATACGTGCTTGTTGTGTGTGGGGTGAAAATTTGATTTCCTCCCTGTCTGTCCATTGTTAGTCTAGGGCTTTGAGAGGCAAAGAAAGTGGAGATCCATTTTCTAGGCTCTGTTGTGACGGAGATTAGCTGAGGCTGGGCTTGTTTCTATTTGAATAATCTCCCTCTCTCTCTCTCTTTCCATCCTCCCTTTTTCTCAATCTCCATGTCTCTTCTCCCTTGTCTTTCTTTCTCTTTCTTTCTTTCTTTCTTTCTTTCTTTCTTTCTTTCTTTCTTTCTTTCTTTCTTTCTTGCACTTTCACCCGCTACGACAATCCACGGCACCGCTGAACAGGGTTAGTGTAACGGCTTTCTTCCTCCTCCTCCTCTGACGAGGAGTAGTAGGAAGGATCGGAGGGCCAAAATGCAGCGTGGTATGTATCCATAATGTAATTTAATGAGAATGAATAGAGAATACAAAAAGAACAAGAGAAACAAAATGAAAACAAAAACAGTCCCGAATGGTGCAAACACCGAAACGGAAAATAATCACCCACGAAACACAGGTGGGAAAAGGATACCTAAGTATGATTCTTCCATACCAGGCCAAACACAAAAACACCACATAGAAAAAGGAACATAGACAACCCACCCAACTATCTGTGACGTTCTTCTCCGTTTCTCTTCTGGTTCCCTCACAGCACACATGTGGACAGGGAGGAGGAGGAGGGGTGTTTGTGTACGCTGGGTCGGGGGGTCAGATTGATAAAGGAAGTGATGCTTAAACAGGAAACAGTCAGGAAGTGTAAATTCACAGGGCGCCACACTCTCATCAAGTGAGAGTTTGCAGGAAGGCTTGCTGCCTGGGTCCACTTCACCAGAACCACAGTGTCACCTTAATTATGTGGCTTCTCCAAACCTCCAAAATCCAATAAAATAAATGTTATTTGTCACATGCTTCATAAACAACAGATGTAGCCTACGATTGAAATGCATACCTACGGGCCCTTCCCAACAATTAACAGAGAAAGAAAAGAGAGAAATAATAGAAAACTCTTAACACGTTATAATAAAAGTAATAACAAAGAGACAATGAGTAATGATAACTTGGCTTGTATACACTGGTTACCAGTACCGAGTTGATGTGCAGGGGTATGGGGTAATTGAGGTAGATATGTACATATAGCTAGTAATACATGTTCTATCCTGTTGGGATAGATAATATACAGTAGCAGCAGCACATGTGATCAAAAACGTTATTGCAAAAAGGGTCAATGCAGATAGTCTGGGTAGCTATTGGATTATCTATTTAACTAACGATTTAGCCGTCTTGACTTAGAAGATGTTCAGGATCCTGCTGGTTCCAGACTTGGTGCATTGGTTTTGCTTGCCGTGTGGTAGCAAAGATAACAGTTTTGGGTGGCTGGAGTCTTTGAAAACGTAAGGCTTTCCTCTGACACCTTCTGGTATAGAGGTCCTGGATGGCAGGGTGCTCAGCCCCAGTGATGTACTGGGCCATATACACTACCCTCTGTAGGGCCTTGCAGTCATAAGGATGGAGTTGACGGGATAGCATAGCACTTTTCGTACAGCTCCGTACATCACCCACGGGAGACACAGGCAGGCCCAGTGCAGGCCTATGAGACCCAGCTTTACTCTGCTTTATGTAGCATCATTTCACCTCCCAACTATAACTTACACAGCAGCCCTGGCAGAGTTAAGGTGTCAGCAGAGCCGCTGTCCTCATCGTAAACCTTGTCCGATCCCAAGAAGGAAGGATGAAAGGAAAACACATGGGAGGACGGAGGGATGAGGGCTGGGTTTTGAATGACTGTGGAGTGGGATGGGGGTGCTGTTAATAATCAGGGCTTGAATAAAAGTGTGTGTGCATGTGTGTGTGCGTGCCTGCGTGTGCACACACACGTTTATGTGTGTGGTGTGTGCTCTCCCACATAGAGTCAGACAGGACTTATGAGGAGCCTGGATCTCAGCATGGCTGTCATGGTTCAGTCTGGGCTGAAAGGAGTTTGAATTAGAGGTGAGACGGCTGGAGAGGCAGCCGGGAGGAGGAGGGAGACTAGAATGAGCAGTGTGAGCTCACTGGGGAAGATCAGAGAGGTGGGAGATAGAGAGAGAAAGAGAGAATGGTGGGTAAGAGAGGGTAAGAGAAGAGAGAGAGCAAGAGATAGAGGTAAAGCAGAGAGAAATGCAGAAAGAAAAAGGAAGATAGGGAGAGAGAAACAGTGAGCCCCAAGAGTGTACATCCCTAGTCAGTAATTCCACTGGGGATCTCCACACAGCTCTTCAGTTTCATCTCCAGATGAAAAATATATAACCTCTTCAGATGCCCTGCTTCTCCACAGAGAGAAGCGCGAGAGAGAGAGTTGCTCACTCTCCATCTGTCTCTATCTCTATCATTTCACATGCCTACTCTCAGACACACATGTAGACTCTGTCTGGTAAGCCTGCTGTTGACACACACACACACACACACACACACACACACACACACACACACACACACACACACACACACACACACACACACACACACACACACACCTCGACTGATAGCCATCAATTACAGAGAGCACATTGCAAGCATGGCTCCATTCACTGAAATATGGCCTATATCCTTCAGCTGTTACCCAAATACACTCTATAAAAAAATTTGCTATCTAGAAACAATGAGGGTTCTTTGTCTGTCCCCATAGCAGAACCCTTTTTGGTTCCAGGTAGAACCCATTTTGGTTTCAGGTATACAGTGCCTTGCGAAAGTATTCGGCCCCCTTGAACTTTGCGTTTCAGGCTTCAAACATAAAGATATAAAACTGTATTTTTTTGTGAAGAATCAACAACAAGTGGGACACAATCATGAAGTGGAACGACATTTATTGGATATTTCAAACTTTTTTAACAAATCAAAAACAGAAAAATTGGGCGTGCAAAATTATTCAGCCCCCTTAAGTTAATACTTTGTAGCGCCACCTTTTGCTGCGATTACAGCTGTAAGTCGCTTGGGGTATGTCTCTATCAGTTTTGCACATCAAGAGACTGACATTTTTTCCCATTCCTCCTTGCATAACAGCTCGAGCTCAGTGAGGTTGGATGGAGAGCATTTGTGAACAGCAGTTTTCAGTTCTTTCCACAGATTCTCGATTGGATTCAGGTCTGGACTTTGACTTGGCCATTCTAACACCTGGATATGTTTATTTTTGAACCATTCCATTGTAGATTTTGCTTTATGTTTTGGATCATTGTCTTGTTGGAAGACAAATCTCCGTCCCAGTCTCAGGTCTTTTGCAGACTCCATCAGGTTTTCTTCCAGGATGGTCCTGTATTTGGCTCCATCCATCTTCCCATCAATTTTAACCATCTTCCCTGTCCCTGCTGAAGAAAAGCAGGCCCAAACCATGATGCTGCCACCACCATGTTTGACAGTGGGGATGGTGTGTTCAGGGTGATGAGCTGTGTTGCTTTTACGCCAAACATAACGTTTTGCATTGTTGCCAAAAGGTTAAATTTTGGTTTCATCTGACCAGAGCACCTTCTTCCACATGTTTGGTGTGTCTCCCAGGTGGCTTGTGGCAAACTTTAAATGACACTTTTTATGGATATCTTTAAGAAATGGCTTTCTTCTTGCCACTCTTCCATAAAGGCCAGATTTGTGCAATATACGACTGATTGTTGTCCTATGGACAGAGTCTCCCACCTCAGCTGTAGATCTCTACAGTTCATCCAGAGTGATCATGGGCCTCTTGGCTGCATCTCTGATCAGTCTTCTCCTTGTATGAGCTGAAAGTTTAGAGGGATGGCCAGGTCTTGGTAGATTTGCAGTGGTCTGAAACTCCTTCCATTTCAATATTATCGCTTGCACAGTGCTCCTTGGGATGTTTAAAGCTTGAGAAATCTTTTTGTATCCAAATCCGGCTTTAAACTTCTTCACAACAGTATCTCGGACCTGCCTGGTGTGTTCCTTGTTCTTCATGATGCTCTCTGCGCTTTTAACAGACCTCTGAGACTATCACAGTGCAGGTGCATTTATACGGAGACTTGATTACACACAGGTGGATTGTATTTATCATCATTAGTCATTTAGGTCAACATTGGATCATTCAGAGATCCTCACTGAACTTCTGGAGAGAGTTTGCTGCACTGAAAGTAAAGGGGCTGAATAATTTTGCACGCCCAATTTTTCAGTTTTTGATTTGTTAAAAAAGTTTGAAATATCCAATAAATGTCGTTCCACTTCAATGATTGTGTCCCACTTGTTGTTGATTCTTCACAAAAAAATACAGTTTTATATCTTTATGTTTGAAGCCTGAAATGTGGCAAAAGGTCGCAAAGTTCAAGGGGGCCGAATACTTTCGCAAGGCACTGTAACTGTTTTGAGTTCCATGTAGAACGCTCTGTGGAAAGGGTTCTGCATTGAACCCAAAATGGTTCTACCTGGAACCAAAAGGGTTCTTTCTACCTTTAACCAAAAAGGGTTCTTCAAATGGTTCTCCTATGGGGACAGCCGAATAACCCTTTTTCTAGGAGTGTAGATATGGCCAATATATCAGATCAGTCCACGACTGTATAGATGAGCAAACAAAACTAGCAGAACTATTCGGTCTTGATAACCAAACATGTCAATGGAATACAGGCTGTACTGTAGCTCCTCCAGTTTCTCTTCAGCTCTATCCTGCTTTCTTTTCTCTGTCCCTCCCTATAGCTCTCTCTCTCTCTCTCTCTCTCTCGGTGCATGCTGGGTGTTTTTGGAGTTTGAGTGTTTGGTGTGGAAAGCTCTATCCTAACTAACTTTCTTGATTCTTTTCTTTACATGTTATTTTCTATGGTGGAGGGTTAATGCAATATTTGTTTTTAGCGGTATCCAAAGCTTTTTTTCAAAGTTAGGGTGGAAGAGGACAGAGTAACTTTCCTGGGGGTTGGAAGGTGTAGTGTGCGCAATGGCTTCTCAGCCTAGCGCGGAGGAGACGCTGTCGATACAGCATGGATTCAGGTGTGTTCCTGAGAACGGAGTTAAGGTGGAGGAGGTTCTGCTCGCGGTCGGTGAACAGGTAGGAGCTGAGTTTATACATTCTGCTTCTAGAATGAACAAAGCTGTGGTTGTGTTAATGAAAAGGGCTAATTTGGTCGGTAGGCTAATTGCTAGCGGAATATTTGTAAGGGATGTGTTGGTGTCAATTTCACCTCTCTCTACCCCTTCAACAAGAGTTGTAGTGGCAAATTTGCCTCCGTTTATTACGGATGATCAAATTAGGAAAGAGCTGAGTCGTTTTGGTAAGTTTGCTAGCGGTTTCCGTGTACTGTCAGCAGGTTTTCAGGCAGATGCCGTTAAGCACGTTGTTTCGTTCAGGAGGCAAGTGTTTATGTTTCTGAACAATAATGAGCAACAGCTAAATGTGCATTTTAATGTGAGGCATGGGGAGCGGCTCTATGCTGGTTTTGCCAGCACAGATAGTCTACGGTGTTTTGAATGTGGGGATTTGGGGCACAAGAGCTTTGCGTGCCCACATAAAGGCCATAGACAAGGTGAGGGTACAAGCGCAAGTGGGGAAATCGAGGTCAAAATGCAGGGGTAAGGAGATGCAGACAGCAGAGGCTGGGCCTAGTCAGTCTAGAGATGGTGGTGTAGATGAGGCTGGGCCTAGTCAGGCTAGAGATGGTAGGGTAGTGGAGGCTGGGTCTAGTCAGGCTAGAGATGGTGGCGAAGCAGAGGCTGGGTCTAGTCAGGCTAGAGATGGTAGGGTAGTGGAGGCTGGGTCTAGTCAGGCTAGAGATGGTGGAGAAGCAGAGGCTGGGTCTAGTCAGGCTAGAGATGGTGGGGTAGCTGAGGCTGGCCCTAGACATGCTATGGAGGGTGGTGCAGATGATGCTGGGCCGAGTCATGCTATGGAGGGTGGTGCAGATGATGCTGGGCCGAGTCATGCTATGGAGGGTGGTGTAGCTGAGGCTGGCCCTAGTCATGCTATGGAGGGTGGTGCAGATGATGCTGGGCCTAGTCATGCTATGGAGGGTGGTGTAGCTGAGGCTGGCCCTAGTCATGCTATGGAGGGTGGTGTAGCTGAGGCTGGCCCTAGTCATGCTATGGAGGGTGGTGCAGATGATACTGCGTCTAGTCAGGTTATTCTAGTGGATGAGGAGAGTATAGTGGGGAAGTGTAAGAGATTAGGGGGGGAGGAGGAGGGTGTCAAGAGGAAAAGGAAAAAGGGTGTGGACAAAGGCACCATGGAAATGTTGCCTGTTGCTGTGGGTGAGGCCCTAACCAGAGAGAAAGGGCAGGTGGTCAGGGTGGGAGATAGAGAAGAGGAGGAAAGTGAGTCTGAGGAAGAGGATGAGGAGTTATTTTTTTCAGACTCCTCTTCAATTGACCCAGAGCTGACAGCCAGTCAACCAGAGGGGTCTAAGTACACGTTGAGAGAACTGACAAGGTTCCTGAATGAGACTAAGGGGAAAAAAGTTAATCTTGAGGCTTTTTTTCCTGATCCTAGAAAGTTTGTAAGATCAGTACAACATGCTATGAGAAATGAGGGGCATGGTGTCCTCTCACCCAGGAAACGGTTTAGGTTGAGGAAGTGGGTCACAACAGTGCGTAAAGGTTTACCTTCAGACACTGTTTAAATGTTTAATTTCTTACTGACACTGGGGCTTTTTGAGCTTTGCTATTGGTCTATTTCTCTGCTGGCTTTTCTCCCACTTCTTATGGAGACTCTTCGGGTAGGCTCGCTCAATATAAATGGGGCCAGAGATGCGGGAAAGAGGAGTGTGTTGGGTGAATATGTAAAACAAAAAAAAGTACAGGTGTTGTTTCTGCAGGAGACGCATAGTGATGTGGTGAATGAAGTTGATTGGGGGCTCTGGTGGAAAGGGGCAAGTGTGTTGAGCCATGGGACAAATCTTAGTGCAGGGGTGGCAGTCCTTTTTGCACCGGGTCTGGCTGTAAAAATTTGCTCCTCAAAGGAGGTGTGTAGGGGTAGGTTGCTTGTTGTTAAAGCAGAAATTAACAACATGTGTTTGTCTTTATAAATGTGTATGCACCTAACACAGGGAGAGAAAGAGGGGTTCTATTTGGGAGTCTTAGACAGGAACTCTCACAAGTAGCACCTGAGGAGATGCTGGTGATCGGAGGTGACTGGAACTGTACAATGGATTTTACAAAAGACAGAAATGGGGAAGAGCCTCATTCAGTGTCAGTGGGAGTGTTAAGGGACATCTTTAATCAGTTTGACCTAGTGGATGTTTGGAGAACTAAACATCCAAACACAAGACAGTATACGTGGGTGAAGGTTTTTGGGGCTAGGGTGAGTGCAGCTCGACTTGATCGTTTTTACATGTCCAGGAATCAGAGCAATAGGCTGCTGGGTGCTACCATTCTCCCAGTGGGGTTTTCGGATCACCACATAACCATGGCTCGGCTGTCTATTTCACCAGGGCCCCGGCAGGCATCTTATTGGAAGTTCAATGTAAAGCTCTTACAAGATGCCACTTTTTGCTCAGGTTTCCAGACTTTTTGGGAAAGATGGGGGCAGCGAAGAGAGGAGTATGAGTCTCTGAGTCAATGGTGGGATGTGGGAAAGTGCAAATTCGGCTTTTCTGTCAACAGTACACAGCTCTCTCATCCTCAGAGGCTAGGAGAGTATTGGGGGAACTAGAGCGGTGTATTAGTGAGATGGAGGTAGAGATGGTGGGGCAAGGCAATGTAGGCCTCCAGGCTAACTTAGCCGACCACGTAGGGACCTGGGCAGTTTTTTCCAGGTTAAAGCAAAGGGGCACTTGTAAGAGCTAGGTTCTCCATGCTCAAGGAGATGGATGCTCCCAGCTCCTTCTTCTTTGGTTTGGAAAGACAGAGCAGTGAAGCCAAGGGTATGCATTGTCTACGGCTGTCTGATGGGCGGGTGACCTCTGTGGTGGGGAGATGCGGGAGCGGACTGTGGAGTTTTATACTGAATTGTATAGGGCAGAAATGTGTGATCCTATGTGTGCTCAGGTCTTGTTCGCAGGACTCCCTAAGCTCTCTCGGGCACAGAGGGATGAAATGGACATTCCTCTGTTGTCACATGAACTGGCAGAGGCAGTAACCCAGATGTCCCCGGTCGTGCACCCGGGGTCGATGGACTTCCAGTGGAATTTTACAAAAATTCTGGGGAACAATTGGACAGGATTTCTTTTGCGTGTTGCGTGAATGCGTCGGGGTAGGAGAGTTGCCGATGAGCTGCCGTCGGGCGGCTCTGACTCTCCTGCCCAAAAAAGGGGACTTGTGTGAACTTAAGAACTGGAGGCCTGTGGCATTACTCTGTGCGGACTACAATATTTTTGCCAAGGTCCTCTCTAACAGACTGAAGTCCCATCTGGACTCTATAATACACAATGACCAGACATATTGTGTACCGGGACGCTCAATCACGGACAACTTGTTCTTGATTAGGGACATGTTGGACTTGTCGAGAGGTTCTAATGTGAACTTTGGACTGGTCTCTTTAGATCAAGAGAAGGCTTTTGATAGAGTGGATCATGAGTATCTGTTTAATGTGATGTCTGTGTTTGGGTTTGGGAAGAGTTTTGTGACCTGTGTGAAGCTGTTGTATGCTGGGGCGTCATGTATGGTTAAGGTGGGAGGGAGCTCAGTAGGCCAGTCTGGGTGAGACGGGGCATTAGACAAGGATGCCCTCTATCTGGGCAGCTGTACACACTAGCCATTGAGCCTTTTTTAGGACTGCTACGCAGGAGACTGCGGGGAGTGTGCTGGACAGGCATGGATGTGGTGACAGGAATTAGCAGTCTCAGCATATGCAGATGATGTTTCTGTGATGGTCAGGGATGGGCAAGATATGCAGGAACTAGAGACCAGTCTGAAGGTGTACGAGGGAGCTTCATCAGCTAAGGTAAACTGGGGAAAGAGCAAAGCTCTGTTATGTGGGGCATGGGGGGATAGGGCTCATCCTCTGCTTCCAGGGGGTTTGCAATGGGGTTGTGAAGGGCTTAAAGTGTTGGGGGTGTACCTGGGCTCGGAGAGGTGGGTCAGCAAGAACTGGGAGGGGCTGTCACAGGCAGTGGTGTCAAGACTGGCCAGGTGGAGGTGGCTCCTGTCCCAAGTGTCATATAGAGGGAGGGTGCTGATAATCAACAACCTGGTGGCATCTTCCTTGTGGCATAAACTGTCTGTCCTCAACCCCCCCGCCGGTCTGCTTGCAGTCCTGCAACGCAAGCTGGTGGACTTCTTTTGGTCGGGACATCACTGGCTGAAGGCAGCAGTTTTGTACATGACCGTCCACGAAGGAGGACAGGGCCTGGTGGAACTGGAGAGCAGGATGGCTGCTTTCCGACTAAAGGCGGTCCAGAGACTGCTGTACCACACTGATGTTGGCTGGAGGGAACCAGCATGCGCGCGCTGCTGAGGAGAGCTGGCGGATTAGGGTTGGACCGGCAGCTGTTCCTCATGAAGCTGGAGAGGCTGAGTACAGCAGGTCTCTCAGAGTTTTACTCTGCGGTGCTGAGGGCCTGGCAGCTGCTAAGGCCCACACGAGAAGGGGTGTGGAGCCTGGGCAGTGGGTGTGGGAGGAGCCTATCTTCCACAACCCAGCCATCCCTTTGAGATCGGTTCAGTCGGCCACCCTGCAGAGGCAACTGATGGCAGGGGGGTTTACAAAGGCTGGGTGACCTGAGACGGCTGGGAGAGGAGGGGTGGAAAACCCCGGAGGTCTTGGCGCAACAAACAGGAATAACGTCTCTTAGGCTGCTGGAGAGATTCCTGGAGGAGGTCCAGGAGGCACTGTCTGAGCCGGTAAGGGGGTGTTTGAGAGGCCAAAGGGAGAGGGGCCACCAATGTTCCCGCCACTGCAGGTGACGGCAGAGACTGGAGACTGGCAAGGGGGTCTGGAGGACTTGTTATATTTTAACACTCCGAGCCTGGGGGAGTTTGAGGGGGTGGGAGGTAAAGCCCTCTACAACCTCTGTGTTAAGGTTAGGAGCATTAGAAGCCTAACAGGAGTGAAGGCACATCAGTGGCAGGGGGTATGTGGGGCGGAGAGAATGGTGGGTTTTAGATGGAGGGCGCTCTACAAACCCCCAGTACCAAAGAGGTCAGGGGACCTCCAGTGGAGGGTTCTTCATGGAGCCCTGGCCACTAACAGCTGGTTGGCACGGGTTGATCCGGGAATTGGGCAGGGGTGTCCTTTCTGTCAAATGAAAGAAACTGTAATTCATGTGTTTTCTGTGTGCACCAGGTTAATGCCATTAATGTCTCTGTTGGAATGTCTGTGTGACAGGTTGGGGGTGGTTTTTGCTGTTGGGATGTTTATAATGGGATACAGGTATTCGAGTAAGGAGAAAGAAAAATGTGTTTTGTTGAATTTTCTGTTTGCTCAGGCAAAGTTAGCTATTTGGCTAACAAGGAGGAACAGGGTCAAAGGTGGGGGGATAACAGACCCTTTACTACTGTTTAATGGGATGGTCTCTGCGCGTCTTAGGGTTGAGTTTGAGTTCTATAAAATGATCAAATGTGTGGAGATGTTTGAGGAGATATGGTGTGTTGGGGGGGCTGTCTGTATTGCTGGGGAAGATGTTTTGGATATACGGTTGTAGGAGAGGTTTTTTGTGTATGGTGTTTTGTATCATGTGGTAGATGGAAAGGTGAGTATGGTACATGTATGCAGTACAGGATATATGTATATTTTTTTATTTTAGGAGTGGGGGGGTGAGTTTTAAATGAATTGAGAATGTTTCAATAAAGAAAGACCAAAAGTCAGTCTCTCCATCTCTCTCTCTCTCTCTCTCTCTCTCTCATGCAGACACGTTCTCACTGACTCTCTTTCTCTCCCTTTATAACTCGTTCTTCCCTCTGTTTCTTACCTCCTCACATCTCTAACCCCTTTGTCAAAGCTGCAACCTACCTATTCAGAATCCTGTACTAAACACAACATCCAATACTACTCTCCTCACTGTAACTCTCTCTGCTATGTTTCGGTGTCAGGGAGTCTGCACGGCAGGCAGTTTTGCTACAGTATCTGACTGTGGTACCCTGACGATTCTCTGATGCGTTGGTGCGTACACTACACCCCCTGGATGGGGAGGGCTGGCGGGCGACAACAGCTGCTGCTGGCACTGAGGCTATGGGCTAGACTGGGGTGAGATCATTCCGGAATGCACCGGAAGACGGATGGTCTGGGCAAGACAGAGACGCATGATGATGGTGCGTGGCCTGTACTCCTCATCATCAGCTGCCTCTCTCTCTCCCTCCCTCTCTTCTTTTATCGCTCTCCTTCTCTCTATATAAATATCTGTCTATATCTCTATCTTTCTTCATTGTCCCTCAAGCAAGAGATTATCAAAGAAAAGGAAAATATTGCAGTCTCCTTGCAGTGCTCTCTCTCTCTCTAACATTACTCTTCCTCTCAAGCATTACTCTTTCCCTCAAGCAGTGCTCTCTCTTTCCAGCAGTGCTCTCTCTCTCTAGCGGTCGTCTCTCTCTCTCTCTAGCATTACTCTTTCTCTCGAGCAGTGATCTCTCTCTCAAGCAGTGCTCTCTCTCTCAAGCAGTGCTCGCTCTCTCTCCAGCATTACTCTTTCTCTCTAACATTACCGATTCTCTCAAGATTGACTTTTTCTCTCAAGCAGTGCTCCATCTCTCTCTTGCAGTTCTCTATATCTCGAGCATTGCTCTTTCTATCTAGCATTTATCTTTCTCTCTAGCATGTATCTTTCTCTCTAGCAGTGCTCTGTCTCTCTCTTGCAGTTCTCTATCTCTCAAGCATTGCTCTTTCAATCTAGCATTTATCTTTCTCTCTAGCATTTATCTTTCTCTCTAGCAGTGCTCTCTCTCTCTCTCTAGCAGTGCTCTCTCTCTCTAGCAATGCTCTCTCTCTAGCAGTACTCTTTCTCTCAAGCAGTGCTCTCTCTCTCTCTAGCAGTGCTCTCTCTCTCTAGCAATACTCTCTCTCTCTAGCAGTGCTCTCTCTCTCTCTCTCTTGCAATACTATGTCTCTCTAGCAGGGCTTTCTCTCTCTAGCAATACACTTTCTCTCTAGCAATACTCTCTCTCTCTAGCAATACTATGTCTCTCTAGCAGTGCTCTCTCTCTCTCTAGCAGTGCTCTCTCTCTCTAGCAATGCTCTCTCTCTAGCAGTACTCTTTCTCTCAAGCAGTGCTCTCTCTCTCGCTAGCATTACTCTTTCTCTCTAGCAATACTCTTTCACTCTAGCAATACTCTTTCTCTCTAGCAATACTCTCTCTCTAGCATTACTCTTTCGCTCTGGCAATACTCTTTCTCTCTAGCAGTACTCTCTCTCTCTCTACCAATACTCTTTCTCTCTAGCAACACTCTTTCTCTCTGGGATAACTCTTTCTTTCTAGAGGTGCTCTCTCTCTCTAGCATTAGACTTTCTCTCTAGCATTACTCTTTCTCTCGAGCAGTGTTCTCTCTCTCTCTCTCTCTAGCAATACTATTTCTCTATATCAATACTCTTTCTCTCTAGCATTACTCTTTCTCTCTAGCAATACTATTTCTCTATTGCATTACTATTTCTCTCTAGCAGTGTTCTTTCTCTCCA